>NC_143396.1:115320032-115623062 GCF_052110815.1 Crocodylus siamensis | reverse complement strand
ATTGTCTTTGGGGACAAAAGCAATGGGCATTATGTATGCTTTGCACTTCGCAGCTTGTACCTGTTAAGTAGCGTGTAGCTTTAGATTTGGGCTATAACTTCAGCTGCAGCCAAGTTATATATGTAAAACTAGACAAAGGAGGATATAAGTGGCACTAACCTAGACTGGCAAACAAGGTTCTTTGGGTGAATCAGATAACTTTTATTACTTGGAAAAAAACTTTAAGCAAGCTATATATCCAAATGTTTTCCAGCTATTTAAGTTGGTTTAATAAAAGATACCAGATTCACACAAAGAAACTTGTCTGCCTATGCCCTTAGACCAACATGGCTACAACCTACGCCCCACTAACGTACACTAGCATTTCTGCAATTTGCAGCTTGGCCCGCAGCTGGTCTTGTCCTAAGTGTCCCTGTTTATATTGTGAGTTGTATCCAGTTGTCCGTAGCCTTATATTGCAGCTGCATAAGGATATGATGGCCCCACAGCCTTATATCAGGGGGCTGGGATGGGTGGTGGTGTCATAGCTCTGCTTCCCAGGGATTCATCTGACACAGACTAGATAAAAGAACAGCGTGTAAATCTGCACACTGATGTGCAGGGCAGAGATAGCTAAACTAGTACAGGTACCAGAAGGAAGTGTGTGAGAGGGAATTTACTTGGCTGAAAAAGGTCCTCTGAGCAGTCACACAAAAGCGTAAAAAAAAAGAAAAAGGCTGGGTAAATTAGCTCTCACAGAGCTCTGTTCTACTGCAACTAAACTGCTTCTTGTACCTAAAAATAACCCAAATCCATTTAGAGTTAGCTTGAGTATCTCTACACTGCATAACAGTATGCTGAACAGACACACCCAGAATCAGGCCTTTAATATCCGTGTGTTTGTGGTTTAGGGCTCAGAGGTCTCACAGAGTGTTTGACAATGGAAACCCCATATTCTTCTTGGAAATGGTCATAAATAATATACATTGTATTTTATGAAAAGAGGCAAGTCTGTCTGTTACTGGGAAGTTTGTACAGTCATAGAACAGAAGTAGTTTTCTGGGAAAGACATAGAGATAAGAGAACTCCCTTCAAGTACTACAGAAGTGAATGAGACATGCATTAATATGCTTGTTTGGGATTTTAAGAGTACTCTTGTACATTTGAATTTCGAGGCATTCCAAACTTTGTGATTTATTTCTTAAAAATATGTGTGTGTTTGGATGCCCAAGGATATTTATATATGCAGATACAAAGAAATGGATTTTTCTACAAAGTATAATGAAATTTATAACTTGTTCTAAAAAAATCCTACTATCTATTTTCCAAATGCTTGTCAGGTCCACAAAACTCTGGCTACAAATCTGCTTTAAATTCCAAGATCTCATGTAAACACATTTTTTTTTCTTTCCAGGTTATATAAACTGTTATCCTTCCCCACCAATTTTCTCTAGGTCCCAGAAAGGCTGTTTGTTCTTTTGTTCTACATTAGCATTTTTGGTACCGCTAATCCCTGAACTTGATTTTCAAGTCACACATTCTCTTATGATCCCCCAGTTTATTCATCCTTAAGTGTAGTGGGGGCTGCATTTGAAGGAAGAGCAGAAGTTGTTTTCACTAACTGTCTTCAATGTATACTATATCAATTAATTTGCGAATAGTTCCACTACATGTTGAATTTCCCAAAGAATTCAAAGGAACCATTTGCTGTTTTAAAAGAGAGCACATTCTCTGCTGTCCATTTAATGAAGTGACAGAAAGAACAATCTTAACTGGAAACCACAAGAGAAACAATTAACTAGTCAAACAGATATGAAGTTGCTTAAAATTGCACTATTGACTTCCCAGCACTGCTTCTTTTCAGGCAAGCTATATACCTTTAATAAAGAGTCATGATGAATTACAAACAGTGCAAAATTAATAACTGGTAATTTCCATTTGGAAAAACTCCAGTTTTTAGATAAGATTTATTAAAAAGATCCTGGGCCAGATACATTGCCTCTATTCCAGCTCCTTTGTTTTAGCATCGAGAAAGCAAGAAACAATTGCAAGAGAGTTAGAGTTAATTATTCTCTGCAAGAAAAAACAGAAAAAAATGTCTTAAAAATTCAATGGAAATGATTGCTAGTGAAGTAGAAGGGAAAACAGCTGCACCCAGATGTTCTTTTAGGGGACAGGCATTGAACAAACCAAGAAACACATTCTTGATTTTATTTTGAAACTATAAAGAAAAGGAATAAAGCTACTGGCTAACATCAATCAGGAATAATCAGAGGTATGTTGAAAGTTTAACATGCATCCTCAAGAAGTGATTTAGAGAATATGACAGAAATTGTAAGACAATATCTGGTATAAGCAAAGTGTTTTGACAGTGTTGGAGTGATGTAGTTGTTATAGTACAGGAAGAGACAAGAATTTTTGTGGATATTATCTTTTATTGGATCCACTGCATGGTTAGGACAGACTTCATTAAGGTTTCAAATGCAATATTTTCTTCTTCAGGTCACCAACAGGTGTATACCCAGTTGTTTTTCTCTTTGAAGCAGCATCTGATGCCTCCTGAGCTTCATTTGTTCAGGTAAGTAGGAGCAGAGCAATACAAAACTAGATGGTGCTTGAAATGGGCAGATGGTTTCTTATTCTTGGGACTACTCCATGAAATGTCATGCATTAATAAGTGGATTATGTAAAATGCAGAGTAATCTGAACTCCTACTGACATCAAGGGGCACTGAAGGCTCAGCACCTCTCAGGGAGTGCCCAGTATTTTGTGCACTTTATTCACTTCCCTGTTTAATTCAAAGCTGGATCTTGAGAAGTTCTGGGCACCCAGCATTTCCACTGAAATCATTGGCAGCTTAAGGTGTCCAGGACCTCTCAAGGTCAGACCTCGCTAGACAATTTTAGGCATTTTATCAAATGCCTTCTCCTCTCTTCAGTCAGTCAGCCAAATGGCTGCAAAGTATATGCATGATATCAGCCTGAAGAATAAAATGATTGTTTGACTGGATAGATCGATGTCTCAGGCACTTGACTAAATGATGAATTTGACAAGAAGATTCTAACACTGGGCTGTCCAACTTTAGCACAGCCAGTGGCTGCACTCTATATAGGCCACGTACTGTTGGGGCACACCCCCACTCCCAATCCCTTCCCGCTATGTGGGGTGCTCTGGCTGTGTGGATACCTTTAAGAGTATTAGGTATAAGTTGTTATATTTGCCTGAGGATTGCAGGAGGGAAGAGCAGAAAGGTAGGCAAGGTACTGCTCTCAGAGTAAATGAGCTTTATTGTTCTATAGCTTCATCTTTTGAGAACAACACACTGGCAGTACATGGCGCCACCCTCTACAGGCCCTCTCCTGTCATATAGCAGTGGGAGTGGCAGCAGCAGAGGCCCACGGGCCACATGTTAACTGCTCATGGAGCATATATGGCCTGCGGGCCACCAGTTGGACAGCACTGTTCTTAACACATTTATCTGTACATCAGTGACTCTCAGTGGGGGACCATGAGATGCTTATAAGGGTGATTCCTTAACCCCTAAGCAAGGAGGCAAATGTGGTGCTTGCTCCTTCCCCCACCCACCTGGGGGTCCTATGGACAAGGGGAACCATGGCTGCCCCCTCTCCCTCCCTGTGAGAGGGGATGATCAGTAGATGGGCATCAGCAGATGATCAGATGTCAGCAGATGAGCAGACGCACGGGTGAGCAGATGCTTGCATGTGGAGCCACACATTTGAGCTCAGCTCACCCTCAACCCCTCTCATGCTCCCAGGGCTGGTGGGAGGAGCTGTGGAGAAGGTGATTCTGGTTCCCAGTGTGTGAATCCCTGGAGAAGCAGCCATGGTAGCATGAGCTGTGCTTGCCCCCTCAAGTTACAGACCCTCCCCTCTCTCCCCCACCAGGTTTCATGGTTTGTTGCCCACCCCTACTTCATTTTGTAGATTTCATAGACATTAGGGCTGGAAGGACCTCGGAAGATCATCGAGTCCAGCCCCCTACCTGAGGGGCAGGAAGTCTGCTGGGGTCATAGGATACTTCCATCTCTTGATGTCTTCAGTGCCCCCCAACATACATATTATGTGCTCAGTCCAGCACCTTAGTCCTCCTGGTTTGATGTCCCTGTGCTCTGTGCATTTTGGCACCAGGAATGGTGTTCAGGGAGGATGGCCCTGGGCAGAAATTGACCCACTGGTTCCAAGTCTCCAACAGCAACTTGGACCCATATGTAGGGAGTCCATGTGCTTTGCTAGAAGCAAACATGAGCAGGGCCAGGCAGAGCTGAAGTGTGCAGCTTGAAGTACACTTCAGCTCTTATTTTTCAGTTCTTGTGTTATTACATTATAACATAAAAAATAATTCATTATTAACACATTAATGGCATAATTATCATGTTTATGTTATAATATTCATACTCTATTTCTATTGTTTTTTAAATAGAATCCCAATATAGTCTGAAAACGTATGAGGTGCCCAGAGTCTTCAGAAGGTTGACAACCACTGATGGACATTATAGAAAGGTAATATATAAAGTTAAGACAATGTTTCCTCTTAAAACAGACCCTTTCCAAAAAATGGTTTGAAAGATGATGCTAATAAGTTGATATGACATCAGTAATGAGAATGATTAGATAAAGTGCTGAGTTAAAAATGCCCAGTATGAACTAGATGTTTTCAGAGGTTGAGGTAAATTCTACAGTAATTTGTAAGTGCTGTGCCTTCTCTCCAACCAGCCTGCATCCTGTGTTCTTTGCTAAGCATTACCCTTCCTAAAACAAAGCAGAAAAAATAAATCTAAGTATTTTTCCTGTAAGAGGATACTTGAGTTCATTTTTAGCACAATGACCAGAGATAGTGAATTTGTTACTATAACCTTGTAAAGAGGCTGGCAAACATGTTGAGCATAGAATCATACTAGAAAAATTTTCTTCAAAATTGACTCAGGGGAAATACACGTATATTTTATAGTCATACTGTCAGAGACTGTGGTGTTACAAGAAGAGGTGCTGGAACAAACTGATAATTTAAAATGTAGTATCTCATCAGTCCCAGATATCATATACCCAAGAATTTTGAAGGAGCTCAAGTATGAAGAAGCTGACCTGCTAGCCAAATCTCCCATTAAAACAGTGAAAGGACTAGAAGCCAGGAAACACTGTAACTATATTTAAGGAGGCTCTCTGGGAGATCTGAGGAATTAGAACCAGTAAATTTACTTCGATACTTGGTTGAACTAGTAATTAACAATAAAATAACCAAAAAAGGTCATGGTATAGTAAGGCCTAACCAGTGTGGAAATTCATGTCTCACATGTGAGATATAAGGAAAACCTTGCTGACAATTTATTTAGACTTTTCAAAGGCCTTTTATAAGGTCCCACACAAGATGCTCCTAGAGAAACTAAGTCATCACTGGAAAAGACAAAATGTTTCAAAATGGATCAAAAGCCATCCAATAAAGAAAAAGCAAAGTAGGGTTCAGCAGGATTCCTCTGGGTCCCATATTGGTCAATATATTTACTAAAGTTCTGAAAAGGGGAGTGAGCTGTTAGGTGGTAATATCTGCACAGAACACAACTTCTTTAAGATAGTCAAGAGACAGTGAGGTATTGCAGGGAGATGTAAGCAAGATAGGAGAATGAAGAATGCAATAGTAAATTAATTTCAATTCACAGTAAAAAAAAAGTAATGCATAATGAAGAGGGGAAAATAAGCTGCTTTTATATTTTACAGAGTGCTAAATTAACACAGAACAGAGACTTAGGCATCACTATGGGCAGCCTACTAAAAACTGCAATTCAAAGTGCAGCTGTAGACAAAAGAACAAACAGACATGATGCATAAAGAATGAGATGGAGAAGGGGGCAGAATGTTCATCTTGATCCTAAAGGATGCATGTGCCTTGTACTGAATTCGTAAAGAATTTGTGCATGCAGATTTGAGTTTGTAGACAACTAATTACACAGCCTATAGTCACATGAGTAGCCTTTACTGATGAGAACAGGAGGGAAGGACAATGCTAACTATCATGTTTATTTCTAAAGTCTATATGTTTGTTTATCAGAAAAGGGAACTGGAAGAGTGGCTATTTTGAATTCATTCTATTGCAATATACATTCTTCTGCAAAGCTAGAGCAAGAATATTTTAATATAAATATGAACAATTTAAAACTGGTTAATTTCCATAGATGAAGCACAGTACTGGAGTCTCTACATTCTTGCATTTCTTCTTTAAATTAATGTGATAACTACATAATAGTTTCTTCCCAAGATTTATCTAGTAGCACACTTTCATATAGACAAAAGTTAATATGAACAACTAAAACTGCAAACCATGTTCCTGGAGTACAGACCATGTTGCAATTTTTTTATATATATAATGCGTATAGCATAATGGAACCTGGGTAAAAATTCTATAGCCACTTCCTAAATCAGGTCAGATTCAGGATTTAGTTACAATCCCAAACTTTTCACTGAGCAATGTCGTCTGAAAATGGGCTGTTGTTGATGAAAATGGCCTAAGTTTTGGGAATACTAACAAGCTGGAAATCTAGGCTTTCAGGTGGGTGGGATTTGGTATTCAAATTTAAGCGTAAGCAGGAATCTAAGACGTATTTGAGGCGTTATGCTTTCTTTGAGTGAGCTCATTCACACCATTCACCCTACACATAATGCAACCATTGAATATGCCTATAGAATCTTTACACCACCAAACAGCATCATATGTTATCTATGGGCCTCATTCTAATTGGTATCAGGATTACATTACATTACTAATTCATTGACTTAAAAAGAATTATTCCTAACTGATATGAAAAAGTGAGAGGAGAATCAGGTTTACAGGTAGCCAGATCTCTAGTTGATGTAAATGGTGTACTTCCATCCATGGGCGGATCTAGAATTTTGAAAAGGGAGTGCACAAGGTGAGGTACACCATCATATATAAAACAACACACATTTTTTCCAGTTAAAAATAAACTAGAAGCTTTATTAATATGGTAGGGGCTTAGGGCTGTGTTGTTCAGTTTAAGACTGAGGCAAAAAACAAATACAACTTAATCAAAATGAGTTCTAAACTATCTGCAGGGCTGTGAAATAGGAGTTTCATTGCCAGGAGTAGCTAAGGAACAGCAGAATTGCAGAGCAAAGGATAGTTTGATTGCTGGAACATCAAGATCATTAAAAAGAAGAGAGGGCTGTTAATACCTGTGGAGTGAAGAGTTTAAGTGGGATCAGATAGATTATAATAAGCCATGAAGTCAGTTGACACCCTCAGCACTGCCTGGCCAGAAATGCTGCAACCACTGCCAAGCAGCTGGTTTTAAACTTTGAGTGGAGCAGGAATCAAAGGGAATACAAGTGTATCAGCGTAGTGCCTTCCGTCCCATGCCCCACCACTGCCCTCGGATCTGCCCCTGCTGCCATCAAAGCCTTTATGAACACACCGTACCAGCTTGGACTCCACTCATATAACATATACTCAGAAAGAATTCAAGTAAAGAAGATACCAAACTGACACAACTGGTTCTATGGTTTAACGTGCAGTAAAACCTCTCTGTGATGATGCTTACACAGAAAGAAGAAAGGAAAGTGGCGGGTGGCTAAGCTAATGGCTCTCAACCTTTTTAGGCTCAAAGCACCCTTAATAAACTCAAGACATCCCTGGGAAACATCAGCTTTTAGTTTTCACTTGATTTCTGACTACAGAAAAACAACAGAGCAATTCTTCTGTTGCAAAGAACTCAGAAAGACCAGAACAGGCCAGAATATTATAACACTATGGATTCCTGTTTGAAATCTATGGGTTTATCTTGTGAATCATATTTGTATACCTAACAGTGCTAAGAAATATGACACTCCATGGCACTCCTAAAAGGATCTTAAGGAACCCCAAGGTGCCATGGCACCCTGGTTGAGAATCACTGGGTTAAACTGAAACTGGGAGCACTGACTTTTATGCTGAAGTATTTTCAGCAAGTAATAAGTAAGCAGCATCCAGCTTTCAGTTTTTTTTAATGTTTCAATCTGACTCAGTCTGGTAGAGTTACTGACCCCTCACCTGGTGGGAGAATGGTGGGTGGAGGATTTATAGAAATAGATGCTGGAATCTGTACTATGCTTGCCAGAGCCCCTGATGAAGAGGAAACACCTTGATTCCCTACAGATCTCAAGTTACTGCCACAGGAGCTCACACTCCTCATCACATGGCAGTGGAGCATGAATGGTAAATAGACCACATCATTTCAATCTGCCCTTGGCTGGCTCCCTGATCTCTATGACCTAGGAGTCTCTTCCAGCTGTGGATCTGGTGGTTGCATCTGGGTTGCTAATGTCCTGGCATTTTATCAGCGGAGAGGCCCTGTCAAAGGCAGTGCAGATCTTAGATGGTGGATGCTTCCTCCCTAAACTATTTTTAAAACTCTAACCCATCCATGCCAACTGACTTGTATATCTTTAAACCCTTAGCTACTGCAGCATATCTTTATTCTTTATGCCTGTTGCATGCTAGCAAGTACAGTAAAGTTATTTCAGTGCGACTTCACTTTTTTAAAAGTCTATATTCACTCTCTGTTCCTTTCTGTTGGGCATATTTATGTGAAAAGCCTGACCAAATCTTTTAAGCACTTTGCTGTTTTCTTTTAAATCTCTTATTTAGCTCTGTCTTTCATTTCTTTTTCTAAATATGTTGATTACAAGCCCTTTTCTTCTTTTCTCCCAGAAGGAGTATATAATAACAGAAATTGATCCTTTGGCTCTTCTGTATGTGATGGTAAGGACTGCAGCAGTGGTCCCACAGGATTTGTAAATTGAGCTGATCACAAATTCCACTTGTGGAGAAAGAATAAGGTATCTGTATTGTTTTGTCTTGCTATTCTACGTACCCATATACTATTCCACGTGCCTTGGTGCACCTGCTTGGTACTATTTGGACTAAAGGCGTTGAGTGAAATCAAAAGAGGCTATCAGGGAAAAGGAGAGTACTAAAGGAAGTACTAAATGATGGCACAGTACCAATGGTGCCATAAGAGCATGTGTAGACGTGTCCAGTAAGTTCGAAATACCAATCTACCTGATGCCACCCGGGGAAACAGGTTTGGTTTTCTAATGCATATTTTATGCCCAGTATGAGACACTGCTTATAACTACACTGTACAACTAAGGTAGAAACTCACAAAGGATGTCCAAGAAAGTTGTGCTAACTTCCTCTCAAAGATCTAGGCTTTGAAAAAAAAAGTTGAAGGCAAGAGGCAGGCATTCATATCTTCAGGAGTTTTAAGCATTCCCCCTGCTTGTTGTATGTGCTTCTGAACAAATCAGTAATATATCAGTTTGGAGGAACTTTTCTGAGTTTTTTTAATCAGCTCCTGATCACAGGGTTCAAGATGGAAATGTCTGAGTCGTACCAACTACAGTTGTTCCTGTTGTGTTGTGGAAACACAATTGGAAAGAGAGGTGCTGCCACTTTAGGTTCGGGATAAGAGCAGTAGAGAGATGATAGAGGTATGGAGAGAAGTAAACATAGTAAGCAACATTTGTTACCTGAGGGGTGTGCTCATGAGGGGGTGTGAGGGAGTATAAGACACAGATCACACTATAACTATCCAATGGCATTATAGTAAGTAGGATGAACTGAGGAGTTGTATTCCAGAAAGAATGTGGGTAGACACCTGTCTCTTGAGAAGAGTGCCTGCGAAAGACTGGGGAAATAAATTACAGATGTAGCTCATTCTTTTATAAATAAATAATATTAATCTCAGATTGAGTTTTAGCCAAAATGCAAATGTTTTCAAATCTCTAGAGGAAATGGAAGAAAAACAGTCCAGCAAGTTTATGAAACATACTGAAAATTTCCTTTTATTTTTGAGTTTGCTGTAACATGAATGTCTCTTAGTTTCTATCAATATTTTAAATAGATTTTTCTTACAGTCTATAAGATGTGCCTCTGTGAAGCTCAAGGCATATGCACAATTCAAATTAGAAGTAAAAAAAATGTTCAGATAGATCAGTTATTTTCCACAGTCTGGCTAACCTACCAAAAAGAAAGTAGGATAGGTTTGCACCTTACCCACTCACATATACTCTCAGAGAAAGCCTAGGCCTTGCAGTATATCTGAAGGTAGACAACATCAACTAAGTTCTCCTCTACATATGTAAGTTGTACTGAATGAACTATACTATCGCAGGTGGAGTAGTACAACTTTCCCAGTACAGTCATAGTTATGCCAGTATAAAAGTGTTTATATAGCTGTATCTTATTCCTCTCCATTTAGGTGAGAAAGAGATAAAGGTGTAATATGCCTTTATATTGGCATAGTTGCATCATTGAAATATACCAGTACACAAATTGTGTAGGCAAGGCTTCAGCTGGATTGAAGAGGAGGACTACACTGTTGTGTAGGGGCCCTTCCTAAGATAGAAGCCTTCACCAGAGGCTCTAGGCAAACAGACTTAGAAACATGTAAATTGTAAGTTCTCAGTATATCACAACTGGAGATTAAACAACAGAAAAATGAACAGCCTCTGAAATTCCTGATATAGGCTTAAAAACTTTCAATTTCACCTGGAATCTAACGAGGAAAAAAAGAGCATCTATTGAGCATAACTGTTGTTTCTATGAATTGCATCTCTAAAAGCCAGGGTTCTGGTCTTGAATGAATTTACAGCCCTAATTCTGTTCCCCATTTAACAGCTTTCTCCCAGGTGACTCATACCATAAAGACATCACAGACACTAATGCCTTAATGCACTGATCCTTTGAATCACAAACTTCAACACAGTCTTCAAGATTCTTATTTAATCTGGCTAGTATGGCTAGTGTAATTACAATTACTCTATTTTGGGGTTTTATATAGAGCTTAGCACCAGAATATCCATATGAAATATTTAGGTTCCATATGAGAATTATTGTATTGTAGAGGTGTAACAAGCAGTTTCTGTACCCTTGACAGCAGCAGTGGCCAGGGTAGCTGCAGTGGCCAGACCAGCAGATGCAGTAGCTGGACCGGCAGCTGTGATGACTGCCATTCTTACACCCCCTGACGTTCGGCACCCACTGTTGATGCCCTGGCCACCCACCCCTGATTACATTACTGATATAATGAATGGTGAAAAAAAAAAGTTGTTGACAATATGCTATGAAAAGCTTTGTCCTGGCATCAAACCTGAAGATCAATTTAAGGCTGCTGACAGACATTAAAGGTGTGATGGGATTTGATGCACAATCCCAACAGTCATGCTTCCTGCCATGTCTGCTAAGCATGATCCTGGTCTCACCCTGTACCTGCAAGTAGCAAGCTTGGCGCTCTGATTAGAGCTTCCAGCCAGGGGAATTCATGGAGCGCTTGTGAGCTCTTATCAGCTGATCAGGACTCCAGATCACGGGAGCACATGGAGCCATATTCTGTGTAACAACTTTATGGTTTATAACTCATTTTATCACGCTATTAATTGAATGAATGTGTGGCCAGGTCACCACTTAAGACATGATTAATCAGCTAATCACGTCTTAAATGTAACATCTGTCAGGGACCTGACAGTATGTGAGCAAAGCTAATCTGATATCTAAGTGCACAATACTGTTGTCTGAGTTTCTGGAATATTATAGCTGCTGGTGGCTTCACTGGATTCATTATGGATGCTTTTCATGTCTGATAGCATTTTTGCGAGCATGTCCCAGAGTTTACTCATCCGTACTTCAGAACTGTTTTTAGATTCCAAGGCCAGTTTATATTCTCACTAATAAAAATAAAAAATAAGAACAAAGTCTTCTGCTTTACACTAAAAATAAAATCTGTCAAATTCTGACATAACATTAAAACTGAACGAGATAGAAATTAAAAAAATGTAAACATTGAATCCCAAAGACTTTTAAACTTCACCATAAAATAGAAATGTATGAGTTTGTTTATAGAAGAATGTTATTTTTATAATAAAATGTTACTAGAATTAGGAAAAAGGACAAAGGAAGGGTACCATGATACCCAAAAACTTGCTTATGCCTATGCCAACCACACAGTTGGTCCAATGGAATATACTGCCCACAAGAATTCTTGCCTTTTGCATATTTCCTGTACCATCATGGCAAAAAATGTCACCTCAACATTATCAAAGGAAACAAACTATAGGCTCTACTGGTACTCAGCTATCCTGGTGCAAATCTGCAATAGTATTATTGATTTATCAGTGGTGGCTGTGTGGCAGTGTTTTTACCTACCACATGAGAGATCTGAGTTCAAGTCCCAGCTGAGGTGACTTGGGGTGAGTGAGCTATTGGGGGTCTTTAAGAAGAGGCTTGATGCCTACTTGGCTGGAGTCATTTGAGCCCAGTTTTTCTCCCGCCCAGGCAGGGGGTCGGACTTGAAAATCTACAATGTCCCTTCAGACCCTACTTCTATGATTCTATGAATTTATATTTAGGAGGAAGCATATATCAGGTGAGTTCATTATTGAAGTTATCATAGTTAATTAACAGTAAATACATAGTGTAATTAAACCACAATGTGCTGTGCACAATAAAAGCAGTGCTGGCTACCCATTTACTTCAGGAAAATAGCAACATAGGACTGGGAGGGAAGGGAGGGTCACTGTATCCAGTGCCCTGCTATCACAGGGAACCATTTCATGTAACCTATTTCATAGTCTAATGAAGTTACATCTTCAAGCTTTTTAAGTTTCTTGCTCAAGCAGGTGGTTAGAAACCCTTAGTTCTAATTCCTTGCCTAAATTTACTATGCCCAGCATGTACCCATTTGTTCTTATGCCCCCACTATTCTTTAGCTTAAATAGCTCTTTTCTTCTTCTGGTGTTTACCCTCAACCTTTATGTATTGACAGACAGCAGTTGTTATCCTCTTTCTCCACTGGAAAAACCACCCCTGGTACAATGCAGGATGTCATTGCCTTTTTCATGGTTGCATGACATAGGTGGCACGTACTTATCCTGTGATCAACCACTATACTGTTCTTATATTCAAATGATGAGCAAAAATTCTTTTCATAGATTCATAGATTGTAGAGTCAGAAGGGACCACGAAGGATCATCATGTCCGATCCCCTGCCCCAGGCAGGAAAGAGCACTGAGGTCATATGACCCCAGGCAGGTGTCTATCTAGCTTCCTCTTGAAGACTTCCAAGTTAAGTGAGAGTACCACCTCTCTTGGCAGCTCATTCCAGATTCTGGCCACCCTTATTGTAAAAAATTTCTTCCAAATGTCTCACCTGAATCTACTCTCCACTAGTTTGTACCCATTATTCCTAGGGGTGCCCTGGTAAATAGCTCATCTCCAATTCTCCATTGTCCTCCCTTGATAAACTTATAGGTGGCTACAAGGTCACCCCTCAACCATCTCTTGTGAAGGCTGAAGAAATCCAGATCCCTCAACTTCCCCTCATAGGGTCTTGCACGGAGGCCACTAATCATATGAGTAGCCCTCCTCTGAACCCTCTCCAGATTCTACTTGGCATTGGTGAGACTGCAGATGGAGTACTGCATCCAGTTCTGGGTGTCTCACTTCAACAAGGACGTGGAAGAGCCCAGAGAAGGGCCACCCGTATGATCAGCAACTTGCATGACAAACCATATGAGGTAAACTGAGGGACCTGGGAATCTTCAGCCTGAAAAATAGAAGGCTGAGAAGGGACTTGGTAACAGCTTACTGCTACATCAGGGGCTCAGTGGACAACTGTTCACCAGGGCACTCATGGAGAAAACCAGGAGCAACGGTCACAAACTCCTGGAAGACCGTTGAGGCTCAACATTAGAAAAAACTTCTTCATAGCCAGGGTGTCCAGAGTGTGGAATAAACTCCCTCCAGAGGTGGTGCAATCGCCTACCCTGAAGATCTTCAAGAGGATACTGGATGGTCACCTGGCTGGGGTCACTTGACCCCAGTTGTCTTTCCTGCTTGGTGCAGGGGGGCTGGATCCAATGATGTTCCAAGGCCCCTTCTAGCCTACGTGCTATGAATCTATGGCCTATTGTTCTTTACTTCACAGGTGTTAACAATCACCCCCCCCCACACCTTTTAATGGTCATTCTGCTAATCAAGCTAACCTATTTAGGGTAATTTTGCTGTCTGCTAAGGCTTCACAACTTGCATGCTGCTCCACCTCCTCACCCCATGCCCCATAAATGGGATGGCCACGTTAATTTTCACCGACTGGCCAGGACTGGCTTCTGAAATCTAGGACTGTCCTGGTCAAACTGAGATGTATGGTCACCCTACACTTAGATCAATTTAATGAGATCACTTGGGTCAACCCTAGTTAGATTGATCTAAGTGTAACATCTTCATGTACCCTTAGTTTCATCTGGTTTCTATTATTTTAGTTCTCGAGGTCATCCTATTCTTAGCCTTCCTTTGCACTGATGATATTTTCCAAGCTTGTATAATTTAGATTACTCCTAATTTTCATGCTATGGTCATTAATGAAAATATTATTTGGAATCAAGACTGATCCTTGTGGAACTCCAATAGCAAACCTTTACCAGCCCAATAGTTCCCTTTTCAATACAACCTGTTGTCATAGTTTCATAGTTTCATAGTAGCTAGAGTTGGAAGGGACCTAGGTAGATCATCTAGTCCGACCCCCTGCCTTGGCAGGAAAGAGCACCGGGGTCAGATGACCCCGGCAAGGTGCTCATCTAACTTCCTTTTAAAAATCCCCAGGCTAGGAGTCTGCACCACTTCCCCTGGAAGCCGGTTCCAGGCCCTAGCCGCCCTGACTGTGAAGTAGCGCCTCCTAATATGTAATCTAAACTTACCCTCCACCAGCTTGTGACCGTTATTCCTGGTCACTCCTGGCAGCGCACGGGGGAACAGGGACTCCAATACCTGCTGATCCCCCCTGACCAGTTTGTAGCAGGCCACAAGGTCCCCCCTTAACCTTCTCTTGTGGAGGCTAAACAGGTTCGGGTCCCATAGCCTCTCCTCATAAGGCCTGCCCTGCTGACCCCTGATCATACGAGTGGCCCTCCTCTGAACTCTTTCCATATCGTCCACGTCCCTCTTGAAGTGTGGCGCCCAGAACTGGACGCAGTACTCCAGCTGCGGCCTGACCAGTGCCGCATAGAGGGGGAGGATCACCTCCCTGGACCTGCTCGAGATGCATCTGTGGATGCATGACAGGGTACGGTTGGCCTTCTTGACTGCCTCCCCACACTGCCGGCCCATGTTCATCGTGGAGTCAATGACGACTCCAAGATCCTTTTCCGTCATTTCTCTTTAAAAAGTTCTTTGTTCACCTTACATTTCTAGTGCCAGTTACAAGCATACCTACTTTGGCTAATCATTTCCCAAGTGCCACCATATAGGAAGTTTTGCTAAAGTCCAGATAAATTAGATCTACTGCATTTTTTCCTTTTCTTAGAAAATCAAAGAAAATAATTAGGTTAGTCTGGTATAATCTACCTCAGGTAAACCTATATTGCATTTTAACCCATTTTCTATTTACCATTATTCCAGTGGTAATTTGGTATCAGCAGAGTATCAGGCCTGGGCTTTAATCTGTAAGTTTGTAACATATAAAGAATTACCTATTTTATGCGGCATAATATCCCCAAGCATTTCAGACTATAGGGACAATGCAAAGAACTGAGCATTATAAGCTGGAGTACTATAAATATTGGAACTTGGCGGGGGAGGGAGGGGGAGGAAACTCCAAAAAACCCAAACTAAACAAGTTGGATGGCATTCATATCATAGTGTAAAACAGGACTGCCCAACCTCAAACAGGCCAGGGGTCATACACGGCACTGGTCATGGGGCCCTAGGCTGCATACAACAGGAGTCATGTGCTGTGGGGGCTGGACACTGTGCATACTCCCAGGACCCCTATTGTGTGCAGTTCCTACTGTGTGGGCAGGGTGAGCTCCCTCCTCCGCTACTGTCTTTAAGTTGGTGAATTCCTATTTCCCGCTGCTGCCAGGTAACCCACTGCTTGACCACCCCCCAACTCCCCTCCACTGCAGGTACTGGTGCACTACACTCCCCCCGCCACCCAGACAATGAGCTTATTGGTGCCCAGGCTCCCACCACGCAGCCCTGCCCCAAAGAACTGACTACTTCCACAGAAGCAGGAGTAATTGGGGGAGTGCACGTTAACCCTTAGTGGACTGTATGTTAACCCTTTGTGGGTTGCCATTTGGGCAGCCTTGGAGTAAAACATCTCTTTTTCTACACAGGACTCCCTAAGATTTCATGTCCCAAAACAACTTCTGTGTAAAGAGCAAGAGTCTAGTCCTCTGTTCTGTACTTCTCCACCAGTACAAGGCAGGAAGCTAGCTGACAAGCCATTTTAGCTTGATGTTTGGAGACTCCTATTTATTGTCTGTCTCATGTTCATCTAGCAGAAGATGACTAAGAAAAGGTGTCTAGATGAAGAGCCACTGCACTCCAGCTATCCCTGGCTGTGGAACTATTATCTTTGGATATAATTTACAACAACCTGGAGGTTATTTTAAATTATTGTGTAGGCCAGTTTGTCCTTGCCACTCCCAGGAATGGAGGAGGGCAAAGATAACTTAAAGCCACCTTTTCAAGAACTTCATTGTACACACAAGTACTTCAGGTTAGGGGCTACTAAGTGTAATAAGCATAGGTATTTCTGTGTAGTTCTATCTTATAAGATGATTATATCCACAGAAAGGCAGCTGATAATGGCCTCAATGTTGATCCATTTTCTGGAGAACTACATATTTTTATATATACCGAGTATCTTTATCAATGTTTCTATTCATACTTCAATGCTATATGTGGAAGTACGATGCTTTCCTGGAGTTGCAAATGGGGAATTCAGCTTCATTTTGTGGTTCTTGGGATTTTGAAATTCAGAATTGTTGTTCGGCCTCAGCAAGAGAGCTGTTTTTATGAATTTCCTGTCTTCTGTAAACAAGTGAATGCATTATACTGAAAGAGTAACATTTTTCTTTTCTCCTTTTTTAAACAACATTTTATTTTTTATATAAGCAGTAAGCATGCCAGATGCCTGTATGAAAAATGTGATGTGTACAGTGCACTTGAGTTATTTCTTAACATAACAATGTAAGTTGGAAAAACACAGTGGTTTGTAGGACTTAAATTATGACATAAAACAGATTATGTCAAATGAAAAATAAGGAGTCTGTTTTGCAATTAAAAACCGGGGAACAGGGTATGTTAAACAGTCCACGCAAAACTATGTGAATTGTATAAAAGCACGAAAGGAACTAGTTATGTTTTCATGATAGATTTCAGGGCATTATGACTTTAGGGATAGATTATGTTAAAAAGATTGGAGTTTTGTTACATTATGGAGGAAATTTCATGTATGTGTCAGTTAAAATTAAAGGAAATTTTGTTCATAAAAGGCCTCTGAGCCTGCAGGCTGCCAAACAACTCTTGTGATTTGACAGTGAGTAGACAGTACTGAACACGACATAGACCACACTCAGCATTTTGCAGGATAAATCCCATTGGGAAGAAGATCAGTTACGTTATAACTTCAGCAGATACCAAGAGAAACCGTAATGTGATGTCAAACAATGCTTATAGTCTGCCTAATATTACAAAATGATTCTAAGGGAACTGGATAAGGGTGAGATAAATATCTGAGATTCAGTTCCTGATGAGTATTTTGCCCATTGTGATGCATGGAAGTTAAAAAATGAGATTTTGTTTTCCCATTAATACTACTGAAACATATATCCAAACATATCTTTCCTAGTAGGCTTGACAGAATAGTCAAAGTCTATGTCATTTTATGTCATTAAAAATCAAAGGTTGCCTATAATGCAACTATCCAAACATTAAGCTTATTATTGTTGCTGTGAGTATATAAAGGTTTTATTCCATTCCAGCAGTCTATGACTGTAACATAAATATCATCATTTCCCGCAGTGGCATTTAAAAAGGCTCCTTCACATTGTATCATAAATATCAATGACATAGGACTCAGAGTTTGGTATTTTTCATTAATGGGCCTCTCCCTTAAAATTTCACACCTGGATACCAGCCAGCCCTTATGTAGTTGGCTGACACTTTCCGTTGTTTTCTTTTAAACAATGTTAATATTCAAACCAAGAAAAATGCTGTATTTTTTCACAAATTAAAATTTTTTGGCAGACCTTTTGCCCACATTGCATGTCTCGGATGTCATCTGGCACCACATCTTAGCAGACATTTTGGACTCTACCCCATGTTAGCTTGGCATGGTTTGACCTTGCATAAGGTCCATTCTCTAGTATTCCTTACAATAGCCATGAATTCAGCTGGCTAGAAAATGTTGACAAAAATAAACTAGCAATAGCAATTTTTAAATATTTCATCTCCACTCTGCTTTTCCAACCATTTCTACATAAGAATTAGGTGGTATCTAACAACACCACTGTCAGCAGTTTAGAAAGTTATCCTTCTTAAACTTCCTATAGCCACTCATACCATTTCTGCCATTTCAAACTAAGCTATGCAGGTTATCTGAAAATGTACAGCTGGCAAAGTATTTGGGTTGAGATTTAGGCACACATCTTGTGTTAACCAGAATAATAAATGTGTAGAGAAATCTTCTGAGACTTCAAGGTAGTGAGCTTTGTGAACACTATCTGGCCAAACCATTTTACACTTGTTATATATCAAGTGAATGTGAGTGCCTGTGTGTGTACATGAACATACAAAGCTCATGGCTGCTCATGTGCTTAAATCTTTTGCTGGATCAGGATCTTTTGAGTGCTCAGAAACTTGTTGTATCAGTCCTTGAATCCCCTAGATTTTTTAATCAAAAGTTGATTATTTCAGCAAAAAAATATTGGGGAAATACCTTGCCTCCACTGAAAACAATTTTATTTTTATCATCATCTTCAATGGCATCAGGAAACTAGGAGTAGAAGTGGAAGAGAGGCAGAGATGAGTAATGGGTCTGTTGAAAAATGTCTCTTTTAACTAGATGGTGCAATCTTTTAATCAACAAGAAATTCTCTTTCCTTTCCAGAGAAAGTTTGGTATGCCTGAAAAATTTGCTATTAAAGGAACTCTTGAAACATTCATTAACTCATTTTTATAGACATATATTTCTCTATTTTATGTACTTTTTCAGTTACAAAAATGCTCAAATGTGTTCATTGTCTAAGCATTCTTAACATAATATAAATAAACACTTTTTTTCCAAGAGTGTAAAATTAACTGGATTTGCACTGAACATAACATAAATAATCTCTGCTCATACAGTGATAAACTCAAGCCACATATTTCAGATGCAGATAGGTATTTGACTGCTTGAAACTTTACAGTTTGTTGAATAGATTTTATTACCTAAAAAGATAAGAGCCATTTTGCAGATTCAGACTCTATTTGGGAATATTTGGATCTGGGGTTCTGATTTAGTTTAGTTTACTCATAGGGCAAATTACATTCTGAATGTTCTGAAAGTTTGTGAGTGTTTTCATTCACTGGTTTTTTTTGGTTCATCTTAGCTATGTCTTTAATTTAGATTAAATTTATAACTCTATGAACACTGTGTGGCATTCAAGGAAAGGGGTGATCTGTGGCATGCATGTTGCTCAGATACGTATTTATATCTGTAAAGGTATGTGAAACAACAACAAACCAGTTCAAAACAAAGTACATAATAGTTTGGATCATATTGCCCTTCACTTACTGGAAATGTCGTAGAAGTGCTTGTTTTAAAATTAAGCTTGTACTCAAAAATATGGGCTATCTTGTAATTTAAAGAGTTCATACCAAATGTTCCTAAAGTTCCAAGACTGAAAGTAAAGTCACTCAGGGAATTTGAATTTGGAAAGGCTATTTCCCTACATTGCTAAATCACTATTTGTTTACAAGTTAGTATTTCATGCACAACAGTGAGCCGAATGTCAAAGGTGAAAAGCGGAGTATTCTGTGGTTTAAAACCATTACCCTACTCAGCTTCTCTTAAGCGGGATGGAGGAACTCTCCATTAGAAATGAAAAATGAAAAGAAGAAACTGGGAAGAATGTATCAGTCTTCTTAGTATTGTGAAATACAATCCAAATGAGAATGTTATGTTCAGAAAAATGCTAGTTTTGAGTGACCAAGGTAATTGGCTTGTAAATAATTGGGAAACTGATATCATGATAAAGAATGAAACAACAAGAGGATACATACAACTTTTGTGCTGCTCAAATACAGAATAAGAGCCAGAGTTCTTAACTACTCACCAGAAGCAAATAATCCTACAGTTGTGCAACTAAGGGAAGGAGAGATGGGGAAAGGGGGCACATCTGGGGCACAGTCCCAGGGGACCAGCTTTGGATGGAGTGCAAAAGCAGCAGCCACTGCCACCAACAGCCTGGCTACACCTGCTGCCCCATGTGACACTGCAGCCCAGGGAACAGAACTGCCCAGATACGCTGCTGTAATGCTCTAAAATTATAATGTTATAACGTATTGCATTTTCATAGTGCCTTCTTTCCCAGGACCTCAGAATGTTTTATAAAAATTAATTAGCTAAGCTACACAACAATGATAGGAGAAGAGAAGCATTAACCGCAGCTCTTTTTTATAGTTGTGGAAACTGTGTCAATGAACTGTTGAATCTCTGAGCTTCCCTTATTATTGTTTCTGGTTTCAGACAATAATGTAAGCATAAAGAAGCCCTCTTTGACATGTGATAAACTTCAACTCTTATTCTAGAATTAAAAATAAGGGCTACTGATATGGTTGGATCAAAATAATATAGACTTGCAGGGGTGGATCCAGGAGGCATTGCAATGATGCAGTTGCATCCCTCCCTCATTGATTCCTGGTCCATGCAAAGTTTAAAATGAACTGCCTGGCAATGAGATCAGCATCTTAGTTCAAGCAGCAGGGAGGGAGTCATTTAACTTCATGAAGTCATTCTCATTATACAGCTACCTGATTCCTTCTAAA
The DNA here is from genome assembly GCF_052110815.1 of Crocodylus siamensis. NCBI lineage: Eukaryota > Metazoa > Chordata > Crocodylia > Crocodylidae > Crocodylus > Crocodylus siamensis. The sequence goes on along the minus strand of NC_143396.1, from coordinate 115,602,203 downwards.
CTCTTCATTCAAGGGGGACTAATGACTTTCTTGCCTTTTTAATGGTCTTAGTTTTCCACTAATCAAACTATTCTTTCTTCTGCAATGTTACTATCTATTATCTGCTCCTGGTAATGTAGCTCCTATTTCACAGCTCTGCTGGTTATTTCTAACTCTACCTAAAAACCTTAACTCGGATGTGGAAACCTTAAATCAGGTGAACATTAAGTCAGGTATAGAAATGTGTTGGGGAAGCATTGGATGCACTGTCAGGATGCTCAAGTAGGCTAGATTTTGTTTTATGAATCTTTAAACAGAGAAGTACATTTAATTTTAATAATTACAGGTCTAATGAAACAACTTATTTTGATCATTTTTGCCTAGCTTGTTGCATTTTTATACATAATATATAGTACAGTGAATTAATGCACATCCCAATAAAGTTATACTGGTTTTTGCTTCCATCTTAAACTGAATAATATAGCCTGGGTCCTGTACCTTATTATTAAAGGTTCTAGTTTCTTTTTAACTAGAGAAGAATGTGTTTGTTTTATATGTGATGAGGTAACAGAGCATTTGCACTCCCCTTTTCAAAATCTGAGATTGGCCCATGTCCACTTGCGCAAATGGAAATCTGTCCAGTGAAGGAATAGGGACAATATCAAGTGACCAAGGTGAGAAACTAGTCAGTTCAGTGACTGAATTATGAATAGACAATAGTCAAGTTACTGTATTTACTTGAATGTAAGATGAGCCTAAATATAAGGCAACCCCTGATAATTACTTTCTATATATAGAACATTTATAACCTGGTAAAATTTGCCAGGTATAAAATCTCATTTCATAGATTTCATAGATTTCGAGGGTCAGAAAGGACCTATTGGATCATTGAGTCTGACCCCCTGCTGGGGTCAAGTAACCCCAGTCTGGTGCTTGTCTAATCTCCTTTTGAACACCTCCAAGGTAGGGGAAAGTACCACCTCCCTTGGAGGCCCATTCCATTGTTTGGCAACCTTCACCATAAATAATTTCTTCCTGGAGTCCAGTCTAAATCTACTCTCCTTCAGTTTACAGACATTGTTTCTACTAACCCCAAGGGGCACCCTAGTAAACAAAGTATCCCCTATTCCCTGCTGATCCCCCCCCAATTAATTTGTAGACAGCCACAAGATCACCTCTCAGCCTTCTCTTGTGGAGGCTGAAGAGATTCAGGTTCCTGAATCTGTCTTTATAGGATCTTACCTGCAGGCCCTCAACCATACCAGTAGCCCTCCTCTGAACCCTTTTGAGGTTGTCCACATCCCTCTTGAAGTGTGGCATCCAAAACTGGACACAGTACTCCAGCTGTGACCTCACTAATGCCACATGGAGGGGAAGTATCACCTCCCTAGGCCTGCTCACGATGCACCTACTAATGCAGAAAAGAGTGCGGCTAGCCTTACTTATTAACTCATCACACTGGTGACTCATATTCATTTTTGCATCGACTATGACTCCGAGATCCCTTTCCACTGCTGTGCTACTTAGAATGGTACTTCCCAGTCTATAGGTGAATTGATGATTCTTTCTCCCCAGGTGCAACACTTTGCACTTATCTTGGTTAAATTGCATCCTATTCTGATCTGTCCCAGTCTATCCAAATCCGCCTGAATTCACTCCCTACCCTCTAAGTGTGTTTACCCAGACCCAGGAGGCACCAGTGGCTAAGCCAAGAGGATGTGGAGGGGGCCCCCTGCATGCTCCCTGGTGGACCCAGAAGTGGACTGGAAGTGCTTCTGGTCCACTTCTGGGTCTGCTGCTGAGCATGCTGGGGAGCCCCCCTGAGCTCCTGTGGGATGCTCCATCCACCCCAGCACCTTAGTGTTGACAAGCTGCCTGGTACTGTAGCAATAAACCTTTTTGCCTGCCCCCTCTTCAAATATGAAGCTCCTCCATATGGCAAAAGCCCCTTTTGTAGTATTTGCCCCCTTTTGGGGATGCTTTCTCTTTTCTACTTTTTCTTCATTTCTCTATTTTTCTTTTATTATATTATTATTTTTATATAAGGTGTACTTGTAGTGAAAATAGAGCTTATAGATGCTTTTACAGATGTACTTTAGGTTTAAAAGTAAGTTGTACCATGTAACAATGTTAGCAAGGGCAGGAATCTCTGTATGGAGCGGGTCCCTGAATGAATCATGGTTGATTGTGTAACACAGTAGCTAGTCTGGATAAACAAGTTAATGAGCAGCAATTAACACCTACAAAACTACAGACCAAGAAGAGGAAAGAATCAATACAGAGCCAGGAACTCCCTGAAACTTTACTGTTAAAGGTGCAGAAGCCCTGGTTTGAACTAATCAACGCTGGAAACAGACCCTGGGGGCTGAAATACCCTCTGATCAACCACTTCCAGAGCTCTGTTCATCACAACAGTGAATCAATCAAAATTCAAGGGACTCCTGAGACTGCATGTACCTGTGGATGTGACCTGTGGGGCTGACAGCTGCCATCCAGCAGCTACCAAGCGGGACGTCCCTTGAGGTCAATGACCCCTGGATTGGGTAAGCCCGAGAATTGGGGAGTCACCAAAGTCTGCCAGAGAGGGATAAAAGGCAGTGAAGAATGACCCCCAATGGCACTGTCTTTGACCTGACCAGCCCCCTGTCTTAAAAAGCCAGATGGACCAGCCAGCGACCCCCTTCTCAAGCAACATTGCACTGAAAGAAGCCTCGACTGGCCATTGACGGTAGACTCCAGTGCTTGGGGATAGGTATATCTTGACACCTGTGATTAGTGTTCATAGCTAGCTACCGTGAGTGTGTGTGTGTGTGTGTGTGTGTGTGTGTGTGTGTGCATGAATGTGTGTGTGTTTGAGGAGATATGCACCAAGGTATATGCTCTGACTCTTGCATCTGTCCAATAAACTAGAATTTTATGATGATCCTGTGAGTTGGTCCTTTATAGCCAACAGTACCTTGAGTTATGCAGAAAAACATTTAAAATTATGTTTATGTCTGAATCATCAAGTCTTTCTGAGCCTCTCTGAATCGATTCGGAGGGTTCTGATTCGATTCGGAGAGATTAAAGGGTCTCCTGATTCAATCTGGATTTGGAGATTCAGCTACCGAATCAGGCTGAATCGGATCAGGGACCAAAGCTTTGCACAGCCCTAGTAATTAACCCCCCTCACTCATGACTGGAACCGGGTTTTCTTGTCATGAGTCCTGGGATCGTCCAAAAATATATATGCAGATAAGGCAGAGGGCAACCTGGTCTGGCTCCACTTTATGGAGGGTGAGGCCGCACTAATCATATGTGGCAGCTTGTGGGGGAGAGTAACAGAGCGATTCTGGGTTAAGTATCTGAGGGCCCATTTGGTGATATTTACCAGACATTTAAGACTGTGAAGAAACAGAAATATTTGGAAATGAGAAAGAAAGGTGCAGCTCAGCTGTGGGAGTAAAGAGGAAGTCAAGATGTATTCAATGTAGGGACTCACCGTGACTTTAAAAAAGTAGCGCTGATTGTGACAGAGCGCTAGTGGCCACTACCATATATCTTATTCAGGTGGGCTGCACTAACCTATTCTTGTGGTACATTCCCATCAACATTGGAAACTTGATCTATACCTTAAAGGCAGAGAATGGGATTGACAGAGTGTTGGGGAGTGTAAGGAGTGGAGAAACCTGAAGCTCAAAACAATAGCAGTGATGGCAAGTCAGCATTAATTGGAAAAAATGTTGAAGACTGGAAATGAAGATCTGAAGACAGATGGAGGGTGAATGCAGGTCAAGAAGAAAGGAATAAAGAAGGTGATAGCAGGAGCAACGACAGAGGCAGCCACAGTATGAGTCATGATGCCGGAAGGAAGACAAGGGCACAGGAGAACAAGAGACAAGAGTCAGAGCAGTAGGAAAAGATACATTAGATGAGAAGCAGAGGATGGTGGAAGCATAATGGCAGGTTAGCCTACTGGGAGTGGCATGGTGGGAAAACAAGGAAGAGACACTAAGAGAAGAGCAGACCCTGTGGATAAAGGCAACTTTAACTGGCAATGGGAGGCGGATGGAATCGATCATGAACAGATGATTTCTTGGAAATGGTACTGTTTGAGATTTTGGAGGTGCAGGTGGGGCATCTCATAAGCCTGATTGCTTTCTTAAACCAAAAGACTTGGGAATTGACTTACTGCAATTGAGAAGAGTATGATACCTTTTGGAAGAAATATGCAGAGAAATATCAGAGGGAGGAATTAAGAGGGGATAAAGTTCATAGCAGGGGAAAAGTCAAGAGAAAGAATGATTATAGTTTGAACGTACACAGATTTAGTAGAGGCAGAAGGCATAGAAATATGGATGGAAAGGGTCATCTCAGTAGAGGAAGTAAAGAACAAATACAATAGCTAGATAGTCTTGGAGGCCACAAGAAGTGTTACAAGCAGACAAGTGGAGCCTAGGTGGTGTGATGCACCTCCCATCAGTGATCCAGATCGGGATGTGCGGAAGTTTTATAATGGCAACCAAAATGGTGCAGCAAATGCGGAAAGGTAGGAACCTGTCTGTACAGTGTCCCCTCACAGTGTGCTACAGATGTGAAGGGACAGGGGATAGAGCAGCAGAGTACCAGGAGTTCCTAAAATGCTCTATTTGTAAGGGAGAGGGACACCTGTATTGTATGTACCCCAAAGCCTTTCCAAGTATAGTCAGACCTCTTGAGGAGCAACAAAAGCTGGAGGAGGAGAGCAGAGGAGAGGAGGGGTTGGACACTGAGGTAGAAATGGCAGAAGAAACCCTGCAGGAGGCTGAAACTGAGGAGGGGAGAAAAATTTCTCTGATCAGAGATGAAATGGAAGGGAAGATGGGAACAGCAAACAGCTTAGACATGGAGATGGGGGTGGGGAAGAAAGAAGACACCTACAGGTAACTGAAGTGGACATAGAGCAAGAGAAAGAACCAGAGACAGAATGGGAAAAGAAAGAACACACACGGGTTGAAGACCAGGAAGAAGAAACATGATAATGAGGGAGATGAGTTGGAGGAAAAGCTGGAGAGCAGTTTCCTGCTGCTACTTCTTCTGGGCTCCAACCTGAAGTGGAGACCAGAAGGCAGGAAGCGGTGGGAAGGCAGGCATATGCAAGCCTTCCTCAACGTGAAAACCATCCAGCAGCTTGCAATGGCTACAAGTGAGTGACGGAGGGGGAAGAGTCAACCAACCTAAACAGTAGCACGGATGAACCATAAAGGGACAGGCACACTCATTTTAAAACAAACATAAATGGCATTGACAATATTTTCACTTAACATCAGCAGTATCTTAACAGAAAAGATGGGAAAAGATTGAACCAGTCTTGAACCAAGTAAAGGCAGACATAATCTTCCTACAAGAATGTGGTATACCAGGGCAAGGATTATAAATACTTTGACAAAATGTGGACATAAGGCACATCGTAGTGGTCAGGAACAAATGAGAAGAAAGCAGCAGGGATAGTGATAGTATTCAAGAACCCAGAGCTGAGAATGAAGCAGGTAGAAGAAGTCATGAATGGCAGATTGCAATGAATGATACTATCATTCAGGGGAACAGTATTAGAATTTTTCAATGTATATGTATCACCAGGGAGGGAGAGAAAGAATTCACTACTTATAAAACTAGCAGTTTATGTGGTCAGAGGGAGACTGTGCATAATAGTGGGAGATTTCAACTGTTTAGTCCAAGTGGCCGACAGAACAGGGGAAAGAGGAAATGGAACTTTAGACAGCTCATCCAGACTGTTAACAATTATAATAAAAAAAGAGTTGCTAAGAGATGTGTAGGCAGGAGAGAAAGTTTTCATTAGAACAGACCCTTGTTTGTTCTAGAAGAAAGAACAATCTTTCACTAGAACAGACCCCAAAGTCTGTTCTGGAAAGAAACAATCAATAATTGACTTTGTGCTTATCTCAAAAGAAATAGGGATAAGGAAGAAAGAATGCTAGGGAACCCGATGGGTGCCAAAGGAAAAGGTAATACGGTATGGAAAAAGGTGACAGCAAGGCTATGGCAAATACTTTGGTTATGTTGTGGAAGGACATTGTCCTTTTCTAAAAAAGTGATGGTGTTTATGGCTGTGCTACTGCTGATTTATTCTATATACAGGAATTGTATTCCCACTGATGTGGTAGCAAATAGCAAAAGTACAGAAGGAGACATGCGCGTTCTTCTGGAATGCCAAAAAAGCAAGGTTGGCTAGAGCTGAATTATAGAAAGCAGGAGAGGTGTGGGGATGGGGGCTGCCAGATTTGGGATCATTTGTCTATGCAAAATATGTAAGCACAATATGAAAGGTGGTAATGGAGGGAGAGGGGACAACAACATGTATCACCCGATTTCATGCAGCTGCCATTTTGAGGCAATGAGAAGTATATCAGACCTCTTTGAAAAGTCCATGGGCATGCCAATTGCCCATTCATTACATCAGGATGGAAGGATTCATGCAGAAGTATAAAATAGGGAAGGCAGGGCTGGAGGTCCTGAAGGATCATAAGAAAGATGGAAGCGGTGAGGGAGAGAGAGGATGGCGCCAGTGCGAAACTTCACAGAAGGACAAGTAAAGAAGGTGCAGGGAGCAGTGGCATGTAAACAACTACAAGATGAACATGCTGACCTAGCATAGTTGTAAGAAATATATTGCTGGGGAGAGAAGTGCAACACAGATGAGGCTTGACGAGCTCATCAAGCTGCCCAAGGAAGAGGTGCAGGGAAGAAGATATAGTGGGACATGTGTTTGGGGAGTGTACATATGCGAAGGGGGTGTGGGAAAGGATCTGCTGCTTTCTGAGTGTCACCAAAATAAACCTGTCATTAGCATGGGAGATAGATGGTACTATATGGATGCATACTAAAGAAACCAGATGAAACATTATTAAGGACTTTATTAATGTGTTAAAATTAGTTTATGGAAAGTAAGAAACCTCTGTGTGTTTATGGGGTTGGCTTTCACTGAAAGAGAGTGCCTGAAGTTGGGGCCACATGAACTGAAATACTACATCAATTGAAAGAAGAAAGAAATCAGAGAAGAAGAGGCAGAGAATAAGCACGGGAAAAAGGACTGGACACATGTTTCACAAAACCAGCAGAGGACTGATGGGACAGGCAGAGAGTTTCAGGTGGTTACTGAGCAAATTTTTCATGGGGTTCTGGATAAAGAAAAAGATTTCTGTAAGGTTTTGGTTTTTGTGGGAAGTTGATGTGTTTTTTAAGGGGTTAACGTTTTTTGATATGTAGTTGTTTCTGTGCTATGAAGTCTTGATAAAACAAGGGTGCTCAATGTCTGTAGCTCTGTAAGTGCAGGGTGATAAATGTTTTAATAAATTTGTAAAAAAAAAAAGGGTGGGGGTGGGGGGGTTGCACATAGGATGCTTCGAATGGATTAAGGCATATATGTAGCTGCAGGCTGAAGAGTCTGCGAGATAAGATACTTGCTGGTGGTAGTGCCAGGTAGACATGAATGATTGAGTTGTGCTCAGTAAATAGAATTCGAAACTGATTTGGCGGTTTTGCCCCAAGACAGAAAATTAAAAAAAAAATCAGTATGCTTGCCCAATATAGGTCATGTACTTTATAGGCATGCTCAGTGTTGGCTTGGCAGCATTTAATCAGTTTCATAGCTGGTTTCCATTACTGACCACCTGCTGCAGTTTAATGATAGACAGTGTACTTAATGAGGTTTCCTTGTATGCAAATGTAAGATGAGGAGCTTTTTTCCTTCTGGTGCTTGAAGAAAAACCCCCTCTTCTATTTCAGTAAATATGGTAATGCAAATAACAACTCACAAGTAATCCATGCGTTGACATACTATAAATGCAAAAAGTGAATAACTTCATATAATAAAAGAACAGATTAAATTGTATTGTTCACAAACAATTTGTGGATAGGTGAACAGCTGAATTAATTGCAGGACTAATTCTGATATCCTTAGACATGTTGAATAAGTAGTACTTACTTAAAGAATAGTTTCCCTAACTGAACTATTTATAAGGTATGGTGCTAAGTGAGTGAAGATGGCCCTGAATCTTTCTTTTATATTGTGACTTTTTCACTGTGCTTGAGTTTAGTATGTCTCATTTGTTATAAAGGTGCATAAAGCACAAGCAAACAAGGGACATGCTGCTTGATTTCCTGATCTGTCTTGGAAAAATCATTAGTACCTGACTTCCCACTAAAAGGAATGAAGACTGCTTTCTGTTTGTAAGTTCATGATTCATGCTTTGTATTAGGGCTATCAAACTAGTACAAATATAGGAATGTAAAGAATTAGCATAATTATGCATTTCAGGAAAACATGTTTTTCATGAGTGTTTCTGGAACAAATCTGCAGCTTTTGGCAATTTCAAGTTCATGTATCAGTGATGGAATACCTACTGGCACCTAGAGGTACTATTGACTTGTCCCATTGGGCACTGCTTTGCTTCAGTATTTTTAAGGTGTCTTTTTCAGCCTTATTGTAGCAATACATCCTTTCACAGCTCATTACTTAATGGAAAATAAACAAAGCTTCTTCCAGAAAAAGAAAAGCTGCTTCCAGATCTGCATCACCCTACAGTGAACTTATTTTTTTTTTTTAAATACATAATGATTTCTTGTGGAAAATGTCTTTAGTCCTGTCAAGAGGCCATCCACCTCAGAAGACAGACTGTCTGCTCAGGCATCTGTCTTGTTCAGCTAACAGCTCAAAACTTCAAGATGGAAGAGGAAGCCAGTGACTTTGAAAAGCCCCCACTGTGCATAGATTTCAAATGGAAACTTATATGAATGATATGACCTTCCCTTGGCTGATTTCCTCCCCCCACTTCCAGCAACTTGGATGACTAACATTTTTTTTCAGGCATATATGCAGTGGAGGATAACTTAAGGGTTGCATACGCATCACAGTGATTAATCTTATAATCAAGAGCTGAACAGTACATCTTGCACACAGGCCTTCCTAAGGTACTAAACAGACCTTCACGGTGCTCTGAAGATATATATTTGACACGACATTTTTGTGCCTGGCCTGTTTAGATGCGTATCCACTACATGGCATTATTCTCCCTTACCTTACTGTTAGGCTCTTCCTTGATAAAATGGCTTGTTTATAAATCTCCATTTTGACTATGGTTGCATAAAGAGATTACAATCTTGATGGCACTCTGAAGGAATAGTGTATGTGCATCTAAGGAAATAGCCCTAGTTTTTGCTGATGGCATCTTATTCTTCAGTGCTGAAAAGAATATAATGTGAATAACACAAGTACCAGTTAGGTGATCCGAAGATTGGCAAAGTATACCTGCCTGGGTATTTCTGGTCCCAATCTCTTCAGATCAAGGCTGCATGAGGAGGAAAAGTCCACATCACACCCTATTGGTACTGCCATTTTAAAAGCTCATGAAGTCTTTTGATTAGAGGTAAATTAGAGAATTCATTCCTTTCCACTCACCTTTGCTTAACCTTTTGCACAAAATCATGACTGCTCTTTCTGCAGAAAGATGTTTTGTACAGAATAGTGTGAGCACACAAATTCTGTGTCACACCACAACTGTACAGGAAAGAAATGGGCACACTAGCTATTATGCAGGCATGCTTTTGAAACAACTTTATAGCTAATTTTTCAGAAGCCAGGTGCTATATAATATAGCTTATTTTTATATTGCACATTAGACGCTATCCTAAACCAAAGGACGGTACGAGTGTCACTGAAGTAGCTATAAGGCAGAAACTGTTAACTCAAACCTTCCATGAATGTGTGAACACCCCTTAATAAGCCTAACTTAACAAAACGGCACATTGGTAATTAAATCCATAAGGTTTCACAACCTCGTACACACAGCCTACTGCTACTGGTCTCCCTCAGTCTCATGAGCAACTCTCACTGCTCTATTGTTCTGATTGCACCTAGTTACTCCCACTGGTAGAAAAGTCCTCAATATGTAGAAAGAAAATTGCTCCTGAAATCACTGAAGTACAAGTTCAGCTGTTCCTAAAGTCCGTTGACTCCTATTCCTTCTCTTTCTTAATCCAATGTCAGTTCTCAGGAGTAAATCCTAAAAGCAATAAAGTTTGGAGTGATAAAACTAAAGAAGTTGAGAGGAGATTACTAGCACGGTGTTTATATATTCACTACTAGCAATGTGTGGAATACAGACACTACTGGCTGATTCTGATCTTATTTATACCCCATTTCATATTCATAAATTCTTTGGCTTTAAGCAAAGAACTCATGATTTATATCAGGGTAAAATTAAAATAAGGCATGCTATCCACACCTCAGGAATCTACACTCTAGCATAGGCAAATAAATCAGTGAATCTATGAAAAGCATGTGAGCCTTAACACAAAGCCCACTGGAGTCAGTGAAAGTCCTGTGCTGTGCTTGCTTGGGATGTAAATGACTCAAAGATGATTTCACCTCTCTTGCTCTGTCTCTTAGTACCAATTACCACAGAATTTAAAACCTGAGTTTTCCCTGAAGCAGTGCAAATAATTGACACAATTTTCTTTTTCATAGTCCTTTCATTGGTATGCCTCTCATTCGTGAAGTTTAAAGGCTAGCCAGTATGTGTAAATTCATTTCTAAATTGTTCATAATTTACGAGGTGAATAGGAGATAGACTAATACTGGCTCTGGCTATATAGAATGATAAGCATTAGTAAGGATATAAAGAACATATTAAAGTTATATGAATAGGACCCTAAGCACTCAGCACACAAAAAAATCACTAAAAAATAGAGAGATGAGATGTCTTTTCCATAACCTGTCTACCACATGATTTATGAAGATCTTAATATTGCTTATACCATGTTGTCATTGGAAAAATCTTATGGGTGAAGGGCCAGGAATAAACTGTTTAAAGCTGAGATACTCTATTTTGTAATTTAAACTCATGCTTCATTTTGCTTTTTAATTCATATTCCTTCCGTATTTCCTTCCCTGGCTTCCTTATTCATCACATTGGCTCTCTGGCACAGTTGCCTATTTGTTGCACCAAAACAAATATCTGCACGAAAGGGCTTTGCCAGTTGGACCATACAAAGTCACTCTTATTCCCTTCCTTTTTTAAAAGAAAAATCCTCCACATTAGGAGACATTTACACTACCTAGCAAAGACATCTCTTCATTTATGAATTGGAAATATATAGTAATTAAAAAAAAAATCTTAGGCTGAGCATTCTAACCTATCTGGCAACACTGAGAACGTAGCCATCTGCTAAGTGCAGAAGAAGTGAGCTGCCCACTTGTTTATTCAATCTGTCAGAACTTCACTTTTTATTAACTGACTGCTTTGCTCATACCGTTCAGTAATTGAAGCCTGGAACCTTGGAAACTGGACTGAACAGATTATAGTTCACATATTTCTTCTTCTCCTGGCAACTGATAAGAGTTGGGTCTATTATTCCATGTTCACGTCTATGGCCTTGGACATAGATTTAATGTCAGAGGTATGAGGAATTCTGAGATGCAAACGTATGGAAGAAAATATATTATTAACCAAGTGGTCCTTTCCATAGTTCATTTAGTAATGATTTACTAAATGCTTTCCACTTTCATAGCTGCTTATATGCATTGTTTACTGGGGTGTAGATCCTGAGGTACTTTTAATATTCAACATAGGAGTATCATAATGAGGTTGTAGAATTATGAATAACAGATGAACATATTTTTGGCTTTTTTGGAACAGGGACTTCAGAACATTATCAGCCATGAGCTGATTACAGTTGATAAGAAGTTCAGTTTGTTTTTACAAGATTTAAGGAGACACATTCAATACTGCTGCCTCAAATCATTGCCAAAAGAAGCCCAATCCTCTAGAGATGGCATTACTGAAATAATTTTTCAGGTCTACCTAACAGAAATCCATTCTTCATAGACTTACTTTCATATTTCTACACTACTTTGTACCATTTGCTAACCCTCAGCTGGTCTTGTTCTAGCCACCAAATGAATCAGCTTACCAGAATATAGAAAAATGCAAACAATAGTCTTCATGGAAAAATGGCAATTTAAAAATCCAGGAAAATGCCATAAACCATTAAAAAGCATAGGTGGCAGTTTTGCAAGCTGAGCTCTTTATTGGCACTTCAAAATCCTGCACTCAGGACCTATATTCTGTTAAACAGGGCACACTGCTTCCTGTGTCTAACTGCTCCATCACTTATTCCAGAATAACACGTTTTACAATGTATTTGTTTTTTACATAGGCTCTGCACTTTCCTAAAGCACTTGCTGTTTGGCAAAGACATTGCTTCTTCCAAAAATGTTTCCCCTTAATGATTAACTATTTAGAGTCTTTTCAGGATTCTGGCACAGTCCATAGTCAGTAATAGTGTGAGGCAGATAAGACCCTGAATGGGAGGATGGATGAATAGACCATCTAGAGACAATGGCTTTCTCTTGTGGATGGATGCCTTCTGCTTCTCCCACCCTTCCTCCCCCTGTACATTTTTCTATAGTTTTAAAAATCTTCTCAGAAACATTCATGTGCATACTAAAATGAACAGGATTTGACTAAGTTCAAAGACTGTAAATCTGTTGCCTATTGTTATTACCTGACTGGAATAATCACAAACTACCAAGGTTGCTCTAAAGAGGATCTCAGTTAGCAACAGTGGTGTATAAACCCGAGGGTGGGCATGACAAGCAACTGTCCAGGTATGCCTGCTAACATATCTTCACTGTAGGCCAGAATCCTAATCTTCTTCCCTCCTCCATGCTGGAGATAGCAGTGATGAGATGGCGAGAGCTGTGTGCTGTGTGAGGTACAGACACATACCTCTCCTAACAGGGGTGTAGGGTGTAGGTCCTATTTACACCTTCACTGACTGCCTATCTTCTATCCAGCCTCTGGCTTCTTTACTTTTCAGTCCATCCAGGAAGAGCACACACCAACTGCAGAAACTTCCTCAACCTGACAAAGGATTTTTAAACCTGAAAGCTTGCTTAACATTTTTTTCCCCAACTATTAAAGTTGGTCTAATAAAAGATATCAGATTCACCCAAAGAACCTTGTCTACCTCTCCTAATATGCACTGCTCTGGGCCTAATATCAATGTGCCATCAGGCAAATTTGTAATAGATCTCAACTGGGCCTTTTCTAATTAACTACCTGTGCAGCAACTATGCCAAAATTGGGATAACTGTCATTAAAACTCCACAGATTGGACCACCCAAAAGACAGATGGGAAAGCATAAGAAAATAGTGGAAGGAGAAAGGGGAAGCAGCATCAGTCACATAAAGCAAAGTGTGGGGAGAAAGACTTTGGCCCCAGGGATACCTGTATTGTTCCCAGAGCCATCACTGGAGCTAGCAGGTGCACATGTCTGCTCTTCTGTGAGTAATCAAGTCTGCTGGAGTGTGGCAGTTAATGCACTACAGCAGCCTCTTGCATCTCATGTATCAGCATCCCCACACTTAAAAATGGTGGTGGGGGCACTTGAACTAAAGTTCATTGAATGAGCTTTAGTTCAAGCGCCCCTGCCACCATTTTTAAGCATGGGGATACTAATACATGAGATGCAGTGGCACTTTAATTAGAGTGGTTCTCTGAGCAGCTCTAATTAAAGTGCCCACCCCCCCTCACTCCCAGAGATCATGTAAAAATGCCCACTGATCTCACTGTAGGTGTGCCAGTCAGCAAATGATCTAGCACTGTATGACTAAATATATTATGTGGTCCAATTCTCCACTGCCTTGAATCTTACATAATCATTATGGCACTGCAAAGTGAGGATTAAATGTTTTCACTTGCTATAATCTAATAACTATGTAAGGTGCAAGGGACTGAAGTATTAGAACCATGAAACACAGAGAGAGAGGCAGAGAGAGAGTGAGAAATGCAATAAGGCCAGGTACAAATATATACTTTTACTGGTATAAGTGATTGGAAACCAGTCTATACGTGTAACAGAACAGAAGTTTGGTATACATGGACTGGTTTAAAAATGGCAGGACCCAGTCTAAGATTGTGTGCCATGCCCCACCAAAGAATAAATGTGTGTTCTGTTCACTAGCAATCTAAACTACACCACTTACAGAAAGCCACATAACTTAGATCGATTTGGCCCTGGGATTTTTGAATGTGTGTACCTAGCTTAGATCACTAAATTCTATATAGTACACAGTTAAAATATCCATGATTCACCATGTGTTATTAACCTTTTTGTCTTGATGCAATATCCCTTATTCACCTGTTTTTATTTCAAACCCGCTGAAATCAAGGAGTTAAACTGGTGATGATGATCAATCAAGTGTTGCCACACTCATATGTTGGAAGCATGAGGGCCAAAAAGCCAGCAACAAGTAGAATGGTCAATGTCAATAAGACCATGGGCGCCTGAAGGAGGTCTGTAAGGGCATTCATAGATTATGTGGTTGGCTGTCTGAACTTGAGCACCACAGCTGCAGCCAGTGTCATTGGAGAGGCCCCAAGAGTGCATGCTTACCTTAAACCATCCAATGCCCATTCTGAGATGGTTAAAAGTAGTCCAGGCCTTGTGGGGAAGCTGCCATCCTGAGGGGTGGAAGCTGGTGTTGGGGATGAAGTTCTTTAGCCACAGTTCTTGTGCAGCGTATTTCCTGCTCCACTGATGGGAGGTCCATGTTATAGGTGACATGCCATCTGCAGATTTGATGAGCTTACTGGCCTGAGTGGAGAATGGGTTCTGAGACTTTAGACAGTAGTTGGTTCTCGGCATGCAGCTACTAGGCTGGAGTGCAAAGAATGGTGTGGATCTTAGGCTTTGGGGCCTAGGGCCAGGGTAGCAGTTTGTGCCTGGATGTCAGAGTGGGAGGAATGCCTGAGAGCAGTGAACTGGGGGTGACATAAGGCATCCGGTAAAGGTCCTTAGGACCCTATTAAGGCTGGAATCCACTAGCTTAGTGTGCATGCTCTGACCCCATCCTGGTGTACAGTACTCAGCAGGAACATGCACAAGTGCCAAAGTGGAGGTGCAAAATGTTTAGAAACTTGAACTCCAGGTGGTGCCAGCAAGGCAATGGATAAGAGCTCCTCTGCTATTAACCTTACCCTGGACACCTTCCGGATGCTGGCAGTAGGTAAGGATACAGTCCAGCTTGACTCCAACAGTATGACAATGTTCAAGTGTCCAGTCACCAATCTTGATTTTTCTTTCTTTCTTCACTTGTTTGTTATTTACATTGGAGGCTGTTGCTACTGTTTTAGTGAAGCTGAGCTAGAGATGCTATTTATGGAAGTAGCTGGCAAGGTTGTTCATATCTGATGTCAAAGTGGATTCAATGGCTTCCCATTGCTTGCTTGACTTGGTAATAGGCAGTTGTCAGCATAGCCATATTTCTTGGACTGGGTGTCAGGCAGGTTGACAATGTACACAATGAAAAGCAATAGAGAAAGTACTGAGCCTTGTGAGATCCCATTCTTAAGACTTCTAAGGCAGCTTTCCTTTTCATTGATGGTCTTGAGAGTGAAACTATCGTTCTGAAGCATGAGTATGATAAAGCTGGCAATCCTTCTGTCATGTATCATTTGGAGGTGTTTGCAGTAAAGGCCATGGAGCCAGACAATGTTGTAAACATCAGTGAGGTCCACCAGGATAGCACCAAACTTCTACCCAGCTGCAAAGCTCTCTTCAGTGTCTTGAGTCCAGAGAGTTTCCTGCTCCACTACTGACCTTCAGTGTCTAAAACCAGCCTGCTCCTTAGGCAGCTGTGGATCAATTATGGGGTTGACCCTGGCATAAATTAGATATTCCAGTAACTTGAACAGAATGCACAGGAGGGAGATTGGCTTCTAGCTCTCTGCATCATCCTTGGCTTTGTTTGGCTTTAGGACTGCGATGATTGTGGTCTTTCTCTAAATGTGAGGGATCTTTGCATTTGTCACAGTTGGAGATGAATTCACAAAGCCAAATGATCATCATCTCTGCAGAGTTATGAAGAAATTCAGCATGTATGGCATCAGGCCCTGGTGATTTGTTGGTCTTTAAAAGCTTAAGGGATACCTTCATTTCCTCAGTGCTGAATTATCCAAAGAGGTGAGCATTGGGACCATGAATCTCCCAGAGCTGTTTAACTTCCAGAACTGTTAAATTGGTATGAAAATGGAATACTGTGCTTTTGGGGAACATGGATGTAATTTTCAACATGTTTATCAACATTTTGGATGCAGGTATTAAAAGTGAACGGGTAAAGTCCACAGACAACACCAAATTATAGAGGAGCATGGTCATGCTTGAGGACAGGCTGGCAATACAGGCCAACCTAGACAGGCTTGTGAGGTGAGCAGATCTCAATCTGATGATGTTTAACATGGAGAAATGTAAAGTGCTCCATCTGGGGAGAAATAATCCACAATACACTTACAGGCTCAGCAGTGCTATGCTTGCCAACACCGCAACTAAGAGAGACCTGGGGGTTGTGATAGACCACAAAATGAACATAAGCCACCAATGCAGTGCTGTAGCTGGCAAAGCAAATCAAACACTGGCATGCATCTACTGAGGCACCTTGAGCAAGGCTAAGGATATCGTTCTCCCACTCTAACTGGCCTTGGTGAGACAGCAGCTGGAGTACTGCATCCAATTCTGGATGCCACACTTCAGGAAAGATGTGGACAAGCTCAAGAAAATCCAAAGGAGGACCAAACGCATGATTAGAAGCCTAGAGAGCAGGTCATATGAAGAAAGTCTGAAAGATTTGGGATGGTCCAGCCTGGAGAAGAGAAGGCTCAGAGGGGACTTGGTGGCAGCCTATAAGTATATTACTGGTGCACATCAGGGCCTGGGGGAGCATCTGTTCACCAAGGCCCCGCAGGGGAAGACAAGAAACAATGGGCACAAACTGACTGAAGATTACTTTAGACTGCACATTAGGAAAAACTTTTTTGCAAGTAGAATGCTAAGGGTTTTGAACAAAGTCCCCTGCACAGGTAGTACAGTCACCCACCCTGGTGATCTTCAAAAAATGTCTTGCTGCCCACCTTGCTGGGGTCATCTGACCCCTACAGTCTTTCCTGCCCAAGTGCAGATGGGCTGGACCCGATGAGCTGTAAGGTCGTTTCTAGCACCTAATATCTATGAAACTATGAATCAGACCCATCGTGTACAAAAAAGAGGAGGCACTGAATAGTCAGCTTGACTAGAACTATCCTTTTATAGCTTTTATAGCTTTATACCCATGCTAAAAAAAATCACTAAGCAAAGTTAAACTATACTTTTTCCCTTAGGGGGGAAGAAAAAATAAAATAAAACCTCTTATCTGGAGTAAGTGATCCATCATGTGTGGTATGAGTAACATACAGTTGTGCTTTCTTCTCTTTACACAGGATATTTTAAATGTGCTTTTTAAAAAAAATATCCAGTGCACAGCAAAATGTAATATACTCAAATATAACTTGTATAAAAGCAAATCTGCAGTTCAGACAGTTAAATACACAAAATTACAGTCTTTCTCTCTCTTTATATATGTGTGTGTGCGTGTGCATGTGTGCATGTGTGTGTATATATGTGTGTGTATGTATATATGTATATGTATGTATGTTGTATACACACACACATGCAGCTACACAAGAACTATATATTCATAGCTTTCAGAACTGGTCACATATTAACACAAAATAACTGACTAGGCAAAAATAAGGCTTCTGACCACCATGGGGCCACCATGTTATTTTCCGGGTCAAACAATTGTTATAATTGCCTCTCTTAAGACAAGTCATTTTTTCTACTGTTAATACCTTCCCAGCTTTATTAGTTTATTTTTCCAGCTTAGGACAGTGAAGATGCTGCTAGTCAACAGCTACAATAATTCAGGCTGCCAAAAGTTGTGAATGTATTTATTTTTTATTGGCATTGAAGTCCATGCCACCGGTGGAATTGAGAACAGTGAATTTACTCAGAATAGCCTTATGTTTTGTGCCTGTTGCCCTCTTGCAGAATGGAGTGTTGGGACAATCCCAACTGGGGTGGTGGCTGGGTTTAAAAGCCAGGAACTTCCAGCATTCTGTTGGCTATTTCACTGTACAGGGACCCCAAAGTATGGATAATTCAGATAAGCTTCATATAAATATCAAAGTGCAGACAAACAGAAGTGAATCATCAGGTCTTTTATGGTTCCCTTAACAGGCTTTCAAGCTTTACAGTTTTAGTATATGGTTTCTCTAATGGGTTTGCAATTTCTACATGGGAGTCTTGAAGCTGTATCCTGTTTAGAAAGTTTTGCTGCTGTATCATCTTTTCCTGTACCTCTCTCCTCTTTTTATTACCAAGGGAACAGAGAAAAAATCAGGATTTTATTTATTTATTTATTTTTACTATTCCTGAGCTTATTAACCATCTTAAGTCATAATGCATTACTTGTCACAGTTCCCAAACAGGGTCTTAATGACAGCCTAATCAAAGAACTCACTTTTCCAGAAAGCAACTTGTTGGGCACTTTTACACATGCTCCGGGGGTAGATGGAGGGGAAGTAGGGGTGGTGCTTTAATAAGAGCAGCTCCAAGAGCTACTCTAATTAAAGTGCCGGCGTGACTCATACATCACTGTCCCCACGCTTAAAAATGGAAGCAGGGGCACTTGAACTAAAACTCATTCAACGAGCTTTAGTTCAAGTGCCTCCACTGCCATTTTTAAGCACAGGGACGCTGATACATGAGACACAGAAGGCTGCTGGAGCACAATGCACAATAATTGCCACTTTCCAGCAGACTTGATTAATCCAGGGTGTTGGAGTATCCTTGGCAGTCAGTCGTGTATAGGTGCCAATTACCAAGCCTCCAAATTAAATCATCTTGTAGCAAACTCTGGTTAACCCTTTCTGGTTCTTTATTTGGTGAAAAGTCACCAGACCCAATCTAGCTAAGTATAGGAAGTAAAAAATTATTCTCTCTGCTATATACCATCTACC
Source organism: Crocodylus siamensis (assembly GCF_052110815.1). Taxonomy (NCBI): domain Eukaryota; kingdom Metazoa; phylum Chordata; order Crocodylia; family Crocodylidae; genus Crocodylus; species Crocodylus siamensis. The sequence continues at coordinate 115,583,348 of NC_143396.1, read as the reverse complement.
ACACTGGTGTCAAATATTACTAAGAAATAATGTTTCATGCATGGACTACAGGCTTAGAGAGCCATCACAAAAATGCACAAACAAATCAGGCAGATGCTGGTAATGACAAATGATCTAGGTATCTGTTTAGAACCTCTATTCTGACTACTGCAGCTGCCTCAGGCTTTAAATTGTCCAATCCACAGATAAATGTAATAAACTGTAATAGATAATGACATAGTTTATAGGAGAAACTTCCTGTCCCGAGCAGAGTGCTATCTCAAAAACCAGAGACACCTCCATGTGATGCTTGAGATGGGGTAATTAGTGCAGGGATACTCAACCTCCAGCTTGTTTGCCCCCAATTGCTGTGTGAGTGGCACTGCTTTCCTGCTGTCAAATTTCTGGACCTGTAAGGTGGATAGATAGTGTAGCTCTACAGCAGGGACAGGCAATTATTTTGGACAGAGGGCTGCTTACTGAGTTTTGGCAAGCCATCAAGGGCTGCATGACAGGCAGCCCAGGGCATATTAATATTAATTTTCTAAATTTTTTAGGGGCTCTGTGGGCCAGATTGAATGGCCTGGTGGGCCACATTTGGCCCCCAGGCTGCATTTTGCCCACCCCTGCTCTATATGCTGGACTGGGCACATGGTGCAGCACGGGGCCTAATCCTGGCACACAGGGATCAGAAAGAAATGGTACATGGCCCCAGGGCCTGATCCTGGTGTGTACGGGGCCAAGTGGAGGTGGTACAGGGCCCTGAGTTGTGAATCCAGAGCATGGGGACTCATGATGGGTGCATCTACATGTGCTTCACTGAAGAGTTCAGTAAAGTGTCACCGTCTACCCGTATAGCGCTGTTAGGCCACAGTAAGCTAATTAACTCTGCTGTAGAATAGTTCTGCCTGACAGAAGTACTATCCTATGGCAGAATTTAGTGCACCGCAACACACATGTAGATGGTGACTGGGACTGGCTGGGGCACTGTAGCACCCTTGTGCCCCAGCCAGTCCCTCTGCAGTCCACTGAGCTGCAGCACAGCAGTTGCAGGCTGACTTCCCAGATCCCCTGCCAGCCAGGGCTATGCCACCCCAGCTCAACATATAGTTCCGGGCCCATGTGTAAACCCTGAGCCCAGAAGGAATAAACTCTGATATAACAGCATCTGTAGATGGGCCCATGAAGTAGCCAAATTTGCTTGAGGGTGCTGCCACCAGAAACAATAAGTTTATTATACAGACATAGTTTATGACTTGTGGGCATCACCTTTACAGTAGGTAAACTATGACAAAGAACAACAGAGCAGAAATTCAGAAATGTACACCATGCAGTCTAGAGAGTGTTTCTTTTTAAAAAGTTTGCCCAAGGGGTTCCTTGGAAAGCATCTTTAATTCTTTCTTTAGTCACTCTGCTGAAATGGATGTTGCTTAAACATTTCTCTTTAAATGATTAAATATATTTATCAGACCTGAGCCATTTAATAAATATCGTAACATTCTTTAACAATACATGCTAAAAGTCCTATCTCTCTCTCTTCTTGTACTTAGCTAATTTCTAGACACTAGCTTAAATCTTTTTGTGAACTTAAAGTGTTTTCCATTAAACAATACCGTCTTGTGCTTCCTTTTGCACTTGGTTTCCAGAGGATCTGACTGGTGCCATGGCAATACTAAAAACACACATTTCCCTGGAGCTGCACCTCTGTGGGCTAAAGCACTTAAATCATGACCTTTAGCTACCCTTTGTTCCACAACTAATTAGGAGAATCATCAAAAAAAAGCTCATGAACACAGATAAAGTTAGCACATTCTTTACCCCACTGAGCAAGAACATTATGTTTGCTTTTGTTGTTGTTCATATATTGTGGGCAAAATCTTGAGCATTATTTTCTGGAGTAAATATGAAATAATTCCAGTTCCATATACCTTAGATGTTGGCCCTGTGTGTTCTGTTTTTACATTTAGCTGTATTTTATCTTCTCTATGGTGAGTCCTTCATCCAGGTTAGGGACAGAAGTTACACATAAACTGGTTTAAGTGATTGGAAACTGTGCTAGTTGTTCAAATCTGTAACACAACAGAAATTTAGTGTGCATAAACCAATTTAAAAATGGCTGAAATGAGTTTAAGATAAACCTAGATGAATGTATTATCAGACTTAACTGATTTAGGTTAAATTGGTTTATTGAACTTCTGTCTCATATCCTCTCTAGATTCAAGTTAACTCACAGTCCCTCAGTATTCCAGGATGCCTTACACCTCCCCCACAACATTCCATCCCCCCAGGGTTGGTGGGCTAACCATGGCCCAAGCTGTCTCCTCCAGTGGAACAGGGAGGCATGCTATAGCACCTCCCAGCTTTTGGCCACTGCAGGTATGTGGCTGCATTTCTGGAATCAAAAGTGAATGTCTGTTCACTTGCTGATTGGTTCAATCTACGCAGCTTACACTAGCCTAACCTGTAAAGATGGATTGGATTTAATTCAGCCTCAGGCTTTTTGGCTGTCTGTACTTCATCCCAGTGGATTATTATAGAAGTGTTGTCCTAAGTAACATTTACTGATTCCTACAAAATCTATTTATATATGGGTTCAGCTTTTTCATTAAATACCTTCCACAGTAAGTCAGTTGTAAATAATTACATTCCTGATACACAGAAGTATCTGTGTAAGCATAAGTAAGTGTAAAGAATGGGGCCCCACCTTTTGTGACATTTTTCTATGCTCACTTACAAAGAAATACAATGAAGAAAGTGACTGGACTTTTGAGGGTTTTTGCTTGCTGCTTGCCCTTTCTAATGGCAGTGGATGAATGGATGTACTGAACTTGCATATGCTGAAGTACATCTCATTCTTTGTGAAATCTATGGCTTTTGGAATCAGATGAGACATTTTTATATAGTGAGAGGGAAGGGTGGGGGGAGAACTACCCAAATTGAGCTATTTTTCTCCTGTTTTAAAGCACTTAAAAGGTAAAGTACTCAAAACATGTCTAGGACAATAGCAAAAGCTAACAACTCTGCTTTCTTCAGCTTTGAAATAAGAGCACTTAGCAGGAAGCCTTTCTTGTGCTTGCACAGATTGGAACTGGAGCTGTTTAAATCAGAACCGGACTTTCAATAACCCTCTTCTCCATTTGTACTGGCATCAGATTTAGAACAATCTACCTACTCTTCTTTCTACATCATTAGAACAAATGGGCCTGAGCCTACAGTCTTCCTCAGAATAAGGCACAAGCACACAACAGATAAAATATATTTTTTCTTTTCCATAAAGTAATATGTAAGCACACATCTGCTAGTAAAGGAAAGAAAAAGAGCCTAAAAAAAGAATGAGCTACTCTTTCACTTTGCTTTACTTCCTGTTATTTTTTTTAACAAAAGAGGAAAAAGAGAGGAGAAAGTGGCCAACAAGAAGGCTGGCTGCAAAGACCCACCGAGATCTACCTGGAAGATGGTCATCTCAGGCTCCAGGGCATGCAGGGCTAGGATACCCCATCCTCCTCTATCACTGCAGAACAGGTATGCTCCCCTCACTATGCATGCGGAGGCTCCAATGGAGATGCCAGATGAGGAGGTGTGTAGTCAGTGAACTGCCACCCCCAAGAGGAGATGCAGGGTGGTGGTGGTGGGGGACTTCCTCCTGCGGGGCACTGAGGGACCCAACTGCCATCTGAATCCCCTAGCCCATGGGGCCTGCTTCCAGGATGTAATGGAAAACAACCCTAGGCTCATCTGGCCCTCCAACTACTACCCCATGCTCATCTATGTGGGCATGAATGACATGGCCAGGAGTAATCCAGACTGGGTCATGAGTGACTACAGGGCTCTGGGGGCTGGGGTCAAGGGGTTGGGAACACAGGTAGTCTTTTGCTTCCAGTTGCAGGCCATGGACTTAGGAGGGAAGGATGCATTGAAAAAGTAAATCAACGTCTCTGGTGGTGGTGCTACCACAAGGGCTTCAGTTTCAGTGTACACTTCAGAGAGAGAGGACTCCTGGGAAGGGATGGCATCCACCTCACATGGAGAGGTAAGTTCCTGTTCTTACCCACGATGGCTGATCTTCTAGATACGGCTTTAAACTAAGATGGCCAGGGGATGGGGAAACACTGACTGCAGCATGCCCAGGGACTGGCACACAAGAAAGCTCTGAAGTTGGGGACACTAAGATAACCACTCTTCTAAGAGCTATGCCTCCTTGCAAGCTGAAGGATAGCCAGCACAGGTTTGTTGCAGGTAGGTGCCCAGGGTGGATGATTGGAGACCCTCTGGGTTAAAATCTGTGGGGAACATGGCACAGGGGACACAATGGTGGGAGTCTATTACAGGCTTCCTACACATGATCAAGAGCTTGACCACAAGTTCACCAGGGAACTGGCTGAGGCCACACATTCCCAGTGCATGGTTGTCATGGGAAACTTCAACTACCCTGACATCTTGTGGGAAGAGTGCTTGGCCAAATCCAAGTGGTCTCAAGGCTTTCTCTCATGTGTGGATGAGCTGTATCTGATGCAAGAAGTCTACAGGCTGATGAGAGGTTAAGCACTGCTCAATCTGATACTGGCAACGGGGATGACCTAATCAGCGACCTAATGATCGAAAGGAAGCTGGGTGACAATGACCACAAGCTGATTACCTTCACAATCTGGCAAGTCAGTCAACAATACAGAAGTCCTCGACTTCAGGAAAGCTGACTTTGACAAGCTCAGGACGCTTGTTGGCAAGACCCTAAGGGACCACGACCCAAAGAGGAAGGGAGTGCAGGATAAGTGGTTGCTCCTCAAGAGAGAAATCCTAGATGCACAAGCAAAGTCAATTCCATCTCGAAGGAAAGGCAGCAAAAAGGCACAGCAGCCCCCTTGGCTCTGAAGGGAACTAGCAGACCTCTTGCATCTAAAAAGAAAGACCTACAAAGGATGGAGGACTGGATCCACCTCCAAGGAAGAATATTCTGCATTGGTCCGGACCTGCAGGGAGTGAACCAGGAAAGCCAAGGTTGTGACAGAACTCCAACTAGCTATGGGTATCAAGGACAATAAAAAGTCCTTTTTTAGATATGTGGGGAGCAAGAGGAAAAGCAGGGGCAACACTGGACCCCTGCTAAACTAGATGGACAACTGACAACCGATTCCCAGGAAAAAGCCAACTTACTAAATGGGTACTTTGCTTTGGTTTTTCACCAGTCCCAAGGGACGCCCCTCCCCATTACGGGATGGGAACACCTGGGTGAGGGTGATTCCCTACCCTCCATCAATGCTGACCTTGTGAAGGAACACCTTGAGAGGCTGGACACCTTCAAGTCAGCTGGCCTTGACAGTTTACACCCCAGGGTACTCAAGGAGCTGACAAGCATCATAGCTCAGCCCCTGTCATGGATCTTTGAGAGCTCCTGGTGCTCTGGTGAAGTGCCCAAAGACTGGAAGAAGGCCAATGTGATGCTTATCTTTAAGAAAGGGAGGAAAGTGGATCTGCCAAACTACAGGTCCATCAGCCTGACCTCTATTCCACCTGGGGAAAGTCTTAGAAAAGATTATCAAATAAAGTATTAGAAAAGATTAGGGCAACATCCTGAGGGATAGCCAGCATGGGTTTGTTGCAGGTATGTCTTGCTTGACCAATCTTATTTCGTTTTATGACCAGGTGACCTATCACCTGGACAAGGGAGAAGAGATTGATGTCATATATCTTGACTTTAAAAAAGCCTTTGATCTGGTATTGCATGATCACCTCTTGGCAAAACTGGCCAACTGTGGCCTTGGCTTCACCACAATCTGCTGGCTGGGGAACTGGCTCCTTGGTTGGACCCAAAGTGTGGTGGTTAATAGAAGTCAATTGTCATGGTGCCCTGTGACCAGTGGGGTCCCCCAAGGCTCTGTCCTTGGGCCAACACTATTCAACATCTTCATTAATGATGTGGACACTGGAGTCAGAAGCTGACTGGCCAAATTTGTTGATGATACCAAACTTTGGGGTAAAGCATCGACACCAGAGGACAGAAGGGCAATCCAGGCTGACCTTGATAGGTTCAGGAAATAGGCAGATGAGAACCTGATGGTGTTTAACAACAAAAAATGCAAGGTTCTCCACCTCAGGAAGAAAAACCCGCAGCATGCTTATAGGCTTGGCAGTGCTATGCTGGCTAGCACTACGGACGAAAAGGAGTTGGGGGTCATAATTGACCACAAGATGAACATAAGCCTTCAATGTAAAGCGAGCAGAATGCTGGCTTGCATCCATACATGCTTCTTGAGCAAATCCCAGGATGTCATTCTCCTGTTGACTCAGCCTTGGTGAGGCTGCAGCTGGAGTACTGCATCCAGTTTTGGGCTCCACAATTCAAAAAGGATGTGGAGAAGCTCAAGACAGTCCAGAAGAGAGCCATGTGTATGATCAGAGGTCAGGAAAACAGACCGTATGATGAGAGTCTGAGAGCTATAGGACTCTTCAGCCTGGAAAAGTGCAGGCTCGGGGTGATCTGGTGGACACCTATAAGTTTATTGGGGGTGCTTACCAGGATCTGGGGGAACGTCTGTTGAGCAGAGCGCCCCAAGGGTTGACAAGATCAAACAGTCACAAACTCCTCCATGACCGTTTCAGACTGGACATAAGGAAGAACTTCTTTACTGTCCGAGCCCCCAAGGCCGGGAATAGACTGCTGCCGGAGGTGGTTCAAGCACCTAGTTGAATTTCTTCAAGAGAAATTTGGATGTTTATCTTGCTGGGATCCTATGACCAGCTGACTTCCTGCCCCAGGGGCAGGGGGCTGGACTCAATGATCTTCCAAGGTCCCTTCCAGCCCTAATGTTATGAAATCTATGGAATGGCTCTCCCTCAGTGTGACAAGAAATTGAGGGTTTAAATTGGAGGACTGAGGTGCCTGTACACTAATGCCAGGAGCATGGGGAACAAGCAGGAGGAGCTAGCCCTCCTACATTCCAGTGGGCATTACGATCTAGTAGGGATCACAGAGTCCTGGTGGGACTCCTCCAATGATTGGAATGTAGCCATAGATGGCTACACCCACCACAGAAGGGACCAAGCAGGAAAGAAAGATGGAGGTGTAGCTCTCTATGTGAGGGAACAGTACACTTCCTTAGAGGCTGACATCAGCTCCCAAGAAGAGCAGTTGAAACCCTTTGGGTCAAACTATACGGGGGAGAGGGTGGGGGACGTACTGAGAGAGACCTAGCTGTAGGTGCATACTACAGAACACCAAACCAAGGGGAGGAGCTTGATCTGAAGTTCTCTCAAGAACTAGCAGAGGCCACACGTGCATGGGACATGGTCGTCATGGGCAACTTCAATTACCCAGACATCATTTGGGAAGAATACTCGACTAAGTTAGATCAGTCTTGTTGCTTCCTGACCTGTATCAAAGAGCTCTACCTGACTCAGGAAGTACACAGGTCAACCAGAGGTAATGCTCTCCTAGACTTAGTCTTGGCCAAAGGAGACGATCTGCTGAGCGACTTAAATATAGAGGGTAGCCTGGGCAACAGCAACCACAAGACCATCACATTCACTGTCCATCACAAGGCAGGCAAATCAGCTAGCAGGGTTGAAGTTTTGGACTTCAGAAAAGTGAATTTCAAAAGGCTCAGGGCAATAGTAGAGGAAGTGCTGTGGGACCAGGGACTGAAGGTGAAAGGAGTGCATGAAGAGTGGTGGTTCCTCAAGGACACAGTCCTTGAAGCACAAAAGGCCATTTCCAAGTGGAGGAAAGGTAGCAGAAGGTAGCTTTCTGGCTTAGTTAGGATATCATGGCTCTCTTGAAAGAAAAGAAAGAAACATACAAACAATGGAAGCTTGGGACAGTCCCCAAGGGCGACTGTACAACGGCCTGCACTTGTAAGGAGAAGGTTAGAAAGGCTAAGGCGGCAACTGAATTTAAATTATCAGTGGAAATCAAGGACAGTAAGAAGTCCTTCTTTAGGTATGTAGGGAATGCAAGGAAAACAAATGGAAGCATAGGGCTATTACTTAATAACTCAGGATAGCTGGTTACCGACACTCAGAAGAAAACTGAACTCCTGAATGACTACTTTGCTTTGGTATTTTACCAGGCTAAGGGAAAAATCATGCTACATAAGGTTCAGAATGGGCACGGTGGGAATGACCGCCTTCCTACTGTTGATGTTGAGCTGGTTGTGATCAGTTAGAAACATTAGCCATTTATAAGTCAGCAGGACTGGATGAACTTCATCCGAGAGTGCTGAAGAAGCTGGATTAAGTCATCATGGAACCTCTGGAGAAACTCTTCCAAAACTCCTGGTGCTCAGGGGAGGTCCCCAAAGGCTGGAAGAGGGCCAATATTGGGCCCATCTTCAAGAAGGGGAGAAGAGAGGACCTGGGCAACTATAGGTCAATTAGCCTGATTTCTCTCCCAGGTAAAATCCTGGAAAACCTCATCAAGGAGTCTTTGTGCAATATGCTTGCAGAAGGTAGGATTCTGAATGACAGCCAGCATGGCTCCATCGTGGGCAGGTCTCATCACTTTCTACATCTAGGTAACTTACCACCTGGGTAAGAGAGAGGAGTCTAGGTATACATTGTGTATACCTAGACTTCCAAAAGGCCTTTGAACTGGTATCCCATGATGTTCTTATGGGAAAATTGGAGGATTGTGGGCTTAACTGCTTGACAGTCAGGGGGGTAGGAAGCTGGCTGCAGGGTAGGAACCAGAGTGTTCTAATGAATGGATCTGTGTCATCCTGGTGAGAAGTGGCTAGTGGTGCCCATCAGGGGTCTGTGCTTGGTCCAGTGCTTTTCAACATCTTTATTAGTGATTTGGATGTGTGAGTGAAGAATTCACTGGCCAAGTTCATGGATGACACCAAGTTATGGGGGAGCATGATCATGCTGGAAGATAAGCTGCAGATAAAGGTGGACCTAGACACATTGGGCAGATCAGAACCAGATGAAGTTCAACATTGAGAAGTGTAAAGTGCTGGGAAAGAACAATCTCCAACATACTTACAGGCTCAGTGGCACCAATTTGACTAGCACCATGACTGAAAGGGACCTAGGGGTAATAATAGACTGCAGTATGAACATGAACCATCAGTGCGATGCTGTAGCCAGCAGGGCAAATAATACTTTGGCATGCACCAACTGATGCGTCTCAAGCAAAACCAAGCAAGTGATTCTTCTGCTTTACCCGGCATTGGTGACACTGCTGCTGGAGTATTGCATCCCGTTCTGGGCATTGCACTTCAAGAAGGACGTGGAAAAACCTTGAGAGAGTCCAGAGAAGAGCCACCCATATGATCAGAGACTTGCAAGGCAAGCCATACGAGGAAAGGCTGAGGGACTTGAGCCTCTTCAGCCTAAGAAAGAGAAGGCTGAGAGGGGACTTGATAGCAGCTTACTGCCACATCAGAGGAATACATCAAGGGCTTGGTGAACAACTGTTCACCAGGGCACCCGTGATGAAAACCAGGAGTAATGATGACAAACTTCTGGAAGACCCTTTCAGGCTTAACAGTAGGAAAAACTTCTTCATAGTTAGGATGCCCAGACTGTGGAATATACTCCCTCCAGAGGTGGTGCAATCACCTACCCTGGAAATCTTCAAGAGAAGACTGGATAGTCACCACGCTGGGGTCACCTGATCCCCACTTGTCTTTCCTGCCTAGTGCAGAGGGGCTGGACCCGATGATCTTGCGAGCTCCTTTCCAGCCCCTTACAATCTATGAATCTATGAATACACGCTGAAAGCAAAAGCACTGGGAATGGTAGCGTGCATCACTATTCCGAGAGTATACTTAATACAGTTGCACCCTTTTTACATACTCATTTTTGTTATTTCCACAATAGATTAATTGAATAATTTTAAGCATTCAGTAGTGAGTTGTGAACAAAATACAGGGCTTCTTTCCTTAGTAAATCTAAGGCCATTCAGTTAGAAAACAGAAATATTATTTGAGGGACCATTTTATTATGCAAATGCCAGGATATGAATGGTCAGAGTGACCATAGCAAACACAAATCTGAGGCTAAAATTTCATGAACAACCTATTTGCTGAACAATTACAATTAATTAATAAGTCATCAAAAACCACAGTACACCTGCAGACTACATGACTATTTAAAAGTTGCACTTGTAAATTGAGGAGTAGAGGATAATACGGTAACTACATGCACAGTTAGTTACATGTGTAAAACTTGCCTGTAAAAAAGTGAATTCCACTTGGAGGATATATGTGTAATTTTCTTTGAAGATTTCACTAAGAGATGCAGGATTTGGAGGACTACAACCAAGCCACCAACAACTCTAAATGTGGCATAAATTGTTGTGGTTTGACACCTCAGATGACTACCTCATTTGACAAAAGCATGGGTAGCTTTTGGCCACAGGCTTCCTGGGATCAACCTGAGCCACTGACCTAGCCAAAGAAAACTTCATAATCAAGATCCACCCTCATGACCTAATACTAACAGCATTTATTACTACTCTATGTAATAAAAAAATAGCATTAAAAATCCAATAAATATGTGTAAAAAATTTGCTTTGAGAACACACTGCATAAAGTAAAAGCCAAAGGGCCAGCAACAAAACCATTATTACTAGATGGTAAGTAGCCCTTGTGTCCATTTTCTGGACAGGAGTGAGTTTACTCTTGAATTATTGCAATAGTAAATATACAAATCTGAGGGAGGAGAAGGAGGAGCAGCAATTATGCCATTTCTTTTCTAAAAAATACATTGAGGTAAAAAAACAACCTGAAAAAGAAAAAATCAAGGCGTGGAATTAAAATCAGGCTGGATAGTTTTTTACTCATAACTAGTTGTGCTTAGCTTTTTTTCTCCACATTTACTATAATTCTGCCTAGTATTTGCCTTGATTGCAGATTTTGTGTGTATCAATATTATGAAATGGTGGCTGCTGATGGCTATATAGTCACAAGTAATTCCCAGTGCGAATGAGGCAGAAAGAGTTATGTATCTTCTTTGTATTTTAGAAAGATTACCTGGAGATTTGATACCCAGAGAAAACATGGCACTCTGTTTTGTGTCTGTCAGTTCTTTCATTCATACTTCTGAATTTCTCATGTGTGCGGGAGAGGGAAGGCGGCAAGTATTTCCCAGCTGGGAGTGCAAGATTATAACCTGGGTTGCCAGTATGAATGAATGAATTGTTTAGAAAGACTATAGGATACTGTAGCATCATGCAATTCCAGTCATTAATTGTGAAATCAAATAATGAGGGGCTATGATTAAGCCTCCCAAAATATACAATTCAGGCTAATACATTAACGACTTTACCAACCAGCTGAAGAATCAGTAGAGAATAGCAAGCTTTCAGCTTGGGCTTTCAAAGATGTCTAATAAAGTTAAACAGCCAAGTCCCACTGAATTTCAAGTCTTCCTACAGAGAGAGAAACTGGATACAATAATAACATATACCCTCTCTGTAATATTTGAGCACCTCCATGTAGTTAGGGATTTATCCATACAGCACCTCTATTATATACAGAAATGTAATTTTGCAGATGGGAAATAGATCAATTTATGGCCCAATTCAAACAGTTCTAGTCTCTGTGGAAGACAATTGGCCTGTATGTACTCAGCACCTGTGAAAACTGGGGCATTGGCAACTTGTCTTGATTCATACAGGAAGGCTGTGGATGAACTGGGAATTGGATGTGGATCTTAATGCAGGGCTTAAATCATAAGGCTTTTTTTAAAAATAGAGCTAGGCTAGGGAAATAATGAGGAAATACATCCTAGCATTTTATTTAGAATTTTTTCAGAATATATATGTATATCTGCATGTGTGCACATGCACACACTAAATGGAATATTCAGTTGTCTCTGTTAATGAAGTGAATGATGAAGAAAGCACAAACTTCACTGGATGATGTATTTGAATATGATCACTCAAATCTATCATAGAATCAATGGAAAATTGTTATTGGCTTGCAGAACTGTCTCCAGAGACCAATGCCCCCCAGATTGAGTGCTCTTAAAGAACATTAAGATCAGACAAAATCCTTTAACAGCCCTCAGAATGTCATTTAACAGTTCTGGCATACTGAAAGTCTACTTCAAATGAAGGAAAAGGTGTGATTCAAAGGGAAAATATACCGTGTGCAATTCCAATTCAGTGCTGAAGCAAACGATATTGACTTCAGTGAGAGTTTTAACTGAGTAAAGACTGAGTAAAAAGTGAATAATGTCCTATAATATCAGGTTCAAATACTTCTTTCAGGTATGAGAACATTCTGCTTTGCATGTAAGCATCTAAGAGATGTGGGTGTTTGATTTGGGTCCAATCATGAGGGTCTTGCATTGAATCTAAGTTTCATTATAGTCCAGATTTTCATCTTGTGTAAATCAGTGCAGTGTTGGCATTACTGGAGTTATAATAATGACTATACCACATGAGGTTAGCTTCTTGTTATTTATTGCACACATCAACATGCCACCTCTGATGAAGTGTGAAAAGCCTTCCTTTTTCCTGAGAACTAGAACTTGCTGTTTTACACATTGAGAGAAAGGATAATTAAAAATACTAAAGACTGATTACATAGCAATGCCATGAAATCTATGTTAATATAATGCTGAAGGGAATGGTTATGCATTTTATTACTGCAGTCTTTCACTGTCAGTTTAGGGTAGTTAGGGAATGTAATGCATCAGAATAGACTATACCGTATGACCATAATAGGAAATTGCTGTATCTATCACTACTTCCATCTTATTGCTGATTTGTTTGGATGAACTAGACACTAAAATAGCTCCTTGTTTCTTTTAAGCCTATATTACAAAATTATTTATACCAAAGTCTATTATACAATACAAAACTATATACCATATTTAAAGATATACAGGGAATAAAAGTGGTCATTCTGCAAGCCTTTTTGACCTTTAAAAGAAATCAGCAGAGTTTTACAATCCATTCAAAATGGAAGGCAGTTTTCAAAGGCAATTCCAAGAAACAATTTTTGCTGCCAACACAGTAAATTCTGTATGTAGGGCAAATCCATGACTTTGACTAGAGAAAGAGATTTAATCATGTCAGCTTTGAAAAGCTGTATGGTACAATTTGAATGGAGTCAAGACTAAAGACTCAAATCATCCTATACTTACTATGTCTCCAAGTAGAACCTCACCACTGGGCATACCCTAACAAGTTGCCTGTCAATATTTTTCAAATTTGCTTTAAAATTATTTCCTCCAATGATTTCTCCCACATCTTTTTTTAAAATCATTAGTGAAGCTACACCTGAGCGGAATTTGTCCTAATGTTGTCTGTTTTAGAAGAGCTATCATCTACAAAGTTTATGTTAAAGGACTATATGTCATCAGAACTGCTGCATTTTATCAAATAACTGCCAGAGGTTCCTGCCTGAAATAGCTCATTTGCAAAGTCCTTACTAGCAAGCAGAATGTTGTGGAAAGCCAACCATCAGTCAAAGGTTTGTCATTTTGTCCTTTTATATAGTGATGACAAATGAGCTGCAGATGGGCCACTGTTTATATTTTCCCATCATCTCCAGAGAGCCTGATACAGTCATTGTGATGACATCACAGAACAGTCTCTGTAGATTTCTTTGGACGTGGGCAGAATATATAGAACACAGTAATACTGATCACATTTGTTAACTTGGCCAAAGCCAGCTTAACTAGAGCTTTATAAAAGCATGTCAGGATGCTGGCAATGGAATTCAGCATGGACTTAATTTACTCTTATTGCTGTCATAAGAAATACCCATTCAGAAAAAAAGAATATAGACATATCCAATGCACCAACAGGACATGGGAGAAAAGCTCATAAGGACTGGATCCTTTGTGTAATTTTGTTCTGTTCTCTGTCTTTAAAGCATTGTGTAAGATGGGGGTGGTCAACCTGGATGCCAGAAGTCGCCTGGGCAGCCTCTGCATTTGGCCGACAGTAAACTGGGAAGGGAACAGGGAGCACAGTGGCAGATGGGGCCAGGAGCAGAAAGCAAAGTAGCGTATTAAACAGAGAACAAGGCTAGGAGTATGAAGCAGAGTTGCAGATTTGGCAGGGAAAGGGGATTGGAGTGGCACTCCAACAACTTACTAACCAGGCAGGGCATGGGGCTAATTTGTGGCATGTCTGCCAAAAAGGTTGGTCTCCACTAATCTAAAAGCGATGCAAGCAGTGTTAAACTCCTGTGGCAACAACTGTAGCTGCACATAATTTAGAGCAGCTTTAAAGCTGGTCTGAGGTGCAGCAGAGAGCTGAACTTGATCCCTGACCAGCTCCAGGAATAGTGAACATAAAGGTAGCTTAATTTACAGTTCGGCTGCCTCCAAAACTATACTTATAGGCTCAAACCTCCACTACTTTGCTAACATGACTGCATTTGACACTTTGCACAGGTGCAAATAATTTTACAATATGGAATGGAAGGTACTTTTTCCAGGAAGAACTAGGACATGGAGCAGGCAAGACAAGTGAAAGAAAAATTACTGGTAGATTTTTTGTCCCCTGGGAAGCTTTGCACATTGCCCTGCAGAGCCATAATATGCCACTGGCCTAGATGCCATAACTGTTGTTAACAGTAAATAATAACATTCAGGGGTGCAGGTTGTAGCCATGTTGGTCTAAGGACAGAGGAAGACAAGGTTCTTTGGGTAAATCTGATATCTTTTATTAGACCAACTCAAATAGTTGGAAAAAATTTCTTCTTTGCAAACTTTCAGGTACAAACACCCTTCATCGGGTTGAGGAAGCATCTGCAGTTACGTCTAATAAAAGATATCGAATCAAAGATATCTAATAAAATATATTAAAATATTAATTGAATTATATTAAATACCAATTAAAATATGTTAAATGCCAACATTCAAGAATATTAATATTAATTATTTTAAAATTAAATATATTAAAAATGAATAAAACATATTAAAGTATTCACATAATAAAAGATATTAAAAGATGTCTAATAAAAGGTATCGGATTTACACAAAAAAACGTGTCTGCCAATGTCCTTAGACCAACACAGCTACAACCTATACTGCTGAAACATGGAAGATATCAGATTTTAGCTTTTGAAACGGAAATTGCACAACATGAAAAAGAAAGAAGCCAAACTCAACAGAGACACATATTTTCTAAGCCAGGGGCGGGCAATTATTTTAGGTGCAGGGCCACTTACCCAGTTTTGGCAAGCTGTCAAGGGCCACATGGGTAGCCCTGCCCCTTGACAGGTGCCCTGCCCCCTGATCACCATCTTGGGACCAGTGTCCCAATGTCTTGGGACCAATGTCCCATGGCAAGCACCATTGGAGCCCAAAGCGGGGCGCAGGCTGGTAGGGGTCCATGGAGCTGGGCTGGGCTGCACCAGCAGGGACAGGGGGGAGCTGGCCTGGCTCCATAGAGCCCCCAGCTGAGACCCCGTGCTCCTACCACCCTGCTCTGAGCCTTGCCGGCACTGACCTTGGGGCACCGGTGCAGGCCCCATGCTCCCGCTGGCTCCCTGCGCACTCACACCCAGTGCCCCCCAGCCCCATGGTACAAGTGGGGGGCAGCGCACAGTCCTGACCCCCTGCTTGCTGGCAGGGAAGAAGCTGGTGCTGAGCACAGGGAAAAGCAGCCCCTTGCCACCCCATGGCCAGCGCTCCCTGCTGCAGGCACTCGCAGCCCATGTGGGGCTGTCCGGAGCAGGCACAGGCAGCCCCAGGCAGGCTGTGAGTGGCTGCAGCATGGGGCACCAGCCACAGGGGAAGCAAGGGGCCGCTTTTCCCTACACTCAATACCAGCTTGTAACCCAGCCCCGCTGCCAGCCTGGCAGCGGGGCTGGGTTACAAGGTGGTGCTGAGCGCAGGGTGTGGGGGGAAAGCAGCCCCTTGCCAGCCCCATGCCTGGTGCCCCATGCTGCAGCCACTTGCAGCCTGCCTGGGGCTGCTTGTGCCTGCTCTGGACAGCCCCTAGTGGGCTGCAAGCTCCTGCAGCAGGAAGCACCCGGCATGGGGCAGGTGAGGGGCCACTTTTCTCTGCTCAGGGAAGGAGCCCAGGGAAAAGCTGAGTGCGGGGGGGGGGGGGGGGAAGTGGCCCCTCCCCCACCCCATGTCCGGCACTCCCTGCTTCAGCCACTCACAGCCTGCATGGGGCTGTCTGGAGCAGGCACAGGCAGCCCCACACAGGCTGCAAGCAGCTGCAGCATGGGCTGCTTCCCCTTCCTCCCCCACACTCCTTCCCTGCCTGGGGTCTCCCTACCCTTCTCCCCCCTCCTACTTACCTGCAGTTCTGGTGCTGGGCAGCCACATGCTCCCAGGCCAGAAGCTCCCAGCTGGGGCTCCCAGCTAGGGGGGCAGGGCCGGGCTGGCCCCGCTGTTGTGGGAGCCCCCTGGGTCCTACTGCCCTTGGTTCCTGTCATTTTTGACAGGAACCAAGGGCAGAGAAATATTAATTTTCTACATTTTTTAGGGGCCCTGCAGGCCAGATAGAATGGCCTTGTGGGACTAGATCCAGCCCATGGGCTGTATTTTGCCCACCCCTGTTCTAAGCCTATGCAAGAAACACAACATCAGTCCCAGAGGACTAAACATCTACAGTTCTCTGTTTACTACACACAGCTCCAAATATGCTTTACAACTATGCAGGTAAACTCAGAGAAACTTAGAAATCATCTTCTTCACCTAACCTACTCCAAAAGAGAATATCTCAAGAAGGAAATCACCACATCCTATAACAATTCAAGGAGAAAAATCTAAACATTTTCCCAAACAGTATACAATATATACAAAGAGACAGCCAGAGATTTTCTACAACATGTATCCAACACAAAAAAGAAGAAATGTAACCGATTACTCCAGGAACAACTTTCCCAACCACAAAACAACCATCAGAGAAACAGCACTAACACTATACAACATTTCAACTTCAAACTCGATGAAATAGAAAGAAGCAACCAGTCCTCAAATATCATCACTCTCTCCATGCATACACTTATCAAAGCTGAAAAATCTGTCCTCTCTACAGGCCTGAATTTCTGTCTGGAAAAATACCCTAATAAAATACTACAATGTGGAGAACTAGAAGAATTCTTCCAACAACTCTGCCTCAAGGAATACTTCCACAACCAAAATTAATTCACTTCCAACAACACATCATCCTTTGACAACATCAAGAAAAAGATCTACCCCACAAAATAATCAGATTGGACATCTCACAGTGGGCAAAATTTTAATCTTGACTGCTTTGTTGACTGCTTCAAGGAAAGAATGAACAATGAAATAATCAACAGCACATGCCACCATAACAACTTCTGCCCCTCAGAGAGAAGGACCATAGAATCTCTAAGATCTAACCACCCAAATGGTAATAAAACCAGCAGATAAAGGAGGATCTATAGTTATCCTTAACCATGAAGACAAGAAGCCAACTCTCTGACACCACCTACTACAAAAAAGCTAGAGGAAGATCTTGCTCCCCTTTTCACCTTAAAACTCAAAACTACCATCACATAATTTCCATCTGAACTACAAGAAAAACTACAGAACATGAGTGACCCACTACCTAATCCAGGGACTTTTTTACATGCTCCCTAAAATCCACAAGCAAGGGAACCCAGGCAGACCAACCATGGAACCCTAACTAAGGAAATATCAGATTTAATCAAATCAGTCCTAAAACCTCTTGTCACCCAAAGAACGAGTTTGGTCCAAGACACAACAGACTTTCTGTGAAAACTTAAAAGCATAAACCACCTTCCCAGCAACACCCTCCTAGCCACCATGGATATTACCAGCTTCTATACCAACACCCCATGCTAGGATGGCATCCAAGCCTGCCTTATATATCTACAAGAGCAAGATTACAACTCAAAGTACAGACCCAAAGATATTCCTGAACCTATACACTTCATCCTCACACACAACAACTTTATTCTCAATAACCAACACTTCCTCCAGAACATGGCCACAGCTATGGGCTCCAAAATATAATATGCCATAATATGCCAACCTTTTAGTGAGCCACCTGGAAGAAGAATTCCTCAAGGACTGCACCATCAAGCCCTTGCTATACTTAAGATATATCAATGATATCTTCATAATTTGATGTGGTTCCCATCTTCAAAAAAGGGAGGAAGGAAGACCCGGGAAACTAGAGGCCAGCTAGTCTTACCTCAATCCTGGGTAAGCTTTTTGAGAGAATTATCCTGACACATGCCCACAAGGGGCCAGCAGGGGAAGTTATGCTTAGGGGCAACCAACATGGGTTCATTAGAGGCAGGTCCTGTCAGACCAACCTGGTGGCCTTCTATGACCAGGTCACCAAATCCTTAGATGCAGGGGTAGCAGTGGACGTAGTCTTTCTGGACTTTAAGAAAGCCTCCAACACTGTCTCTCACCCCATCCTCATTAAAAAATTGGGGGAGTGTGGTGTCGACACCTACACAGCCAAATGAGTCACTAACTGGCTGGAGGGCCGCACCCAGAGAGTCGTGGTGAATGGGTCATTTTCGACCTGGAGGGACGTGGGCAGTGGTGTTCCACAGGGTTCGGTCCTCAGGCCTGCATTGTTCAACGTCTTCATCAGTGACCTGGACAAGCGGGTAAAAAGCACCCTGTTCAAATTTGCTGTTGACACTAAGATGTAGGGGGATGTGAGCATGCTAGATGGGAGGAATAGGCTTCAATTGGACCTAGACAGGTTATGGGGGTGGGTGGATGAGAATAGGATGGAATTCAACATTGACAAGTGCAAGGTGATGCACCTGGGGAGGAACCAGCACCATATCTACAGGCTGGGGAACTCCCTTCTCATCAGTGCAGAGGCAGAAAAGGATCTTGGAGTCATCATTGATTCCAAAATGAACATGGGCCGACAGTGTGGGGATGCCAACCGTACCTTGTCATGCATCCATAGATGCATCTGGAACAGGTCCAAGCAGGTGATCCTCCCGCTCTATGCAGCACTGGTCAGGCCACAGCTGGAGTACTGCGTCCAGTTCTGGGTGCTCCACTTCAAGAGGGATGTGAACAACATGGAGAGGGTCCAGAGGAGGGCCACTCGCATGATCAGGGGGCAGCAGGGCAGGCCCTACAAGGAGAGGCTCAAGGACCCAAACCTGTTCAGCCTCCACAAGAGAAGGCTGAGGGGGGATCTAGAGGCCTGTTACAAACTAGTCAGAGGGGACCAGCCAGCACTGGGGGAGTCCCTGTTCCCCTGACCGCTACCAGAAGTTACTAGAAATAATGGCCACAAGCTGGCAGAGGGTAGAAACAGATTAGACATCAGGAGGCGCTACTTCACTGTCAGGGCGGCTAGGATCTGGAACCAACTTCCAAGCGAAGTGGTGCTGGCTCCTACCTTGGGGGTCTTTAAGACAAGGCTAGACAAACACCTTGCTGGGGTTGTTTGACCCCAGGACTCTTTCCTGCCATGGCAGGGGGTCGGACTTGATCTGCTTAGGTCCCTTCTGACCCTACAAACTATGACTGAAAACTTGCAATTTCTGATTGATTTCCCATCAGAAATTCAACAATCATCACCCCTCCATCAGACTATCTCTTGCATACTCCAGCACCAACATTTCCTATGATCGCTATCCAGAATGATGAATTACATATCACCATATACAAGAAACCCATGGACCAACACACATATCTGCACAGAACCAGCCTAAACACACCAATAATGCTGTAATATATAGCCAAGCCCTCCGATACCACCAAATTTGCACTGAGGAGAAAACCCATGATCATAACCTCACAAATCTCTGAAGGGCTTTCAATGAACAAGGACACTCCTCCAGAGAGACAGATCACACTTTTGAGAGAGCCACCAAGATACCACATGAAGAATTGCTGCAGTACAGAAGGAAAAACCCCATGAATTGCACACCACTACTTATGAATGTAAAGAGACTTCCCTCGTCTCTTCAGAAAAGAACAGAGAACCAGGAAATGACTTACCTGAAATGCTGGAGATCCAGGAGCTGCTGGAATGGCGCTTTGTTAGCCGCTGGTTCTTCCTGATTGGCGTTCCCCAAGCGGTGAGCCCTATTTCCAATCTGGAGCTGGGCGGAGAAGGGGCGAGAGAGAGAGCCAGCATTCCCACCTGCTTCTCCCTGAACACCATGGAACAACCCCAGGAATGGGGAAGAAGACTGGATTATGGTCTCAGAGCTTGGAGGAGCTCAAGCTGAGAGAAGCTGAGGAGACAGAGCCAAGACTACGCCACAGACTATAAGTCTCATGACTGATGGGAAGGTTCTTTTTTCTTTACTCTTTTTTTTTTTTAATTAAAATATGTTTTGATGCAGGGGCACCGGTGGAATGCCAAACCTGAGAAGGGGAAGGAAACAAAGGTCGCAGTGCTGACCAATCTAACTAGGAATGTAGCAGAGGTAGGGAATAGTCTAGCTGCAATTATACTTTAATTCTTTTGCTAATTAATTTAAGTTACGCTTCCCAAAAAGGGGAAGATATTAAGCAGAGTCAAGCCCTGATGCTGGGAAATTTGGGCTAGAAGGAAGAAAGGGTAGAAGAAAATGGGTTTCCAAGTCCAATGTAAGTAAATACTTACCTGAGATGAGTTGCTTTGAAGCCATCATTGCACTCTACAGTACTGGGGTGCACGCACCCTCACGGGGAAGGCAGTGATTGTTTAGTTCATAGTGAATCCTAGAAGAGAAATCAGAATTGAAGAACAGAAGTTAAACAGGACTGTTCTCAAAGATACAACAATTGTCCACTGTATATTAACATCTGGTTGGTGAATGGCTGAGGTATAAGGGGAGGTCAGAGCCCAGGAGGAAGAAGTCAAAGATCAGTATCATTAACCTCATAAGGAGAAACCCCACACAAGGATTATAAATTCCATCAAGTCATGGCAAGAGAACCGGATTACCAGTGCTAGTTGTTCATACAGGGTCAAAGAGCTCTTCCTCATGGCATCAACTCACAGGATATCCATACATCAGGGTCAACAATCTTATAGGGTGCAATTTCGACTATGACATATCATCCCTCCCTGAAACCTATATGGAAAATCCTCAAATAATTGCAATCCATACTAGAAGAAGATCCAATTCTTAAGGAGATCTTCACAGAACCATCCACCTTAGCCTTTAAACAAGCACCGAACCTTGCCAACCTCATTACCAGAAGCAAATGTCCTACGGCTCAAAACACACCAAATGGATCCAGACCATGCTGGGACAAGAAATGTAAAACCTGCTAACATATCTCCACCACCCCCACAAGAACTTCATCCCACAACAGAACCATCAACATTTCTGGATCTGACACCTGCACCTCCAGGAATGCAGTATATCTCATCCAATGCACTAAATGCCCTGATGGAAAATATGTAGGAAAAACCAAACAACTGCATACCAGAATGAATGTGCACTGAAAATCTATCAAAGACAAGAATACCCAATTATCTGCAGGGGCAAATTTCTCACAAGACAACCATTCTCCAGTTTCTTAGTTCTAATCCTCACAGGGAATTTACAAAACACCTTTCACAGAACTGCACTTCATCAACCTACTAGATACAAAAAATCATGGACTAAATATAGAAATTGGATTAATGCCACATTATAACCTGCCTAACATCTGATACCCCCGATTAGCTCTCTACTATTTACCAGCTATTTTTTTATCACCAGGTCTACATTCCCCTTCCTTTCCCCACCTGTTTCTCACCCATTGACTGCCTCAATTTGCATTTTCTCTGACTCATTACTGCATATTGGCCTCTGGCTTCTATTCTATTCTATCCAGGAAGAGCACAGGCCAACTGCAGATGCTGCAATGCTTCCTCAGCCTGATGAAGGGTGTTTGTACCCAAAAGCTTGCAAAGATTCTTTCCAGCGATTTGAGTTAGTCTAATAAAAGATATTAGATTTACCCAAAGAACCTTGTCTAGCAAGGTGACAGTCAGTGTCTTCCAGAATAGTAAAAAAAAAAATAATAAAAAAATTTCAGATTGATTTTTTTGCATTCATTTATAATTTTGAGACAGATGAAAACCTCTTGGTTGTGGCTAAACAGGGAGAAAGAACAGTGTAGGATGTAACTTAATGTCAGGACTAGGAGGAATTGGAAAATGTTTTGTCAGGGTCAGTCATAAGATTGCTGCCCATCTGTTTGATCCATCTTTTGTCATTCTACTCATGTTTAAAAGTCCCTAGCAGACCTTTTCTGTCCCTGGTATATTTCATTCTTCCCTAGATAGGGACTTGCATCAGACCCCTCTAGCTTCAAGGTAAAACAAATTAATTTGGGTTTCCCATGTATTTGTAAGGGCACCAAACCACATAAGACATTTTCCTTCCCTGATATTTTTCTGACTTGAGGATTGCTCATTGACTTTCTTTGATCCTGTTAAGAGAAAGACAACCATCTCAGCTAGCTGGCCCTTCAGGCTAGTATAGCGAAGGCACAGCCAATTCTATAGTCAACAGCATGCAAGGGTACAATTTGGATGACTATAAACTTCTGCTTCTCCATAGTTGAACCACTCTGCCACCCCACCCCACTCCTCTCTGCCCTTTGGGCTCAACAAAACAAAGGAATTTAGAGGGACTGTAACAAATTTGACAGGTTTATTTGTCGGGTGGGTTTTTTTGAGTCTGCCTACCTACAGTTGGATGAAATTATAAGAGCATGAAGACAAGTACTGTCATATGAAAAGGCTGAGAGAAAGCCTCCCATAATAGGACCTCCACCCCCAAGACTAACTATGACCTTGAGAATCTCCCACCCTGTTAAAAGGGAGTAAGTGAAGACATAAATATGAGGGAGCCATGACACTGTAACACAGTCCTGCACTGAAAGATAGCTGAACCACATAACCTAAAAGGTCTTTATGTCTAGGATTACATTTTACTTTCAGTTATAATGGGGTAAAATTGAAAGTAACCCTACTGATCTTATTTTTGGGTGATGGTACTTTGGATTTACACTGGTGAGAATGAAGTCAGAAGCTGATTGCCAGTGCTTATGGGTGAAATTCTGTTCAAAATGAGTAGTTGAATCAGGGTCGATGACTTTATTCTGCCTAAAGGACATTCATACAATTCAGATATTCCAGTTTCTTCTTTTAAGCATGAGTTTTGCTGATTTTTAAATTGGTAATCATATGTCCAGAACTATTCAATAGCTCAGTGCAGGTAGCTTAGGTGGAAAATAGGTAATGTTCCAAGGTAGAGAAAGGTTTATAGTATGAGCTGGTTTTATGCAATCCCTACTCTCACATACCAATGTTAAATTTATGTCTTTGGGTTTCTGAGCAAGGGATGAAAACCATTGTAATAAATGAATACATTTGTTTTTAATGTTTTCCATTTGTTTTCTTCCTGAACTTTTAATTTTGACAGTTATTGCACCATGCCTTGTGAAGAAACAAAGTCTTCATAAAGTAAATGACTGTGGAATTCTTTTGAATAATATTATACATTTTTAAAGAATAAATATATGCACCAGATGATTAATCAGATGCAGATTTAATTTCAGGTTGTTGTGGCTGGCTAAATGTCATGTGTTTTTTTCTGACTGAAAACTCACACAAAGTCCCAAGATGCTTTTTTCCCAAACAAACATGAACTGTCTTAACTTCAAGTTGTTCAGATTTTTAATTATATCACACTACACAGCTATAAAGAAAAAATAAGTCCATTGGATTACAACAGGAAGAGTGTCACTGTACAAGTAATATAAAGATCCTTCAGCAGGCACTTTCATCCTGACACATAATACCCCTACTATTCCATCTGGGATTCTCTACCACATAAAATCTGACTGGAAATCATGAGAATTTATATTAAAATCTGTCAGGGTTACCCTCATGATATTGAGGCCCTTGAAGTAATTTCTCTTATCAATGATTTACCATTATTTTTAGAAGCAAGAAATTGTTCTAACAACATGGTATTATGTTTATAAGGGGCACATCTACATGAGGTGCTGACTATGCACTAGCCTGGTATTACTGAGCAGTAGTGTTGTGTGGCAAAAAACGTGATGCTACACTATTGCACAGTCGTATCAGGCTACTGTGCAGCAGAGTCACAAAAAAAGCATTCGCTAGCACTACTGTGCAGGAACTTCGGTTACTGTGCACTTATTTAGTACTCATTTATACAAGTACTAAATAAATGCGCAGTGGTGACTGCAGTAGCATCTTGTGTAGATGCGGCCAAGGAGTAGGAAATTAGATTCTAGGTCATTAGCTAAGCTCTTTTATTTTGATCTTTGTTCAGCTATAAAAAGGAGAAAGATTATTTTCATTTTCTTGGGGATGCAGAAGGATAAGAAGGCTTTTGTGAATGCTTTTAGTCAAAGCCACAGTAAACGTGTGATTTAAAAAATAGTGTAGAGTATCTTCTAGTAGAAGTCCTAAAAGTAGCTAATATATTATGACTCCATTTTCAGAGCATCAATATTCAGAGAATTGAATATACTTAGCCACTAGATGGCAATGCAATGTGATATTGGAGCTGGTGGTTTTGGAGTTATTTAAGAAGGCATTGGAGGTAAGACTGCTAGAGTCATAAGTGAGAAGCCATATTATAATTCACCAGTCCAAGAAGACAGTGTTCACTAAAGCACTGGTAATGGTTACAAACATCTGCATTAAGAATCTAATCCAGCATAAGTCATCTTTAACTTTTGATCCTAGGTCTGTTTCCAACATTTGCCACCTACAGATGTCATATGTACAATAAATGTAATACCTGATACATCTTGCTTTTGCAGTGATGGACATAATGGTCTACTACATCAATAGTACTAAAATATGCTAGTTGTCTTACACAACTTTACAAGATTCAAATTTAGCTGAGCTCAATACCTGATCTATCCAAGGTACCCATAATAGGAAGTGAAAGGCAGCATGTAGGAGTACTCATGTAACCTAGTGAAGTACTGTGAATCTTCTAATAAAAGAACTTTCCCATTGTCCTGTGCCAAACCCTATGTATGGGTGATGGGGAAGTTCAGAAAGAAAAGGGGCTATGAGGACTCTATTCAATTTTGTCTATTTGAACATAAAACCCCTACTTTCTTATGATCAAAAAGTATTTCAGCACTCAGCAAACAAATGTGTACTAAGCTGCATTTTTCTGGACATATGTTGAATATAGTAATAATAGAGCAGAACATTCAACTTGGATAACTTGGTAAAGAGGCAACCAGCTTGGATTTGCAGAATCTCCAGGAATATCTTTACATGGGATTTTATTCCTCAAAACCCACTGTCATTTTGTGCAATCTTATCCATTCCAAAGGCAAATTATATGCTGTACTGTTTTATGAGGTCAAGGGATAAAGAATCTCTGGCATTGATTTAACATAATCTGCAAAATGAGTGACTCTTTTAGAAGCAGAAGTACTGTAGAATCATTCCCAGCTTTCCTTCAATAAGGGCTTTAATTCCTTTAATAAGGGGCTTTGGGAGCGCATCTGTGAAGTAATCTTCATCTCCATAAAACTGGCAAGTTTTCAGTTCCATCAACTGGAGGCATTTTTGTCTACAGCTAGAGACTAATGTGAATCAAAACTATGGATTTAAAATTCATTTAATTTCTCTCTCTCTCATACTAGCATGTGTACATACCAGCCTACAGTCAGAGCTCCACATGTAGGATGTTCAACATTGAAATGGACATGGCCAGACACTGAATCTAGATCCAGATTTGGTTTTGGATTATCATTCCAGTTTTTCTAGAAAGGGCAGCATCCCCCTCCTCCAGATCTGAACATCCCAGAATATTAAGATGTTTGAATGCAAAACACCAGCCATGTAGGTAGGTCTATATGGGAGGCCTTGAAACCTATCAGTGAAAAACATTTCATGAACTGATTAGACTTTTCTTCCTTTCCTCCTTAAGGTTTTTTTTAAAACAGGTTATTCTGGAAGGCTTATAACTCCAGCCAACTCCTCACACGATTAAAATAATTTAGAAAAAAAATAAACTTGAAAATTAATAACAGAAGTAATTACATAAACTTAACCCAGGTGCCTGATCCCAGCACTAAGACATGTTTTAGGGCATGGCTAGGCAAAATACTGCCTGCAGGCTAGATGTGAACCTCCACAGGATTTTATCTGGCCCTGGTGGGACCTTTGGCCTCACCTGGCCCAGGCGTGGAGGGAAGACTGAACTATGGTGCATGTGGCTACTCCCATTGGCCCTGGGTGTGCAGTGGGGTTGGGGCAGTGTGGCAAGCAGACACACAGTGTGTCACTTCCCAACAGGCTCTGCAGTCATGGCTCCTTCCAGCTGCTGCTGCCAGTCTCTGCTGTTGCTGCTGGACCCTGTCCTGTGGCGAGGGCACCTCGGCCCATCCTCCCTGCACCCACTGCTGGAGGTGCCAGACAGAGCAGGTGGGTGGGTCCTAAGTGAAGACTGGCCCAGGACCCATGTGGGCAGGGTGTGCTCAACCAGACAAATGGGATGGGACCACAGGCAGGTAGGGAGCAGTGTCCAGGAGTGGGATGAGCGGGTTGGGCCAAGGCTGGGGCTAGAGCTGGGATCAGGATCACAGGGAAGTGACAACATGAAGCTAGGGCCTGGGGTACAGCTGCAATACACTCCCCATATGCCCCTGCCTGTGGAACTGGTGCCCATTGCAGGGGTGTGCAGGAAGCGCATCGTGGCTCTGGAGTGAATCCCCTGGGCCCTGTCACAGCTCTGCAATCCTTATTCCAGCCCTGGCCCTGCCCCTGGCCCTGCCCAGCCATCCCACTCCTGGATGCCACCCCCCACTTGCCTGTGGCCCCATTCCATCCACCCAAGCCAGCACAGGGCAGAGCCATGTAGGAAGTTTTAAGAAGCTGCTGTGAGTTTGGGGGGGTGGGGGAAGACAGGAAGGAGGTGCTGACTCAGGCAGGGACAGTTCAACAAAACTCCTTAAGTGGTTCTCCAACCCAATAATCGTGCACTCATGTTTTAGGGTATAACTTAGTTAACTAGCACTGGAGTGGGAACCTGGTACCCAGTTTGAGACATGCCTTAGTATGTAGATAGTCCCATTCAAATAAAAATGGCTTCCTGAGGAGTAAGGCCATCAGGACTCGTAGTTGAGATGAGATCTTTCATTAGACCAACAAGATTTTTGCAAAAAAACATTCTTTAATTGCAAGCTTTTGGGCACAAACACCCTTCATCAGGCATTGGAGAAAAGACTGTAAAAGTTCTCCTGGGTAGAAATGAAAGTTCATATTTCATACGATTTCAAAGTTCTTGTTGGTCTAATAAAGGTTCTTGTTCAACACAGGTCTTGATGGTTTAATAAAAGATACCATCTCTACTACGAGTCCTGGTTTCCTCTTGACCAATACAGCTCCAACCCGAATACCTTCCTGAGAAGTAAAATACTGCTCAGTATGAATGAGAAGTTTAGAAACAACACAAAATAAGTTTTAAAACAAACCCAGCACTGAAACTGCTGAAAGCTAGCTCAGTTCTAGTTTTGATCTCAGTCGCTACAACAAAAGACAAGAAACTGCAAAGGGTCCTTCAGGAAGTATGACAACCCCCTGATGGAGGATAACTTTGTATGATATATACTGTTATTGTATTAAAATGTTAAAAGAATGTTAGGGTTGCAAAATCAAGCACTCAGAAGTTAGAAAACGTGTACAACCTTATTTCAACTGGCTTGTGCATCTGTATTATGCTATGATCATCAAGTGCACGTTTATTTTTTCCTATGGTACACATGCCTCATGCAGTGCACAGGATAAACAGCTTCAACTAAAGGAGACTGCAGCATAACTGTAAAGTCATCAAAATTCTTTTAAGTCAGCATCACTTTTAGCTTGCTTATGTTCGTATTAAAAAAGCCCAAACAGGTAAAGATAAACAAGCAAACCAAACAAAAATCCCCAGGGGGTTGGGAAGCAGAGGCCAATAAAGGACAAGCTAAGAGTAAAATGATTGTATTTCATATAATAAGAAGCAGTCACAGTATGCTCATTGCCTCGCCAAGGTAAACCACACAGTGTTTCTGTATAAACATAGAATAATAAAAATACGATCCTCTGGTCCTACGATGCCGTCATCATGGTTCTGTGTTAATTCTATTACCTTTGTCAGGGATAGAATAACTCGCTGTGGTTCTCATCCCCAAAGAGATCGCAATAGATTATGACTAGCTATTGGAACATAACAGAATGTAACTTTACAGAATTGCATATGCATGTCTAAATGCCAGTCAACAGATGTGTCGTCTTATAGTCTCACGCAGCTTTAATTTATCAAGGAGAACAACATCTGGTTCTCATTGACATGTTTTATACATATATATACATATATACATATATATACACATACATATACATGCGTGTGTGTGTGTGTTTAAATATAAGCTACCAGGTTTTCCAGATGGGTTGGTAGGGACTTAAAGAGGAATAGACACTTGCTCAAAGTCATAAAGTAAAATTGGGCTTAACCCAAACCTGAACATGAGAGTTCCAGCCATAGTGTTTTTGCATTAGATTGCCACTTGCATCTTAACTTCTAAAAAGATCACTATAAAACAGCTACAATTTGAATTGTTGAAATGGGTTTTTTTATACACTGTCAATAAATATTTTATTTTTCCTGGCTTATTTTATTTCACTGAGACTACTGTATCAACAGTAACATTCTGGTATGTTCTATTGGTCAGAAGCATAGAAAGAGAAAATACTACCACTTCTTTTGAATCCTGGTTACTCATTCTCCCTATTAGGCCCCAATGCCACCATAGTGTTAAGGATTGTTCTATTCTACTCCAATCCTAGGTCCTGTCCTAGAATGTGGGGGTATACCAGGAAGCTTCAGTGGGTCTCAGCATGGATACAGAGGTTGGCCATGTGTTGTAAACTGGAGGGCTGGGGCAATACATAGATTGTAAAAGGATACTGTTAAACAAAAGCCACTGTTAACTAATAGCCTTTTCTATCTATTACAGGGCTTGTGTATTTAGTTATATCTTTCACTGCACCTCAGTGCCAATTTATAAATGCCGATTCCCCAATTTCCAGTTAAAATAGCTTTGCTTCTAAAAGAAAAACTAAGGAAATGAGACCCAGACTCTTCATAGTCTCAAATAAAACATACCCCTTAATAACATGCAAACCTTGGTTCTGAAAGGGAGAACAACATTTTTTAAAAGATCTTTCTGGGTGTGACTACATGTGCCTGTTAATGTACAGCAGTATGCCCTGGATCTTATCTCTCTGGAGCTTATTGCTGCTGTCATGAAGCCGCATGTGTGCACGGACCACAGCACATGGACCTGGGTCAAAGCAGCCCTGGTTGGCAGGGACCCTAGGGGTCAGCCCTCACAGCCCAGGGCTGCTCCAACTGGGCTCAGTGTGCTGTGGACAGTTTGTCTGGTGCATGAGGGTGCTTCAGCATGGGGCTAGCTGGCAGTATTTACAAGTACTATCCTGCTGTGGAGTTATTATTTCTGTGTGCCTATTAGAGGCACACATTGAGACACTGAGACATTTGCTGTGCAGTTAATTAGGCAACTGCACAGTAAATGTCTCATGTAGATGTACCCTCCTTGTAGCAAGTTACTGAGTAGCAGCAGCTAGGGAGCCAACCCTGATCATTATTCTCCTCCCTATGGATCACTTGCAGGCTTCAACATTTGCTTTTGTTGAGATTAGTGGTTCTCAAACATTTCCTTCGCTGACCACTTGAAAATTGCTGAGGGTCTCGGCGGACCACTTAATAACCTTTTTTGTTTTACAAATCAAAGCACATAACTCATATTTTAATATCAGTAGTCTTACCTTATAAGTACAGATATTCTCAATTGTTTCGCATCCTTTCTGCAGACTACCTGAATGGAACTTGCGGACCAGTAGTGGTCCGCAGACCACAGTTTGACAACCTCTGGTCTAGAGGAAGTGATGTTATTGCTCCTTAATACCATGTACGGGCAATTTAAGAGTAGGAGCAATCTAATGATGGTCTTGGTTTAAGAATCACTGGATGAAAACTGTGGCTTGCATTATGCAAGAGGCCATGTTAGAAGATCATAAAATCTAGACCTGTCAGTATATTAATTTAGCCCACAAGAGGAAGAGGGGGGAACCCCTGAGAGACCTGGTTCTTTGAACATCGATCTGCATGGCCAGGTATAGACATTTATACTCTTACTGGTGTAAGTGATCAGAAACTGGTCTGTACCTGTAACAGAATAGAGGCTTAGCACACATAGACTAGTTTAAAAATGGTGGAACCCAGGCTAGCATTCCTGCCCCACCCGCCTCCTACCAAAGGACAAATGTGTGTTTTGTTTGCTACTGATCTAAATTATGCCACTTACAGAAAACTTCGTAACTTGGATCGATTCTGCCTTGGGGTTTTTTGAATGTCTGTACCTAGCCCATATGTGCTGTAACAGATGGAAGAAACTCTACATGTGTCTGTTCCAGTAGAGTGGAAAATAAATATTGACATAAAGGTATACTAATGAGTACCAATGGCCCGGAAACAATATGGCCCCTTACTCTTCAGTTCCTCTGCTTTAAAGTGGAATGAAATCTTGATATTTCATTGTGCAAGGCTATGAGGTACATTGGATTGAAACAAACGGAAAATAAATTCTGAGAAAAGCGCAAGCTTCTGAAAACTGCATCACTTGCATAGGAGGAAAAAATGAATGCTAGCACTGTTCACACCAAAGCTGCCATGAAAGCCAGCGAGCCCTGCTTTCTTCTTATCTTTCTTACCAAACAACATTCTGGTAGGGTGCATCCCTAGTTTTACACCTCTCCAGTACATTATAAAAGAAGTTTAAAGAAGCTGTAATGCTCCCATGAAGTCTATGTCCACTAGCCAAGTGCAAGGAAGCAGTAACTTTCAGCTCTCTTTTTAGAGCTTCCCCCAAAGAACAGATCATTATCTTCTCATTTGGAAAAAGAGAGACATGAGGCAATCTGGTGAAAGAGCAAGCCTGCTCGAGATCTGTCTGACCTTTTGACTCTGCTGCCCTTGTTAAATTGAATTGCTTCGGCTTCCAACCTCTCTGAGTACATAAATAATCCAACGCATTGAGGAAGGGCCATTGATACAGTGGATAGCTTTTCCAAAACTCTTGGTCCCAGATTTTCAGCAAAGCTTTGCATATTGGCTACTAAACTCTTTTAAAAATCTGGTCATGTAAGTGTCATCAAAGCAGCTGCTGCAGGCTAAAGACTCTGGAAAAGCAGCTTATTTTTGTGTCCAAATAGGAGCCATGTTCTTTGGAAAATCTAGGCCATCAGCACAGAATTCCACTTTTGTTCAGCAAATAAAATGCCTGCTCAAAAGCAGCTCTAAACAAAAATTAGACTATAGTCTTAAATCTCCATATAGAATGAGTTCTATATGCAACTATATATTCAGACAGTGGATTTTCATATTTTTTGGTTTGGTTGTCTACAGGGAAGAGTATATAATGCTTTCTGCTGGATACCAACAAGAAGTGAGTTGTTAAAGAAGCTGGCTCTCAATATAAGGTTCATGTATATAGAATGTAAAAACAAATAGGTGTAGGATTAGTCACTATTGCCAGAAGGGGGCTGCTGGGATACATTCCTTTTAGGGAGCGATTTAAAAAAATAAATAAACCTCATATCTACATATTGCTGAAGACTGAAAGTTTTAAAATAGAATTTAACCATATTTGTCATTCAGATCATTTATAAATGACGTGGCTCAGTAGCATTCTTACAGGCAAGTATCACAACAACATGCATCGTGACATTCCTACTGCCTCAGAGAAGGCAATGAAAGCAAAACTCATTTCCTTGTTGAAGCCTCAGGGCCATTTATGGTATGCTCAATGTGCACAACTCCTACTGGCCTCAATGGGAGATCCATCAGGGATCAAAGACTGTATGTGGATATTAATGCATAGTATTATGGCCTTCTTTGGAGACTGTGCCAAAGCATACATTACGTAGTACTGCATGTAGTTGTTTTAAAATGTTCTGAACACCGATGCACATTAAGAACTGAATGCTACAACTTACAGCCAAAAATAATACTTTGATATGGCTATAATGGCGTAAGTGTATGGAAACAAAAAGGAGGGAAGAAAATTGCCTCAGTAGAAAAATGATTACTGGAATAAACTTGGCTTAATCTCTTTTATATTGTTCATCAAAGGGTCATTATAGTGATGATGATATTTATTTGACATTATCCAACTATAAAAACCTTTGGTCCAATGTAACTTAGGTTACAGTGATCCTTGCAGGGAGAATTTAAATTTGATCTTAAATAACTGAGATAAAAAACATACTGAAAAGTACAGTAAATCCAGCATAATGCACTCTTACCCCAAAATCCGCATTCCAGAACACTTGATGAGAAGACCATTATATTCTGAATTATTTATACAGGAAAACAGCTGAAAATAATACGGTTTTTTGTGGTAAATGAAAGTACAACTCCCCGAAATCATAGGTAAGTGTGAGTGTCTTACAGGTACAAATCACTATGTAATCACTGGGCTACTAGTTAGAAAGTATGTAACGTACCCAACACTACCCATTACTTTTATATTTCATAGACTAAATCTGAATGTAAGGGAAGGTGCAAAGTCTCAGTAGGTATTATTCAAATAAAAAGGGACCAGAAAAGAAGCTTCAACAGGAAGAGCAACCAGTAGATTATTAAATATGTATATTACACTTGTTTTATACTTTCTCCTCTGCATTCAATCAAAATCCCGAACACATGGGATGGCCGTCCATCCAATATCTTGACATATGACAGGAGACATGACAAAGTCAGTCAGTCAATGATGTTTGGCAGTGGTGTGGGAGAAAAACCTGATGTGTGAGCAGCAAGTCTTCTCACAGTGGCTACAGGTCCACTTGTCAGATGGAGTTCGAAGCACACTCTGCTTCCTGGCTCACTTGCAGGCCTCAGCCTGGGCTCTCTAATGGCTCTCCACAGTGACTGCACCAGCTTTGACCCGGCGACTCCAGAATGAGGAGTCTCCCAGGTGTTGGTGGGAATGCTGAATTTCTTGAGACCTTGCTTGACCTTGTCACTGTATCAGAGGTTTGGCCTTCCTCTGCATCATGGGTGGTTCTTGAGTTGGCCATAGAGCGTAGCCTTCAGCAGACAGTCTTGAGGCATGTGCTCCACATGTCCCGGCCAGTGAAGCTGTGACTGTCCAGTGTAGTCTGCATAGACTGTAGGCCTGTCCTCTCAAAGATCTCATTTTTGGTGATCCATTGGTCCCAAGTGACTCCAAGGATTTTTTCTCAGACAGCAAAGGTGGAAACTGTTCAAACTCTGCTTCTACTTGGAGTACATGGTCCCAAACACATCAAGAAAGGTTTTTGCAAAGGGTTAAGGGGGATGACTGGTACTTCCTGTTTCTGGAGTGGCTGGAAATAACATGAGAGCCCTATTTCATACAGTTTTTTGACAGTATTTTGGCAGATTTGCCCCATTTCTCTGCCTTGCAAAGTATATAGGAAATGAGGGAATACTATTAACCAAACTTTTACAAGAAAGACTAGTTCAGATACCCTTAGAGCAGTGTTTTTTCAGATTCAGAGTCACTTCTCAGAAAATGCCAGCTCTTTAGCTATCACATATTTCCTTGACTCCAAAGAAAAATAACTAAATAAGGGAGAAAAATAGAGCAATTCTTCTATTGTAAAGAACTCAGAAAGACCACAAGTCAGAATGTTTTTAACACTATGAATTCCTATTTGAAATCTGTGAGCTTATTTTGTAAATCACGTGTAGGCAATTTCACACCTAACAGTGCTAACTCCCCATAGCACCCTCAAAAGGATCTCATGGCATCCCAGGGTGCTGTGGCACTCTGATTTAAAGTCAATGAGCTAAAGGGATTTGAGTAATTTAACTGGCACTTATGAAAGATGGCTCAAGAAATTGCAGTCCTATTTATCCCACTGAAGACACAAAAGGATCAGCAGGTGTCCCTGTGTTCCCTGGGCAATATAGCACCACCTTGATGCAGCATAAGAAAGGGTGGGAGAAGCCGTATTCAGACAATGGCAATAGAGGACCAGTCAGGAGGTGGTGAGTAGAGGGTCTCAGTACGAATGACAGTGAGCCAGTTTCAGTGTTCTCAAGTCCCAGCACAGGTTGAAAAACTGCATAAAAATAATTCCACGTGAATGTGCAGCTGTCCTTTTGTCTTCTTACCAGCCAAATTGAAGGAACTAAACCCCTCCCCACCAGATTTATGTGTAACTTCTTGAGTTCTTGAAGCATCAGGTTTTGCAAATAAAATGACCATATCATCAATGACCGTTTGTCACACCAGACAATCCATTAGAAAAGCCTGTTAAATACTTCAGCACAAGGGATGGTTTTGGCTCGCTTGATTTTTGTTTATACATCATTATCCAGAGACTTTGTATGACAAAAAAGTACAAAACATATTTTGGTTGAGTTGACCTTTCTGGAACTAATTCAGATCAGATCTGCTCTTCAACTAATAATAAAGTACAGGAATTTAAAAAAAAAACAACAATACCCCCCACCTCATTCCCATCATAAAGTCTAAACAGCTGGGCTGTGTGTTGGGAAATTCCTTAGAAGCTGAGGGTAGGAATCTTTCCCGTCCAGT
This sequence comes from Crocodylus siamensis, assembly GCF_052110815.1. Lineage (NCBI taxonomy): Eukaryota > Metazoa > Chordata > Crocodylia > Crocodylidae > Crocodylus > Crocodylus siamensis. The sequence goes on along the minus strand of NC_143396.1, from coordinate 115,548,824 downwards.
CATGTAGCGGTTTCACAACTGCTAACATGGCCTCCAGGCTAGAGTGGAGTCTCTAAAACCTGTGTCTGCAGAGGTAATTGGTAGCAGATCCACCTTTTTTGTCTCTTCCCCAAATCTCTGCTATAGAGAACTGGGCTACTAGTTAGAAAGGCCCTTTTTTGATAGGTATTCAATCCTAAATCCTCTTACCAAATGCAGTGAAACTGTTGTGGTTCCACACTAGCCTAGGAGTCAGTAGGCTTAGCTATAATGAATACTGAGGCTAAGTACAGACAGTCAAAAAGCCCAAGGCTGAGTCAATTCAGTCTTTGCAGATTAGTTTAATCTTTGCAAAGATTAAACTGAGAAACAACTGGACATACATTTACCTTTGATTCAGGTAATGCAGTCATATGCCTGCACTGGCTCAGCCCAAAAACTGGGAGGTACTGAAGCACACTCTCTGCCATGGGCTGTATGCTCACTTCCTTTTCCTGCTGCCCCCAAGGTCTCTGGGATTTGTAGTCCACAATCACAGAAGCAGCACCCTGCCAGACTGTTCATTACTACCTCTTCCTGTTTCCAGGAGTCTCTAGGATTTGTAGTCCACAGTTGCAGCCAGCAGTAACTTAGCAGAGCAAGGCAGTTCTTTACTAGGGGGAACTGGGGTTTAACTGGGGAAAGGGGGTTTAACTCCCCTCCCTGGCACCAGACCCCAGCCAAGGTTCACCTGAGGGGGGCAGTCCCTGCCTCTTCCCCCAACCCTTCTCTGCTGGAGCAAACAGCCCAGCCCAGGACATGAGCTGGCAAGGATTCTGATTTAACTTGAACCAGGAAGGGGTCTGGGAGAGAAGTTTCATAAACCAGTTTGACCCAAATCAGTTACATCTAATACTGTATTCAACCAGGTTTATTTTAAACCAGCTTCAGCCATTTTGAAACTAATTTATGTGTACCGAACTTCTATTCTGCTGCAGGCTTAAACCTGTTTCTGATGACTTAAACCAGTTTATGTGTAACTTCTGTCCCCCGCTTGAAACTTCTGTAACTTCTGTCCCCTGCCTGAAGAAACAACAAAGTCCACTATCCAAAGACAGGCTAATTCACTGAGCTGAGACACAAGAGACCTAGATTCTACTTAGGTCTTCAACTTCTGCTATTGGTCTGCTGTGAGACACTGAATCAGTCACTTCATCTCAGTGCAACTGCTTCTTTTGCCTTCTGTTTTTATATTTGAAGCTCTTCATGGCCAGGACTTTTTCTTTCCATAGGTTTGTGGCACCTCATGCAATATGACATTAATCATGGTTAAGGCATCAAGACAGTACTGTAATATACATAATAACACTGGTGTAAGAAATATAAACTCCCCTGACTTCTCCTCATCTTCCTCATCTGGACTGTTAAATTAGGGTGTTCTGGGTTTTTAGAACACAGTTATAAAAATCTCCCTATACCTTTCTTCCTTCCTGCCCCTTCTTCGCTTGTCCATTTCAACAACTTAACCTTTGATCTCAGCTCTTATATGATTTTGATTCAGTCTAGTGCAGAAGCATAAAGGAACAAATTATCCCCTCAGGTGCAGCAGTATATATATTTAATGGTACTTGAGCAATACCATAAACTTTCATGCAGAAATTTGCTTGAGTTGAGAGTAAACAAGTATCTCAAGATTTGGTCAACTGACAGTGATGTTAAAATACACAGTAAAACTTCAAGATAAAAACTGGAATAATGAAGAAAAACACAGTCTGTGTTATATGTATAAAAAGTAGAATTAGAAAATGAATTTGTGAGTAAGAGGAACAGCAGGTTTTATTAGTGGCTTATAAACAACAGTGAAACCTGGAAGTGACAATTAACAGCAACCCACGGCTTGTTAAGTCTGTGATAGAAGGTTACAATTCATAGGATGCCATCTGGAAGAGGAAATTATCTGAAAGCGGCTCTTAAAGCAAACTCACTGCTTAATACTAATTTCTGGTTGAGAAATAAGGGTATAAACTGGAAGTAATTTATATTGCTGCAGCCTTGAGAATTTTGCTAGGGTATTGGGATCCTCTTCTTCCCTCTACCACCATACGTTTTGTCCTGATCACCACAGAGCGCCCCAAAGCTTCATAGTTGACTGAAAATGTGCATCAGAAAGGATCAGTATTTAGAGGATGGTTAAGACCTCATTTAAGAAAGTAGCAGCAGCTGCCCTCAAAAATTTTTGTCTAGCATATCCTTATAATTTATTCAGGATATACCTGAATTGAACAGTAGTTTTCAAGTAAAAAAGGTGGGCAGAAAGCACTGTGAAGAATGAGAGCAGGATGTATTAGTTAAGGTGTTGGCAACCCTGGGTACATGTACCCCCAGGGTACCTGAGAAGGCCTTAAGGGGTACATGTCGGTGGGTGGAGATAGAGTGCCACCACCCACCACCCTGCACCACCACCTCCCAAGAGCAGGGCCGGTCGGGAGGGGACAAGGGCTGCACAGGTGCTGCCCGGGAGGCTGGATGCGGGAAAAAGGGGGAAGCTTGCACGTGGCAACCACTGCTGCCACCCACCACCCCACGCTGCTGCTTCTCCATGTCTGGCCGTGCGCCACCCTCTCCTGGTCCCTCCCCCCCCAACTCTACATCTGGCCCCTGGAGGTACATTTATTAAAAAAGGTTGAAAACCCCTGTATTAGTCCATATCTCCAATACTATTTAGGGTTGGCTTTAGATCCATCCTCAAGGTCCATTTGCCTTAACCCCTGACTGCAGTCTAGGCTGAACATATGATGCTTATCTCTATCCCACAGTTCTGAAAGACCTAGCACATGAGATTACAGGTATAGTGGCAAGTGTTCTTAATATCAATCTCTATCTGATTGGAGAATTTAAATTATATCATAGCATTTAAGAGGAGGAAAAAATGTTATTCTGGTAACTATAGGCCCATTAGTATGCTCTCAGTAGGCTGCAAAGCTGCAGAATGAATTTTGAAGGAAAGAGTAATTAAAGAAATTAACCAGAACATGGGTGAAACGCAAAATAGTCTCTAGCTTTGGTAAATCCAACAACAATGACCACAATAACTTCTCCTATAACTTGGGAGTTCCTCAGTTAGGAACTACTGGGAAGGAGTACCTGAGTGTACTAGTTGATCAGAGGATGACTATGAGCCACTAATAGGATCCACAATGAAAAAGAAAAAGGGTGATTGGAGGATGTATCAGGCAAAGTATTTCCAGGAAAGTGAAGTAATGACATTATACAAGGCACTAGTAATTTCGCTTCTGGAATAATGCATACAGTTCTGGTTATCTATATTCAAGAAAGATGAATTTACATGAGAACAGATGAAGAAAAGGGCTACTGGGATGACCAGGAGAATGGAGAGTCCATCAGAATGAGCAGGCTATAAGAATTTGGCTATTCAGTACAGCAAGGTGAGAGGGGATATGATTGATGTTTATACAAGTACTTTGAGGGGAAGTGGGGAGTAAACACTAGGGAGGGATAATAGCTATTTATTAGGCCTGCGCGAAGCAGCTAGTATTTGCTTCAGATTCAGATTCGGCCGATTTGGGGGACAGTGTTTCGATTTGATGATTCGAATCACTGCCCTGATTCAATTTGGCTGAATCTGATTTGGAGATATGGGAGCAGCTGAATCTCGGAATCTCCAAATCAGCCAGGCCGGGCCCCTCCCCCACCGCTCTCCCAGCCTGGCAATGGCTGCCCCAGCTCCTGGCACTTGTAAAAAAAAAAGCCCTGGCTCACTCGGTGCTGCTGGGTAGGGGGAGATCCCCGCTGCCTCCCACTGCCCCACGCTGCATGGGTGCTCTGCACAAGGACCCCGACCCCCCCCCCTCACTCCCTCAGCCCCCCACAGGTGCCTCATACAGGCCAGCTCTGGCCCCTTTAAGAAAAAAAAAAAGAAAAAACCCTGGGACTCACTGTTCCTGCCGCCCCCCACTGCCCTGCGCCACATGGAGGGGCTCTGCATGAGCCCCTGAAGCCCTGAGGCTGCACCAAGAGCTGTGAGTCCTAGGACTTCTCTTGTTTTTTTTTTTCTTAAAGGGCCGGAACTGGCCATGGCGGGGCACCCATGGGGGGGGCTGGGGGAGAAGGGAGGGCTGCGGGGCTCATGGCAGAGCCCCCCCATGCAGCATGGGGCAGCAGGGATGGCACCCCCACCTGGCAAGACCTGGTGAGCACCAGGGCTTTTCCTTAAAAGTACCAAGCTGGGGCAGGTGGGGGCAGCCTTGGCAGGGCTGAGGGGACAGGGGGGCTGGCAGGGGTCCCCCCATGGTTCCCTCCCCCAGCCCCCCCTCTCCTGCACCTAGTACTTACCAGGATGGGGTCAGCTGCAGCTCCCTGCTGCAGCCATCAGGGACTGCCCAAATCATCAAAGCTTTCTGAATCTTTTCCAAAGATTTGGAGAGCTTTGAATCAATTCAGACCTTCTAATTGGTCCTCTGATTTGATTCAGATTTAGAGATTTGGCTGCCGAATCGGGCCAACTCTCCTCCATATCAAACCACCACCCAAAGCTTCTCACAGCAGCCTTACTATTTATGGTGAAGGACAAGACTGACACAAGAACAAATAGGATATACATTGGCCATAAGTAAGATAAGGCTAGACATGACATCTTTCTAACCATCAGAGCTACCAAAGTCCTGAATAGTCTTCTGTTTTGAGTAGTGAGGGCCAAAAAACACTTAATTATTTTTAAGATGTAGGTTGGTACACTCATTATATGTTCTCTTATAGGTTGGTACACTCATTATATGTTCTTAGAGAACAGAATTATTTACTAGCTCCTAAACTGTTACCACAATGCTAACAAAGGTTTTAGGATATGCACAGATGTTACTCAGACCAAAGCAGCAAGACAATAGGGTTGCACAGGTATAACTGAGGGTCTCATGAAGCCTGGAGAACATTGCTAAACTCAGAACCAAGAACTATGCTTAAGGATTAGCTTTATTCAGCACATTGAGGGACTACATATACATGAATGATTGAGTAATAATTACACTTTAAAAAGTGATTATGAGGAAACTTAAACTAAAGATAGTAGCATTTTTAATATGAGATAAGCCCAGCTCATGGAGTCAATCACAGAAACTAACTGTATGGGTCACTGATAAGTAGTAACATGATGTACAATTTAATTGTAAAAAGTAATTAATGCTTTTTTAAACTCAGACCTGTCAGCTGTTCAATACTTGCTTCTTATTATATATTCCTTTAAAATAAATAATGGACTGAGAAATATAATGAGGGTGGCAAGCAAGAAAAAATACTTGACCTTGTACAGTGTTTGCTCAAAGGACTGCTGTACTGTGGAACAGGATTAATCAGCTGGTACAGAAGTTACAAACCTGTACTGGCCTGGCATGTTCACAGAGGAACACAGATTAAAACTGTCTGAACTTTATAAACACTAAGAATTTTTATTTCCACAATAGTGATTTCACATGATAGTTAATAACCTTTATACACACTATTCTCTAACTATGAAAGAGAACACTTTTTTTCTGAGAGAAGGCACAGTACAGCCCTCCAGCATCACAGGGCCCTTTGCTCCCACCCCCTTAGGGAGATAGTATGTCACTTGCTGAACTCTATTGCTGTAGCTGAGCAGGTTGCCGAATATACTCCATTCACAATCCCCACTTTGTGCTGCAAGGAGACATAGGCTGACTCTGAGCAGTCTAGGTCAGCCAGTCAGGGCTCCCCTGTGCTCTTCTGCTATCTGTCTCTAGGCAGACTGAGTCTACATAGCACATTAAGGTGCGTGCAAAGGGGCCCTGTGGTTGCACAGCATCAGCAATGCTCATCAGGGTCTCCATATTCAACGATCAGTTTGGGCATCTCCAGGTAAGTTTCTCTATCATTCTCTATCAGGAGAGCAAACGTGGCAGAATTCTCTCAGCTCAATTGAACATGTGTACACAGCTTGTGTCCACTGTTTTGGTTTATTATTGGTCAACAGTTCTGAACAATCTTTGCAGACCATTTCCTGGAAACTTAAAATATTTGAAAAACTTGACTAGCTCTAGCTTCCATTATTGAGTAGGCAACTGCACTTATATAGTATTGGGCCTACATTACCACATTTGCTCTCCCATGAAACTCATCTATATTTTTAATCCCCTCCCTATTTTAGGATCATAGGAAGGTAGGACTGGAAGGGACATCACCTAGTCCAGGCTCCTGATGAAGGCCGGATCATTGCTGACTAAACCATCCCAGCCAAGGGTCTGTCCAACCTGCTCTTATAGGCTGCTTGTACATGCCACAGGAGCTTAATTCAGTTTAGTTCTCCCTAAATTGAAACGGTGGGTTTTTAAAAACATTGCTTCAATTTAGGGAGAATTAAACTGAACTAAACTCCTATGGCATGTACACAAGGGTGGGGACCCAATCCTTACCTCCCTCTTTGGCATCAGTGTGGGGGGGGTGACCTGTCAGTGGGCCGTGAGCTGCACAGGGGCCCCCAAGGCAGCACATGCCCACTGACACCCGGCATGGGCAGTCCTGGGGGGCACTGTAGCCGCAGAGGAAAGCATCACCCCCCACCCCTCCCCAGTCAGAGGGGAACACAGGGCCTCCATACAGCTCAGGCAGGCAGGCTCCAGGGATAAAAAAAAAAGAAAAAAGATCAGGCTCGCTGCTTTTTTTTTTTTTTTTCTTCAGTGAAGCCTGCATGGGGTGCCACTGGGAATATGCCGGGCCAAAGAGGAATACACCACCAAACGTGCAAACAGCAATGCCATTAAAGCGATGTAAAAGGGCATTTAAACTGCTTTAATGGCCAATTTTGTGTAATTTACAAAGGCCCATAAACTTCCAATGTAAGATTCTCCTGCTTTAGCTTGAGAGCATTGTTCCTAGTCCCGTTCCCTGTGGTCCCCAATAAAAGTTCATCTTTATTCTCTCTGTAATTGTCTTTCAGGTATTTGAAGACTGTTATCACCCTCCCCCTCCCAGTGTCTCCTCTTCTCCAGACTAAGTAGCCACGTGGGCAGGAGGGAAAGAAAAAAGTCAAATCCTCAGTCTTGTTGCATATTGTGGGGAGGAAACTGTTGCTGTTCATAACACCTTGGCCTTCAAAGAAGGCCAAAATATGCAGTTAAGTTTAATTCTGCCCTGATTTGAGGAGTACTGCACACTAAAAAAAGAATAAGGCCTGCCTTTGAAAGGACCTTTTTATATGCAGACAGGCAAAAGGAGAAAGTATAGGTTAAATGCGCAGGGCATCAAAAACTGTGAACATATTGCGGAGCTAAATTCACCAAAAAGGATTCTCCATGCACTAGGCATGAGGTGACACCAGTTTCAGGCAGGTAGATCTTAAGAAACTGAGTCTAGTTAAGTGTGTGCTTACAGAATAAGAAGATACAACAAAAAAAAACCCTGGGCATGTAGACAAAAAAATATTTCTTCATCTTTGAACATCGCAATATAAATGGGACTCATGTATTCCTATTGCAATCAAGGAGAAGTGAAATTGAGTTGAGCACAAACCTATTCTCCTGGTTTTATTATTTTAGTACACAGCACATGCTAGAATTCAGCACAATTCTGGATGGGCTCAGCAGCTAATCCTCAAAGAGTCATTTACAAAACCAGAGCCATAAGTAGTGAAAATTCTCAACTGGGAATGAAAATAACAAATTTCATAAGTGCTATCCAACAGCTCTATTTAACCAATATTGGTTGTGTCTTCTGTTGCCACTTTTTTATCCCCTGATCCTTCTGTTTAAGAATGCTTCAAAACAGTACAAGATCAGACAGAATACAGAATTTGGAAAGACAAATTCTCCTGTGGGTCATCAGCAATTTTGCACTGTAAAAAAAATTCAGTGGTTAGGAATCTTATCTGCTTATTAGGCAAAAAAATAAAGAGAGAAAGACTTATGGAGCACAATGAAAAGTTGCTATCTGATATTTTTTCCTCCCTGAAGCCATGTTTCTCTATAAGGAAAAGTATGAACCAAATTATGTTTTTTCTATACCAAACTATGAAATGCTAGGTACAGAAGCTAAACATGAATAAGGCTTTTGTTATTTTTAATAAGACAACTTCACCCCAAATTCATTTGCATACTTTTACATGGATGTGTTAGAAATATTATTAAAAATGCATTATCAATAGCAGATTTAGAAAAAAAAACAAAACACAGCTGCTACCCATCCTTGTCTCCTTAATGGGAGAGGGAAGGGGGGGGGTGGAAATTGAAGGGAAAAGCCACCAAAAGGCCCTTTGTACTAAGGCATCACTCCCTCTCTGTCCTGCAAATTTACTATCTCTTTGTCACACTAAATCACACTTTCTTTTATGACCCCACATTCCTAAGGCTAAGATAAGAGCAAATGCCATTTTTGCCTTCAGGTTGAACCTTGAGTAATCTTGAGTCCCATCCACGCACGCGTGATAACCTAATGCATATTAAGCCTACCCGCCCCGCATACTTAAGTAGTTAATTATAATGCACATGGGACGTATGAAGCGACATGTTTACATATATGTTTGTATGAACCGGAAATGAGTTGTAAAAATTCCTCCTTCTGCACACGTGGTCAGGAGAGAGGGGATAAAAGCCTGCTAATGATTATGCTCGGGGGCAGAGGGATTTGATCTTTTGTCTTCTCCCTCTGACCCTATTTGCAAATATATACCTTTTGTATTGCTAATAAAGTGTGTCTGAAGCTGAAAGTTTTTTCCACCTCCCGAGAAACGAACCACGATTTTTTTAATTCAACAATTGGCGCCCAACGTGGGGCTTCTCGAGGACTACCCCGGAATTCAGTGACAGAGCACCTCCGGTACCAGGGATTTGTGCACACCGAGCCGACTTTGGACTCACCCTGGTATTTGAGGTTTAAGTCCAAATATCCGGGAAGTTAAAGGAAGTATCCTATGTAAATTCTGAGTTTCTGGAGAGGCAGACACACTTTGGAATTTGGATCGAGATCTCTGGGGTATCTGAGTGAGTATACGAATTCCCTTTGCCTAATCTGGTGTACGGATCTAAAACAAAGGATGTGTAAGTTTGCTGAGAAATTCTAGGCTTAGCTCTCATTGTAAATCATCTGTTGTTGAGATCTTTTTGGTATTTGGTGTGCATTGGGCGCATTTTTGTGGGCAAATGGGTACGAGTAGCTCTCGTGTAGAAAACAATATTGATACCCCTCTAAAAGTCTTATTACGTCATTTTAATAAATTTGCAAGGCCGGCCGATTATGGAATAAAAATGAAAAAAGATGATTTAATTAAGTTTTGTCAACTCGAGTGGCCAACATTTGGGGTCCACTGGACCCCGAAAGGATCCTTTGTGCTAAAAGAAGTGATAGCTATCCATGAAATTGTTATGCAAAATGGGTATTGGAATCAGTTTCCTTATATTGATTGTTGGTTGTGGGTGGTTCAAAATCAGCCACCTTGGATTAAGAATTACTTAGCAAAGTCTCATGTGATGCTTGTTAAGAAAAAGGCTCAGGGGGGGCCGCCTGTACTTCCTGAGTCTAATGAGGGGGGAGATTCTGAATTGGCTGAGTACCGGACCCGTGCTCCGGTTGCCCTGTCGGGTAGCGAAGATGAGTCAGACGCCTCCTCGGCATCCAGTCCTTCTGCACCACCGCCCCCTCCCTTAGAGAGACCACCACCGACGTACCAATGCATACCTAATGAGTTAGAGCGTGAGCCTCAGCCAAGTGCCTCATCTGAATCAGGAAATAAGGGTTATTATTTGCGCAAGCCTGTAGAGTCACAGCCGGTGTTGAACTGTCCGATGCGAGAGGTTATTGGGGAAGGAGGCACTGCAACTTTTGTCTACACCCCATTTAGCACTTCAGATTTATTTAACTGGAAAAATCAGAGCCCCTCTTTTCGTGAAGATCCTGAAAAGATGAGGGATTTGTTTCGATCTATTGGGCAGACTCATCGACCCACTTGGGCTGATGTCCAGATGATGCTCCAGACTCTCCTAACCCCGGAGGAGAGGAGATTAGTGTTAGGTACAGCAGAGCGTATTGCGGCAGCCAGAGTTGAGTCAGAGGGTGCTGCTGGTCGTACTCTGCGTGATACCTACCCGGTAGAAGAGCCGGGATGGGACAATCATACTGCAGAGGGCAGAGAGCTGAGTGCACGGTATTTGGGAATTATAGTGGAAGCAATGGGAAAGGCAGTGCCTCGGATTACCAATCTGTCTAAATTGTATGAGGTGAGACAGGGAAGAGAGGAGGATCCCTCAGCTTTCCTTGGGAGGCTGTATGAGGCGTTTCGCAGGTTTTCGGATCTGGATCCAGAAGCCCCAGATAACCAGCGCATGGTAAATCTTATGTTTATTGGTCAATCTGCTGCTGATATCCGTAAGAAGTTACAGAAAACTGAGGGAGGTGCTGGGAAACCGATTTCAGAGCTGGTGGAAATTGCATATAAGGTGTATGGGAATCGTGAGCAAGTGCAGGAGCGCAAGGAGGATAAAAAGGCTCAGCGACAGATGGCAGCACTAGCAGCTGCTATAACTGGAGGGAACCCTGGAAAGGCTGGGATACAGAAGAGGAAGGGAGAAAGAGTGGGAGCAGATGTTTGTGCTTATTGCAAGGAGAAAGGACACTGGAAGAGGGAATGCCTGAAGTTGAAGGAGAAGAGAGAGGGGGAACCGAGAGGTCACCTCATGCGGGCAGAAGACAAGGGTGAGGATTCAGAATGAAGGGGACAGGGATCTAAGACCACTACCCTTCGGGTTGGAGCCCGAGAAGATCCCATGGTAACCATTAGGGTTGGTGGCAAAAACTTTGAAGCCTTGGTGGATACTGGGGCTACATTTTCAATGATTCCAGAAAAACCCCCCTGTGCAGGAACTAGTGAACAGCATGTACTTGTAGAAGGGATTGAGGGAATGCAGACTCGACTCCCTGTTTGTAAACCACTCCTCACCAAGGTGGGAGACCATTTGCTCGAGCACTCCTTTGTGTATTCTCCAAGTTGCCCGGTTGCACTCCTTGGGCGGGACTTACTCACAAAATTGCAAGCTGAAATCTTTTTCAGAGACGATCAGATGGTGGTCCAGCTACCTGTCAAGCAGAGCTCGAACTATCAGATGGCTCTCCTGGAGGACCGACGCCCTGCAGTAAGTCCAGAAGATCACATGACCGGAGTAGACCCCTCGGTATGGGCTGATGGAACCCCTGCGCGAGCTAAGTTCGTCTCCCCGGTAAGGATCATACTCAAGGATGGGGAGGGGCCCGTTTGGGTAAAGCAGTACCCACTCAGCCGAGCGGCCAGAGCTGGACTCAAGCCGTTAATAGAGAAATACAAGAGGTACGGATGGCTAGTGGAAGGGTCTTCACCCTATAACACCCCCATTCTTGGAGTGCCAAAGGCAGATGGGGTCTCATACAGACTGGTCCAAGACTTACGGGCAGTAAATAAGAAGGTCCTTTCAGACCATCCTGTAGTCCCGAACCCTCACACGATTTTGACACAAGTACCGGGGGAAGCTGAAATATTTTCAGTGCTAGATTTGAAAGATGCTTTCTTCTCTATTCCTCTTCACCGAGAGAGTCAAAAATTGTTTGCTTTTGAATGGGAGGATCCAGATACTTTCCATAAAGCCCAACTCATGTGGACAGTTCTTCCACAAGGATTTATAGCAGCCCCCCATATTTTCGGACTTGCTCTTCAGAAGGACTTGGGGGAATGGAAGGGATCACACCCCGCAGTGACTCTCCTCCAGTATGTGGATGACCTGCTAGTTGCAAGCCCAAACTTGCAGCTCTGCGAGGAAGCCACCAGGTCACTCCTAAACACTCTGGGAAAAAAAGGATATAAAGTCTCTAGAGAAAAAGCCCAAATATGTCAGCCTGAAGTCACATTTTTGGGATATAAGCTCTCAAAAGGAGTCAGAGCCCTGAGTGCAGATCGCATACAGGCGATTCAAGGTCTAACCCCACCTAAGTCACCCAAGGAGCTGCGAGCATTCCTAGGGCTAACTGGGTTCTGTCGACTATGGATACCAGATTACGGTGGGAAGGCTAGACCACTGTATGAATCCCTGACTAAGGAGAGTCTCACTAAATGGAAATGGAATAAAGAAATGCAGCATGCTTTTGATCTGCTGAAGGCAGCATTAACCCAGCCCCCAGCCTTAGCCATCCCAAACAGTAAAAAGCCATATCGACTGTATGTTCATGAGAATCAAGGGGTTGCATCAGGGGTGCTGACACAGCCATCGGGCCCGACCTGGAGACCCGTGGGATATTATTCAAAGGTTCTAGATCCAGTTGCACTCGGGTGGCCAGCCTGTCTTCGGGCTGTGGCAGCCACAGCAGTGGTTGTTGAAGAAGCCCAGAAGATAGTCATGGGTGCGGATATGGAAATACTCACTCCTCATGGAGTTCCCCAGATCCTAGGGACTGAGGGAGGGAAATTTCTTAACCCCTCCAGACAATCACGGTATGAGATATTTTTGCTCTCTAATCCAGGACTTACTTTCAAACATACTACAGCCTTAAACCCTGCAACCTTGCTGCCAGAGCCAGGGCAACCGACGCATGACTGCCTTGAGGTCCTGAATCAGACCACGCAGGTGCGACCTGATCTTGCTGAGGACCCAATTGAAGACCCAGATGTTGAATACTTTGTGGACGGCTCCAGCTCTGTCATCGATGGAAAAAGACGAACAGGATGTGCAGTGGTAACCTTGGATAAGGTAGTATGGAGGGAGTCATTGCCGAGCTCATGGTCGGCACAGGCCGCAGAACTCACTGCGCTCACCCGAGCATTACAGCTGGGGACAGACCAGCGAGTTAATATATACACTGACTCTCGCTATGCTTTTTCTACAGTCCATGCGCACGGACTATTGTGGAAAGAAAGGGGTTTCATTACTGCCTCTGGGAATAAGATTGCTAATGGCCCCCAGATTATCAAACTACTAGAGGCACTCCACCAGCCTAAAGAGGTAGCAGTCATTCATGTGCGGGCCCATGGGAAGGCTGCTGAGAAAAAGCATAAGCTTGGAAATGCAAAGGCTGATGCAGCAGCAAAGGAAGCTGCATTTATTGGGGGAGAAGCGGAAGAGGTATCCAAGCAGGCTATGTCCCATGCCATATGGCCATACGTTCAGGATTTAGTCCCACAGTATTCCCCTGAAGAAGATAAATTTGCACAGAAAGCTTGTGCAGAAAAGAACTCCCAGGGGTGGTGGATAGTACCAGGAGGGAAAGTCATGATACCCAGGCCATTGCTTCGGGAGGTGCTGCAACAGCTCCATGCAAGAATCCATATGGGAGGTTTGGCCATGGGTGATCTAATGATCCGCCAAGCAGTAGCCCCAGGGCTATATGTAGAAGCTCAGCGCATTGCTACCAGGTGCATTACATGCTAGAAAGTAAACCCTCGAAGGAAACCCCCTGTGCCAATGGGAGGTAGACCCTGGGCAGCGTACCCTGGACAAGCATGGCAGATTGATTTTGCCGAGCTCCCACGATCCGGACATCACGGGTTTTTACTTGTCATGGTAGACCAGCTCTCTGGTTGGGTCGAGGCTTGGCCCACCAGGACTGCCACTGCAGCTGCAGTAGTGAAGTATTTGTTACAGGAGATCATTCCCTGGTATTCCCTGCCTGAGTCCATCGAGTCGGATCAAGGACAACACTTTGTGGGAAGAGTGGTTCAAGAAGTCGCACAAGCTCTCAAGGTTACTTGGAAACTACACACACCATGGAGACCACAGAGTTCAGGACAAGTGGAACGCATGAATAGAACTTTAAAGACTTTGCTCACCAAAATCTGTATTGAAACACGCCTTAAGTGGCCTCAAGCATTGCCGCTAGCTCTTACTTGCATTCGAAACACTCCCCGACGGGGCCTCAAATTGACCCCATATGAAATTATGTTTGGCAAGCCACCTCGAGTCTTACCTCCTGGGATGCGAGAAAATGTAACTTTTGAATTAGGTAATAGTGAACTTCATACATATGTTATTGCCTTGCAGTCTGTCTTGTTTTCTCTTCACAGGTATGCAGCCTCCTTTCAGCGTCTGCCTTTAGATGTACCGGTACATGACTTCTCCCCGGGAGACTGGGTCTTGGTGCAGCGGTGGAAAAAGGAGCCTTTGACTGAGAGGTGGAGTGGCCCTTTCCAGGTACTTCTAACAACCCACACTGCTGTAAAGATTACTGGCCATGATCGTTGGATACACCATACCCGTGTGAAACGACATCCACAAGCGTCAGAGGACAACATCTCCCAAGACGAACTCACTCCGGAAGCTGAGTCGTCTTCGGAACAAGAAGCCAGCAAGTGGAGCTGTGAACCTACTGGTGATCTCCAAGTGCGCCTGAGACGGCTTAATCAAAGCTCAGAAAATTAGACAAGAAAGTAAAAGGGAAAATATGGTGGGAATCTTAATGTGCCTTGTTGTTATCTGCATAATGAAAGAAGCAGAATTGAGCAGCCTTAACCGCTGGCTCACACCCTCGCTTTCCCAAATTGCTCCCCCAGGGACAAATTTGTATGTTGATATGATGGAAAGAATTGCAGGTACTTTTAATCTTACCAACTGCTGGGCCTGTGGGGGGCTTCGGGAGGCCAGAGGCCAGTGGCCTTGGAGGGCTTTTCCTTTGGCCCCGAAATGGCTAGTAAGTAGTAAGGCAGATGTTAAGAGTACTAGTCAAAAATGGGATGAGAACCACAGTTGGGAACTTTCCCAAGTGGCGTTAGGAGAGTATTGCATCAGTAATAATGGTACAGGAAAAAGGTTGGGACACAGCCGTTGCATATGGACTTTAAAAGTAAGGTGGATGAACCTTACAAGATTAGAACGGCTTTATTATCCTAATAGCCCAGGGTATAATCGGCTAGTGTGGCAGCATCCCAATGGAACAATTGTGTGGTTTAATAAATATTGGAGTGCCACAAATCAAAGTGATGATCGGACAGATTGTACAGACAAGAACCAGGATGGGCTATGGGAATGTTCCATGAAAGGAGGCCACGCAGTTGCTGGTCCTTTGGGTCCAGAAGGAGGCTTGGGGTTTCCCGAGATGCCCTATGGTTGGGCCCCTCCAAATGCCACCAATAGAGAAAATAGGGCCTTAAGAGGATACTATTGGATTTGCGGACGACGGGCCTATACAATACTACCACAGGGGTGGACGGGAACTTGCTATATGGGAGTAATTGTACCAGCTTTCTTTTTGTTACCGTCTGAGGTTGGAAATAAGCTAGGAGTCTCTTTGTATGATGATTGGAAAAGGGCCAAGAGAAGTATTGATGTAAGTTTGACACAGGGTAGCTCCCAAAAGTGGAAGAAGGATGAGTGGCCCCCTCAGAGGATTATTGAGTATTATGGACCAGCTACATGGGCTAATGATGGGAGTTGGGGATACCGGACACCAATATATATGCTGAATAGAATCATCCGGTTGCAGGCAGTCTTGGAAGTAATTACTAACCAGACCGCCACTGCTCTCGAGTTATTGGCCCGACAAAGTTCTCAGATGAGAGCAGCCATATACCAAAATCGGATGGCCTTAGACTATTTACTTGCAGAGGAAGGCGGAGTCTGCGGAAAGCTCAACCTTTCTAACTGTTGCCTCCAAATAGATGACAACGGGAAAGCAGTCTTAGAGATTGCCAAAGAGATTAGAAAAATAGCCCATGTACCAATACAAATGTGGGAAACCACATGGAATAAGGACTGGTGGTTTCAATTATTTGGAGGACCCTGGTGGAAAAAGGTAGGGTTTGTGCTTTTGTGTGCTCTAACTGGTTTGATTTTTATCCCTTGCCTTATTCCTTGTCTCACTAGATTGATAACCACCACAGTGGAAGGAATGCAGGTCGCAGCAGTCCCTCTAAAAGCACAGACTGCTGCAAAGGTCATGGTCCTCAGAAAAATTCCTCGTAATTATCTTGATATGCCCGAATGAAGTAAAGATCAGAAAGCATCTCGAGGGGGGATATTGTTAGAAATATTATTAAAAATGCATTATCAATAGCAGATTTAGAAAAAAAAAAAAACACAGCTGCTACCCATCCTTGTCTCCTTAATGGGAGAGGGAAGGGGGGGGGTGGAAATTGAAGGGAAAAGCCACCAAAAGGCCCTTTGTACTAAGGCATCACTCCCTCTCTGTCCTGCAAATTTACTATCTCTTTGTCACACTAAATCACACTTTCTTTTATGACCCCACATTCCTAAGGCTAAGATAAGAGCAAATGCCATTTTTGCCTTCAGGTTGAACCTTGAGTAATCTTGAGTCCCATCCACGCACGCGTGATAACCTAATGCATATTAAGCCTACCCGCCCCGCATACTTAAGTAGTTAATTATAATGCACATGGGACGTATGAAGCGACATGTTTACATATATGTTTGTATGAACCGGAAATGAGTTGTAAAAATTCCTCCTTCTGCACACGTGGTCAGGAGAGAGGGGATAAAAGCCTGCTAATGATTATGCTCGGGGGCAGAGGGATTTGATCTTTTGTCTTCTCCCTCTGACCCTATTTGCAAATATATACCTTTTGTATTGCTAATAAAGTGTGTCTGAAGCTGAAAGTTTTTTCCACCTCCCGAGAAACGAACCACGATTTTTTTAATTCAACAGATGTTAGAGACCTGTTGCCTAAATGCAGATATAATACTTTTACCAGGCTTTGTCCTTCAGAGTTTTATTTGCTCAGTATCACTACACTTCCCTCGCTTTTCCTTGTATGTAATGGTTGCATGGCCACTTTTTAAAACACAAGCTAAAACTGCAAATCATTTTGGCTGGCTGTCTTTTTATTGCATATGCATTAACAAATGCTGTCTTGGTTTTCAGAAATGAAGGAATATGATTTCTCAAAGGCACTTTTGACATCTCATAGAATTTAGAGGATAATACTGACAAATATAAAAAGCACAGGGGGTAAGTTGTTCTTAATTACGCTGGAATAATTCTACAGTCATTTCCTATAGGTCTCTGAATTTTTGACAGAGAGGGGTAAAATTGCTTTAGTTTTCTTGAACATATTAATGCTTATAGCTTGAACAGATTAATGCTTATAGCTTTCTGTTGCCATTTTTTATTTTTTAATGGCATTTTTTCCCTAAGTTGATACCATTTAAACAAGGTAACCAAAATTTCACAGCTTGAACATATTAAAAAGTAACCAAAGTTACCAAAAGTAACCAAAAAGTAACCAAAATTTCAATAGCTTGAACATAGTAATGCTTATAGCTTGAACATATTAATGCTTATAGCTTCTTCTGTTGCCATTTTTTATTTTTAATGGCATTTTTTTTCCTCTAAATTGATACCATTTAAACAAAGTAACCAAAATTTCATGCAATATTTTCTATAATCTTTTTATAGCCTTTTTAACTTCCTTGTTATCTTTCTCCTTACTTTTCCCTCTTTCCTTTGAAGATTTGTTTTTGAAAAAGAAGGGAAAATAAATGGAGAAAAAAGAAAAAAAGGAAAAAGGAAAATTAAATCAATTAACAGTGAACGTGTTATTCCATAACTGATCCTTCTTTTAAGGATCCTTCTTCTGATTCTTTATATTACTCTAATTGCATGAGACTGCATGTTGTTATTATTGTGGTGAAGGGGCTAAGTGGGCTTAGTTCAAGCTTACATCTCTAGGGGGGAAACTTTTGAGGGGCAATGGGTCGGGGGGGCTCGGTGTGTTTTATTGGGTGAGTGGTAATACCAGTATGATTTTAATACTTTTGTAACAATTTTGTTGAGAGTGTGGCTATCTGTGCAGGAGGAGAAATGGAGAAGCTCGGAGAGAGCTTGAGAAGAGACAAAGCATTATTCGATGGAGGACAGAGTGGAAAAATATCCCAGAGATGGCAGAGAGCTGGAGAAGAGGAATAGACCCAGGAAGGACAGCCTGAAGTCTAAGGAAGGACAGAGGGAACTGGAGGGGCACAGTGAAGACTTCTTTGGGGCTGAGTGGTCTGCTTTTAAGTTTGGGATGTCAGCACTCTGCCCCACTCCTCCCTCCCCTCCCTCCTGCCCCTCTCCTTTGAAGAAAAAAAACACCTTCCTTCCCAGGAGCTGACCAAAAAGAAGGAACTCTCCGAGGTGGAGGTGTTATGGGTCACTGGGGAAGTCAGGGACAGAGAAGAGCCAGGTTCTCAAGGCCAGGGGCTAGCCCCTGTGAAGCCATGCTAGGGTTGGCTTCAAGGGGTCCTTCAGGAGAAAGAGACTAAATAAGGCTTCTTTTTGAGGAGTCCTGAGGAAGATCTTCCCCTGAGAAAGGCATGATATGTGACAATCATACCTGCCTAAGTCTGTATATTTTTAGAAGCTTTTACAACAACCCCAAACCTTTTGTATTGGAAGATTTAATTCAGTATTTAATTTTAGTTTTCATAAACAAAAGTAATGTAACTGTGCACATTTTTGCAGGGATGATTCATGTAGTGGTATTTGCAAATATTTATTATTCCATAGAGTCCCACAGAAGTTAGAGAAGGTCATTTTAAAACTCGAGACATGCTCCAACCTTTAGTTATTTCTTTTCATGTACTCTTACTTATTTTATTTTATAAAGGTCAAAACTGACAAAAATACCAAAACAAATCCCCCCTCATTCTCATGATTGTAGTATCAGACAAGTTTAAAATAGAAAGGGGAAGAAGGGATATATTTTACAAGACCAGAAAAATAGCTTCTACAGGACTGTAGACAGCAAGGTGATTAGAGCATCTTACTTTCACTCCAGAATGCAAGTTTTAAGTTTTGCTGCCCATTTACTCTGAAATCTGTTCTTTGGTGGCCCCATTGCAAATGGGTAAACTGGTCTTCTGTACTGGGGCATCAAAGGTCACTGGACGTGTTGCTAGTCATATTGCTCCCATGTGTGTCATTGGCTAGATAACCTGGTGTGCTGTATGGTACTATCTCACAAACTGGACGCTGTATAGCCACATTCGCATTGTAAATCTTGAATTTCAGAGCCCAGACTGTATTTTTACAAAGTAGAACATATGAAACAGCTTTCAATTTGTAAACTAAGCAACTGAGAGCAAAGTAGGCACCCTACAGTATCATTTTCACTAAGTCACTTTTGAAAACAGAACCATTTAAAACCTTTTATCAGTTTTTACTGCCGCATTCATGGTACTACTAAATTAATAGTTTCCATAGTGTAATGCCAGATGGGACCACAAAACCATCTATTCTAACTTCCTGTCTTGTCACATGCTATTATATTTGACCTACTTACCTTTCTACTGAGTTCACCAATTTGACTAAAACAAATTATTTCAGTCTCAAAAGGGCTAAAGTGTTGTATGTCTTAGGGGCAGTGATAGGGAGTCAGGAGCCACCGCTACCTGAGACACAAGTGATAGTAGGTAAATGATACAAACCCAGAAAATCAGGGCAGGCAATCCATACTCTGTGTTGCAGAGGAGAGTTAAACACCTCTAGGGTGCAGGCTAGTCTGACTTGGACTGAAAATTCCTTCCAGATCCCAAATCTGATGATTGCTCTGACTCTGATCAGAAGAGCAAGATTTACCAGGCAAGAAGCTTCTCTGTTCTAGCTGGAGATGAACAGTGACCAGTGTGCACTGGTTCTTTGAGGTGGGATTGCACAAATACTTTAGAGGAACAAGAAAAAAAGACACCTATCATTTGTATTAGGCAAAAAAATCCTACTTGCACCTACAGGCAAGTAACCAACCTACAGTTAAACCAGGGGTGGTCAATTATTTTGACTGGAGGGCCACTTTATGTGTTTTGGGGACCTGTTGAGGGCCACATCCATCGCTGTCTCTCTCTCACACACACACTGTCTGTCTCTTTCTTTCTCTTCTGTTTTCTCTCTTTGTCTGTCTGTCTCTCTGTCTCTTCTCTTTGTCTCTCTTTTCTATCTCTGCTTTCTCTGTCTCTCTCTTCTCTTTTATTTGTGTCTCTGTGTCTCATCTCTTCTCTCTATCTCTGTCTCTCTTCTCTGTCTGTCTGTCTTCCTCTTCTCTCTCTCTTTGTCTCTTCCCTTCTCACTGTCTCTCTCTCTTTGTCCCTGTCTCTCTCTCATTCCTTCTCCTTCCCTCCCCCTCCCTCCAGAACCTGACCAAAACTGTGGTTTGCCAGGAGCCCTACATTCAGCTGTGGGCCTGCTGGCAGTGTCACAGCTGATGCTGATGCCTGTCCAACATGGTAGAAGGTCCTGCCTGGGTCTCCAGCTGAGCACTGGGGCTCCTGGTGAACAATAGCTTTGGCTGAGTTTTGGAGGGAGGAAGAGGAGGGAAGGAAGGGAGGGGGAGAGACACAGAAAGAGAAGAAGAGACAGAGAAAGAAACTGCCACCTGCCCAGTGCAGCAGCAGCTCCTGCATGGGCTGATGCAGGTTCTGGGTCAGGGCTCCAGGTGGGAGCTTCTACTGCACCAGTAGAGCAATGGGTCAGTTGTGAATGTTGCCAGGTTCTGCATCCAATGCTACTGCCCACCCACTGCGGTGGAAGTCCTGCCTGGGTCCAAGGCTGATGCCTGATGCTGCTGGGCAGAAGCAGTCCCACCCACTTGCCCTGCACCATGCGGTAGCCAGAGCCACCATCCTCCCACAGGCCAGATCAGTGAGTTGGTGGCTGTCCACTCGTGAGCTTTATCAAATCTGTTGGCCCATGGGCCATAGTTTGCCCACCTCTTAGTTAAACTATGAAGCATGCGTTTTGTTGTTGCCATTATTGTAAGTGTATGAAGAGTAGTGTGGAGATTCTACATTATGAAAATAACTGTGAGAAACTGAAATTGGGCCTCAAGTTTCCAATGAAACATCCAGCAATTAATTCTTTTTCCAAATCACACATGGGCTTCAATTACCAATGTAAAAGAAACTTGCCTGATTGTGCTAGCATTTCATCCTGGAGTGTAAAAGTTACAGACTATCTGTGAAATGCTGAACTTTAAAGTAACTAAAGAAGTATTTACATCAGTTTTCTGTTGTGGAAGAATTATTAAAATACGCCCTCTGACTATCAAAATCACTTGCAGGTTAAACAAGGCCTCACAGGACAAAATTTTGAGACCTCATTTTTTCCTATTGTTGTGCCAAATCTATTTAAAAGCCATACCTGAAATTAATGCTACTTAAGAGGCAATGTTCCTTTGGCTTCACTATAAGAAAGATTCAGTCCTTTTCTTAAGGCTTGTTTTGGGATTTTTTTTTAATAAAAAAAATGTCTGACTTTGCAAAATGGCACATTCGAACAGAACTGCAGAGGTGTAACTTGTTTTTTTTTATAACCTGTATTTCAAACAAAGGCACAAACAAATGACACGTAAAAATTAGACTGCTTTTACAGAATGCATTGAGTTATGTTTTTAGTAGAGGTGCACCGATACATTGGTTCAATATTGGATCAGCACTGATATAAAGAAAATTGACTATATTAGAAATTGGTCTAATGTGGCTGATAATTTGGCTGATAAATGCCTGCAACTGCAGCATAGCACATAGGTGGCAAGAAGTGGAGCACAGCAGTTTGGAGAGCTGTGTGCAGCTGGTAAGCCTGTTGTGGTAGACAGGGAGGGGTGAGGGAAGTGGCATGGGGTAGCAGATCAGATGGTGAGGGAGGGAGCAGGGCTGGGGCTGGGGTAGGCGCTGCCCATCTGGGGTGGGCCATGGTATGAAGCTGTGGCTCATCTGGGGGACATGGGGAGGAGGGGGGTGTCTCCCACTGCTACGTGCACCATGGGAGGTCATGGGGTGCTACGTGCACCCTGGCAGGTCATGGATCTGCATGAGGTGGGGCAGGGCAGGCTGCAGCTGTGGGCTGGGGTTGAGGTCTGCACTGGGCTGGGCCGTGCTACACTCAAGGTGGGTAGCAGCAGCGCTGGCAGGTGGGCTATGGCAGGAGCTGTAGCCACCCCAAATTTTGCCATAGCCCCCTCCCATAGCTCCCCTCCCAGCACTGCTGCCACCTGCCCTAAGTGAAGTGCAGCCTAGGCCACACCACGCATGAGGAAGAGCATGGCACAGCCCCCGGCCTCAGCCTGCAGCTGCAGCCTGCCCTGCCCTGCCCCACGCAGATCCTTGGGCACACGGCCCCTGCTATGCCCTCCTGGGATGCATGCAGCAGCAGGAGCCACTCCACCTCCCTGCACCCTCCAGATGAGCTGTGGGTCCATCTCACGCTCTGCCCTGCCTTGGCTGGGCAGCACCTGCCCCAGTCCCACTCCCTCCCTCATTACAGGGGGAATTGATCTGCGCCGCCATGCCTCTTCCTTCCCCTCTGCCTTTCCACCACAACAGACTTAACAGCTGAATGTAGCTCTTTTGGAAATTGGATCGGTATTGGCTGATAGACCTCCTTAAAAATCGGCTATCGGTATTGGCCCCCAAAATCTCTACCAGTGCATCCCTAGTTTTTAGTTAGATTATGACTTCAACTGAAGGGAGAAGGAAAGGAAAGATTCTTATCACTTTTTTCTAAATACCTAAAGCAATGTTTTTGACAAGTTTTGCAGTATTTGAATTTCATTTGTCCTTTTTAAAAAAAACCACATTCTTAATTACAATCTCATGTACAGTTAGGTGTTCCCTCAGTGTATTTCAAGTGCTTGAACACTTCATATTGTTTCAAGTAATGAACTTTACCTTTTCCTAATGTGATTATACTCTGTCAGTTAAACAGAGGCAACTGGAAAACATTTGTAAAACAGGTGGCAACATTTGCCGTCACTAGGGAGGCTGAGTTCAAGGGGCAGTTAATGTTAGGTGAGTCAAGAGAGATCTGGAGGTTGGTTCTACTTCAAGAAGCAGCCACTGCTATGTTTTCAGGGTTTCTTGCCTATGCTCAGGCTGAAAATTAGGATAAGAACAGCCATTTTAAAATTTCAGTTTCAGCTAGAAACAAAAATTGTTGAGATTCCTGAAAATTAAGATGTAATAATTAGAGCCTTGTATTACTGTGCATTTAGGTGGCTTCTGAAGCATTTAACCCCTAGACTGGCTGCACATTAACAAATTTAAGTTGCTTAAAGCACTTGTTATTCAGTTTAAAGTTACACTAATTCAGGGCAGGATTATCTCCAATCTGCCTAATTTTGCTGCTGTTCCTTTAATATGTGGCTGCTCCCTACAGCTGTTTCATCCAAGTTGAAGTCCTCCAGCATCCCAAGATGCTTTGGCCCCTCCTGAGTAAGGGTGAGTTGGGATGCTGAGGTGCAGCGGGGCCAAACATTGAATCTTGCCCCCTGGGGACATTAGGCATGGCAAACACTGCAGCCCCAGAGTTTGACCCCAGTACTCTTTCCTGCCATGGCAGGGGGTCAGACTCAATGATCTGCTCAGGTCTCTTCCAACCCTGGAAGCTATGAAACTATGAAACTATGGTTCTACCCCTAGTGTATTTATTGGCATTCCAGCCAATGCCAGTAAATATAACAGTCTAAAAGAGAAACACACAAAATATGGAAACATTGTGGCTGGCAGCACTGACTTTGTATGCACTAAGAAACATTTTACATAGGGTCCTAGTTCTGCCCCTGCTTACGAGGCCTCTAGTGACAAGATATAGATTTGCAGGTGAAGGACAGTCAGAGACTTTTCGCCTTAAGGTGTGACTTCACTAAACTGAACTAAGATGATTAATGTTTGCTTGGCTTGAAGCATAAGGTATAACAAGGTCTTTAGTTATTTCCAAGATAGGAAAATGTTCAGATTTGGTTCAGTTTAATATTTGGGTCATTATTTTTCTTCAGTGTTTCATGTTCATTGCCAGGAGTGTGCAATTGTTTTGATCCACTGTATTAATGCACTCATTGAGTCAATTAATTTTGTATATTTAAAGGATTGATGATATGAAAATATCTGGCTTTTCTGTTTCAATAATTGGAAATATATTATGCCAATATGAATTTAGCAGAATAATCAACACTGTGTAAAAACTATGATCCATGAAGCTGAAGTGTTTGAAATCACTGAAGACGTGACTCATTTCAAGTAAAATGAAATTGCAGAGGTGGTGCTTCGTGACTTGTGCAGCAGATGTTGAGGTGCTTTGCGTTGATTTCATTAACAAAGAAGCTATCACTGTGATTCACAGAAGCTTGCAATTGTGTAAGTTTATTTCACAGCTCTTCTAAAACTGAATAATAGCCTTAGAAGTAATAGCCCTGAGGAGGCTCACAGCAAGACCACTGCTTTTTGTGCAACATCATTCAAAATTTGTCAGTAAAGTTTACATTATGGTATTCTAGGATATACTGAGTGGCATCTAACCCCACAAAGAGTCCATAGCAGTATAAGTAAAGGTGTTGGAATCTCCAAAAAGATATTTGATTATGTACCTAGGTAAATGTATGCAAAACATCTGTCATATTGAACTTATACTGCAGTGATGGCTCCACCATTCCTACACCCTCGAACTTCATCATAGAAAGTGGGTGTTGCAGACCAGAATTCAATGCTGCTGGAAGCTGAATTAGTTTCTAAAGGATTTTCAGAGGAAGATTCTGCAGTTTTCTGGGAGATCATATCCAGTGGTTACTCCTAGGTCTAGAACAGGGGCAGGCAATTACTTTGGGTGGAGGGCTGCTTATTGAGTTTTAGCCAGCCATTGAGGGCCGCATGACAGGCAACCAGGGGCAGATAAATATTAATTTTCTAAATTTTTTGGGCTCTGTGGGCTGCATCTGGCCTGCAGGCCGCATTTTGCCTACCCCTGGTCTAGAGACATGAAGAAAAAGTTTCCATGAAAAGGTTTAGATTACTGGTTCTCAAGCCTTTTTGGCTCAAGTCACCCCTTGGAAAAGTTCTTAGTTTGTATTAATTTTTTAACTACAGAAAAATAATACAACAATTCTGCTGCAAAGAACTCTGCAAGACTACAACAAGTCAGAATGTTGTTGACACTATAGATTCCTATTTGAAATCTTTGGGTTTATTTTGCAAATTGTGTGTAGGTTTTTGCACACCTAAAAGTACTATGTACCCCAGGGTGCCGGTACCCTGGTTGAATTATTGATTTATACAGACAACTGCTTCTTATGACAATTAAAAGTTTTATGCCTCTTTGTTTGTGGAGGTGTGGTTTTGGTTTTTAGGGTTTTCTGATCACCAGTGCTAGGAAATATAAGACTGGTTCTTAACTCAAATGAGGTTACTTGCCAAAAATGAACCCAAGAGCAGAGCACAGTTAGAACCAGCATCTCTCTTCATTAGAAAAAAACCCCCTACAAATCATATTGAAAATGTGTTGTATGTAAAGCAGACATCATTAAAAGGGACTAGATAAGTTCTAGATAAATTTGAAGCTACTCTGGTTTCCTTTTCTCAGATTTCATGAACTCATACAGTAGACCTTTGAACTTGGGGAAAAAGAGCAAGATAGAACTAACAGTATCTTAAATCAAATATTTAAACATCTAATGCTCAATTTTTCAGTTGCACATGTAAACACACACACACACTTCATAGATTTCATAGACATTAGGGCTGGAAGGGACTTTGGAAGATTATCGAGTCCAGCCCCCTGCACCAGGATCAGGAAGTCAGCTGGGGTCACAGCATCCCAGCAAGATAAGCATCCAATTTGCTCTTGAAGGTGTTCAATGTAGGTGCTTGAACCACCTCTGATGGCAGGCTGTTCCAGACCTTGGGGGCTCGGACAGTAAAGAAATTCTTCCTTATGTCCAGCCTGAAACGGTCTTGTAGTAGTTTATGACCGTTTGACCTCATCATCCCTTGGGGCTCTCTGGTGAACAAACGTTCCCCCAGATACTGGTGGTCACCCCTGATAAACTTATAGGTGGCCATCAGATCATCCCTGAGCCTGCACTTTTCCAGGCTAAAGAGCCCCATGGCTCTCAGCCTGTCATCGTAAGGTCTGCTTTCCTGACCTCTGATCATGTGCGTGGCTCTTCTCTGGACTCTCTCAAGCTTCTCCATATATTTATTTGAATTGTGGAGCCCAAAACTGGATGTAATACTCCAGCTGCAGCCTCACCAAGGCCGAGTACAGGGGGAGAAGGACATCCCGGGATTTGCTTGAGAAGCATCTATGGATGCAAGCCAGCATTTTGGTTGCTTTACTAGCCGCAGCATCACATTGCAGGCTTATGTTCATCTTGTGGTCAATGATGACCTCCAAGTCTCCTTCTTCCGTAGTGCTAGCCAGTGTAGCACTGCCAAGCCTATAAGGATGCTGTAGGTTTTGCCTCCCAAGGTGGAGGACCTTGCATTTTTCGGTGTTAAACACCATCAGATTCTCATCCGCCCATTTGCTGAACCTGTCCAGGTCAGCCTGGATCACCCGCCTGTCTTCTGGCGTGGATGCTTTGCCACAAAGTTTGGTGCCATCGGCGAACTTGGCCAGTCCGCTTCTGACTCCAATGTCCACATCATTAATGAAGATGTTGAACAATATGGCTCCAAGGACAGAGCCTTGGGGGACCCCACTGGTCACAGGACACCATGATGAGTGACTTCCATCAATTACTACCCTCTGGGTCCGACCATGGAGCCAATTTCCCAGCCAGCGGATCATGGTGGACCCAAGGCCAGAATTGGCCAGTTTTGCCAAGAGGTGATCATGGGATACCAGATTGAAGGCTTTTTTGAAATCAAGATGTATGACATCAATCTCTTCTCCCTTGTCCAGGTGATAGGTCACCTGGTCATAGAAGGAAATAAGATTGGTCAAGCAAGACCTATCCGCAACAAACCCGTGCTGGCTATCCCTTAGGATGTTGGCATCGGCCAGTCCATTAAGGATGGCCTCTTTAATAAACTTTTCTAAGATCTTCCCCAGGATAGAAATCAGGCCAACGGGCCTATAGTTTGCCGGATCCACCTTCCTCCCTTTCTTGAAAATAGGCACTACACTGGCCTTCTTCCAGTCTTCGGGCACTACACTAGAGCGGCAGGAGTTTTCAAAGATCCGTGCCAGGGGCTGGGCTAGGATGCTCGCCAGCTCCTTGAGTACCCTCGGGTGTAGATTGTCAGGGCCAGCTGACTTGAAGGTATCCAACAATCTGTACATGCAGTGATTGCAAATATATGGTTTCTATAAATGTGGGTCTTAACTAGATCAAGTCACATTTTTTAATTTTTAATTAAAAAGCAATAATTTTAATACAAATCCCCAAATTTTATTGAAAGGAAATTGGAAAAAATGAAAAAAAAAACCTTCTGATTTGTTTTAAAACCACAGGATCATAGGAAAGTAGGGCTGGAATGGACCTCATGAGATCATCTATATAGCCCCCTGCTCAAGGCAGGATCATCCCTGACTAAAGTATCCAGGTCAAGGGTCTGTCTAATCTGTTCTTGAAAATTTCTAGGGATAGAGATTCCACAGCTTTTCTAGGTAGCCTGTACTAATGCTTGACCACCCTCATAGCCAGCCACAAGCCAGCTCTAGCTTTAACATTTATAAACATACAAGTTTACAAAAAAATCATATCTCTATATTGTCTTTCTGAATATCTGGATCAGAAGGATTCTCAAGGACTGTTTCAGTACATTGTGTGATAGGACATGAGGACAAGATGGACTCGAGGGGAACGCCTCCAGACCTCAGGTTGGGGAGGACCAGGTTAGAGAGCTTCTGGAGGGGCTGGACGTGATCAAATCAGCGGGTCCAGATGCTCTCCACCCCAGGGTGTTGAGGGAGCTAGCAGGGGTTATTGCAGGGCCCTTGGCACGGCTTTACGAGTGGTCTTGGAGCTCGGACCAGGTGCCGGATGATTGGAAGATAGCCAATGTGGTCCCCATCTTTAAAAAAGGAAGGACATGGGCAAGTCTTACCTCTATCCTAGGAAAACTCTTTGAGAAGATCATCATGGAGCACATCTGCGATGGGCCGGCCTCAGAGATGATGCTTAAGGGCAACCAGCACAGTTTCATTAGGGGCAGGTCATGTCAGACCAACCTGATTGCCTTTTATGATCAGGTCACAAAAGCACTGGATGCAGGTGTTGCCATGGGCACAGTCTTTCTGAACTTCAGCAAGGCCTTTGACACCGCCTCCTACCCCATCCTCATTAAAAAAGTGGGCGACTGTGGCATTGATGCCTACACAGTCAGATGGATTGCAGATTGGCTGAAGGGTCACACTCAGAGGGTGGTGGTGAATGGGTCATATTCGACCTGGGGAGAAGTGGGCAGCAGAGTCCCCCAGGGCTCGGTCCTTGGGTCCGTGCTGTTCAATTTCTTTATCAGCGATTTGGATGACGGGGTGAAAAGCACTCTGTTTAAATTCACTGATGATACCAACATTTGGGGTGAGGTGAGCACGCTAGTAGGGAGGGAAGACTGCAGCAAGACTTGGATAGGTTACAGGGGTAGGCTAGCAAAAACAGGATGCACTTCAACACTGACAAGTGCAGGGTGCAGCAGCACACTTATAAGATGGGAAACTCCCTTCTTGAGAGTATGGAAGCAGAAAGGGATCTTGGAGTTATCATTGACTCCAAGATGAACATGGCTGACAATGCGAGGTCACGGTTAGAAGGGCTAACCGGACCTTGTCGTGCATCCATAGGTGCATCTCTAGCAGGGACAAGGAGATGATCCTTCCCCTCTATGCAACACTGGTCAGGCCACAGCTGGAGTACTGTGTCCAGTTCTGTGCGCCACATTTCAGGAGAGATGTGGACAACATTGAGAGAGTCCAGAGGAGGGCCACCCGCATGATCTGGGGACTACAGGGCAGACCCTACAATGAGAGACTGCGGGACCTGAACCTGTTCAGCCTTCACAAGAGAAGGCTGAGGGGGGACCTGGTGACCGTCTATAAACTCACTAGGGGGGACCAGAAGGGTTTGGGAGAGACCTTGTTTCCCCTAGCGCCCCCTGGCATAACAAGGAATAATGGCCATAAGTTGTTGGAGAGTAGGTTTAGATTAGACATCTGTAAGAACTACTTCACAGTTAGGGCGGTTAGGATCTGGAACCAACTTCCAAGGGAAGTGGTGCTGGCTCCTACCCTGGAGGTCTTTAAGAGGAGGCTTGATGCCTACCTAGCTGGGATCATTTGAGCCCAGTTTTTTCTCCTGCCCAGGGAGGGGGTTGGAGTTGAAGATCTACAAGGTCCCTTCTGACCTTCTACAAGGTCTACCTCTATGATTCTATGACAAATCTGCTGATGCAATGAATTTGATGGAGTGATTATAATTTACATTAACTGAGGATCTGCCTCAGAATCTCATCACAAAGTGAAATCAGGGAAAAAATAGTATTACCAGAGGGTGTTTTACATTTTCTCTGAAATATTCCTTACAAGTTACTACTGGAGGCTAATTAACAACTAGGTTCTTTGTTCTGATGTGAGCATGGACAGATCCAAGATTTACTAAAGGAGGATGCATTACAGCACCCCTTAGACTATGATGGGATAGAGACCAGGGAGGGCTGGAGCCCACAGATCATCAGGGGCACTAGGGAACTGGGCAGAGATAAGGCTCATTAAGTGGGGAAGGGATATGACTCATGCCCCCCTGCTGTGACATCACGCCACTCTTCCTGGCTGACCTTCATTCCCTTTCTCCCATCTTCACAACATGGGCTCTCTCTAGGTCACCCTATGTCCCCGTTCTATTTCTGTAATGGTACACAGAAGTTGTATAAATTGGGCCCTTAAGATTTGTTCAATTCTTTGAACATACAAAACAGTATCTGGTTGTGGAATTACTGCCAACTGAGAGTTTTTGAACAGCATTTCAGAAATAAAGTTATTCAGTACTTCTCAGCCACCTGTGCTAGATGCTCAGCACAGTTCTCAAAGATGTGGGAAACAATCATTAAAACTAGGCATCTTGTGATAAGTAACAGCTGGCTGTTAGGACTGCCCCAAGAGAACAGATGTTGCTTGGAAGCAGCACACTTGTACTTCTCTGTTGTTGACAGTACCTAAGATTAATTAAGACTCCTGTATATTATTTTACCTGAATATGCCTAGGGACCAGAATCCAGCTTGAAGACAACTAATACGCTGTTCCAAATTAAATAGTTTAGGATTCTGTCTGCTGGATATTATTTTCATGACTTTTCTTGTTAACTCTTTCCATGACTAATGTGAGAAACCAATAGCCTCCCCTGATTTAAGAGTCTGAAAACACTAAATGGAGGGTTTGTAGAATGATTGCACATGCATAGTACAGTATTGCTGCAAAATGAGTCCTTTAATTCTGCCTAATATTGAAAGTATGGGAAACCTATGGGATGAATGGGGTTTTGAGGGATAATTGAAATCAATGACTAACAAACAAAAATGATGTCTACAGCACTGCCTGTAGCAAAAGAAATTTCATTATATGTGACTAGACTTTTTTATCTTTCCTTTTCCTCTTATAACAATAGGATAATTATTGTTCAGGATATTTCTTGAGGATTAATGACCCATTACAGTAAATGGCCTATTATCTCCCTCAGCTAGTCATTCATCTTTAGAAAATACCCTAAGCCTAGATCATTGGTGTTTAAAATTAAAATGTAATTATTTAAAGTTAGCAACTTGCTGATTGTACCCTCTAGCCAAACTTGTTCTTCCTTGAAATGGCTCCATTTCCATTCTGGCTTAAACAAATTTTGTAGGAGATAAAAAAAGTACAAAGATGTCCTGCAGCCTGTTATTACAGATGATCAACTGATCAGATCATGCAAGCTCTAATAACAGAACATCTTAGAAAACTGAAAAATGTATAGTAAACATTACTTGGTCTAAGGTCCTACCTAATTAAGACAGTAT
Organism: Crocodylus siamensis; assembly: GCF_052110815.1. Classification (NCBI taxonomy): domain Eukaryota; kingdom Metazoa; phylum Chordata; order Crocodylia; family Crocodylidae; genus Crocodylus; species Crocodylus siamensis. The sequence continues at coordinate 115,518,143 of NC_143396.1, read as the reverse complement.
GCTTCATAATCCTTTCTTGTACACAATCAATGGACTATATTGTAGCAAGTACCTCTCCTACCTGTACAATATGACACATTTTGTTATGTGATCTTAAATTTATAGACTGCTTCCATTACTTTGGGTTGCTAAATGCTATGAGGTACTAAACATACTTCAAGAGATTTGCTTTGGCACTTCTGGCAAACTTAATTCTATTTTCTCTCTCTAAAAATGCAGTTATTTGTGAAATCAGTGCAAGATTTCCACATACTCTCTCTTGCATTCTCAGCCTTACCACTAACTTACTGGACATTTTCTTGGTCTAACTTATCCTCTTAACTTAAGCTGAGCCCTATCCTGCAGTCCAGCTATTTCATTTAAATGCCGCATCACTTCAGAAACACAGTAGTATTCATTAACTTTAGCAACAGCCATCTCAGCCTGCTTTCTTGTAATCTAACCTGGTTGTTATATGTTTAAAGAGTCCTGTTCATTTACTATATTATATTTTAACTAGACTCTCTCTAGCTATATAGATATATCTATTTATCTATCTGTCTAGACTGAGTCAGTTTTCTTTCAGTCTTACCTCTGTATTCATAACCTCATGCTGCAGAGATGTCTTGCGCATGCTCCATATCCTAAAAACTTGAGTTTGCTAGTTGTTTGTTTTGTTAATTTCCATGACTTGCAAGGAATCCAGCTTCAGTAAAGTCAGCATTCAGTGGGCTGGTATATGCCTCTGCACTGCGAGGGCTTTTCTTTAATCAATATATGGACTATAATGTAGTGTTTGTTTTGAATCTGATGTCATGGGAAAAAAGTGTTGCTTGATTCCATGTGGAAACTTGCCCAGATACTTTCAAGTTGTTTCTTCTTTGAGCACAGTATCATCCGTTTGAGACTCTTCATTTGTTTCCTATTGGTTATTCCTGCTCATCCACAACCACTTTCCAGTCCAAATATAGTGCTACTGGATTTAACAAACCCAAGAAGCGGTTCTGTATATGGATTATGTTTAACAATCCAGACCAAATTCTTTCTGCAATGTCCCGGTCCAATTTGTCACAGAATAAGAAAGACATAATATTCATGCAGACATTAAAAGTACAAGATCCAATTGAAAATAAAGTTAGAACAACTATACAGAAATGTGACATACTTTTTATCCAAACTTCTATTGACCAATAATAATTTGGGATATGCATGAATTTTAAAGCTGAGACAGTTATCACTTAGTTTACACTGCAGGAACTACCCCAGAAGATACCCAGTACAAGGGCTGTGTGAAGCTTCGGTCGTTGATTTGATTCGCAGGAGATTTTGCCGACTCTCTGAATCCCAGTTGAATCAGGAGACCCATTAATCTCTCCAAATCGAATTGGAAGCCTCTGATTCAATGAGGAAAGATTCAACAATTTGGCCATATGCACAGCTTTATATGTTTTTTCAATGTATCTCGAGGTATCAGGCATGGCTTATGAATGCTGAGATGGTGGGGCAGATGGAGCATCCCATGGGAGTGCAGGGGGTCCCCTGTGCGCTTGGCAGCAGACCTAGAAGTGGACCAGAATTACTTGTGGTCCATTTCCAGGTCCACCACAGAGTGCATGTAGGCCTCCCCCCCTCTGGCGCAGCAACTGGTGCCTCCTGGGTTGGGGGGGGCACCCAGGAACCCCCCATTGCCGATTGCCAAGCCAGGGAGGTGCAGGGGGGTCCCCTGCCAACGACTGGTTATCCTGCTTTTTCTATCTGTTGTAAAACAGCTTATTTTTATTCTTTCTGTTAGTGCTATAATTGCCATAAGAAAATAAAGTTCTATGATGCTGTTGGGAGCAATTGCTCTATGTATGTTGTATGTACAATGTATGAAGTTCCATTGCCAGAGAGCATCCATAGCATATTGAAAATGTTCAGGAAATTAACAGTTAACTTATACCAAGTGCTGTTATGCCTATGCAAATTGGGATTATTCTGTAGTTTAAAAATTCACTTGAGTAAAGTCTGCAGACACAATATAAGGCAGCTTTCTGACAGTAAGACTGTCACATTCCTAATGTCAGAGTCCTACTCTAAGGCTCATTAAGAATCATTAAGGCATTGACCTCTTAACAAAACCAATGAGACAAAGTTAATGTTGGTGTAATTATCTTTAACTAGTCTCATTCTTCAAAGCAGTTGAACTATTTTTTCTTGAACTTACTGCTTGTCTCCGACCCTGGGTAACCCACCAGGGTTTTAAGGCACCCCTACACGTCTTTCACAAGGGAGGTAACTGGCCTGGCATTTCTGGGGGGCTGTCCTGCCATGGCCAGCCCCACCAGGCCACCCTTCCCTGGCAGGGTGCAGTTTTCGGTCATACCCAGGACCAGGAGCCTCTTACCATCCCCAATAGTTCCTGCCCTTACCTCCAGGATGTTCTGAACACCAGCTTAACTGGGTGTTGCTCTTAGGCTGCCTGCAGCAAACTGCTACAGCAGCCCTGAGGGCCTGGATTTTAAAATGCAGGTTGATCAGCCCCCTCCTCCAATTGCAGGACCCTCCTGCAGTCAGATGTCCCCTGCTGACTGCTTTATAATCCTTAAAGTGGCAGGTACCTTGGGTGCTTTGCCAGAGGGCCAAAATAGGCAGGCCTTCCTCAGGCAAACCCTACCTTGATTTCAGGGAGTGTTGAGGAGTTTGTGATTTAACCAAGAAGAGAATCAAAACATGTCTAAATAACAAAGAACACCGAATTTCAACTTTATCTAAATGCTTTGGATTGAAGTTCTGCAGGAAAATAAATAAAAACCAGTGGGCTTGAGAAATAACAAATTGGAGAAATGTAGGCTAGACAAAACTACTGTAAGATGGAAAGATAACTGGCTTGATACCTAGGGGTCTTCCAAACTCAAGGAGGAAGCCAGCCAATTTCATAGGCAGATGGTGGGGCCAACCACCATATTCATGAGCTGAACATGGTGGGGCCCTCCCATGCCTCTGATTGGCTGAGGGGCCCCAGCAGTCCTGCCCCTCCCTGCAGATTGACATGTGACCCAAAACCATGGCTTACTTACCCTGATTGAGCCTGGGGAAGCCATTAATACTAAATAATAACACATGGATTAATGGCTTCCCCAGGTTTAATCAATGTAATTAAGCCAGTTTCAGGCCAGCAGAAGTGGTGAACTCCACGCTTTTGGTGGGCTTGCTGCAAATAAATAAATAAATAAACTTATGGGCAAGGATAAAAGTACGCAGGAAGACTTGCAGTATTGGAGCACGGGGTGGGGGGAGGAGGACTGTGGATGGTAGGGGTATGGGGAAGGGCAGAGGGTGGACGCAGTCCTGCCCTGCCTCTGTTCCATTCCCTGTTATTTTGCATAACTCCATTTCCCTTTCATAGCCCCTTCACTTGAATAATCCCACCTCCAATCCTATGCTCCCACTCCTTTCCCAGCCTCTCATTCCATTGTTTACATAACCCCACTCATGTTCCACCTCCCCCTCTCTTTTTGGGAATCACTTTGTCTCCCTTTCTCCTCATTCCATTATTTACATAACTCTGCCCCCTGTAGAAACAGACCCACCCAGCCCCCTCCCCTCCCACCTGCTCCCTCCCTGGCTCCCACCCTCCCCCCTCCAAAAGTGTGGTGCCCATATTGTTTTGCGGAGCTCACCTGAAATTGCAGTTTTCATGAAAATCACGCAATCACAACTTTGGTAGGTCCCTATTGAGAGCCACAAGCAAAAGGTAATTATTAATGGATCCATGTCTGAAGAGCAGGAGGTTTCAAGTGAAGTCACACAGCAGTCTGTCCTGGGCCTGGTACTGTTCAAGACGTTTATTAATGATTTGGCTGCTGGCATAGAAAGCTCCTTGAGCAAATTTGTGGACAACACAAAATGGGGAAAAACTTTGAACATGTTGTCCTTCCCCCTGCAGTGGCGGTGCCCCCCAGGCCTACCCAAGTGGGCTGCTAGCAGGCTGAGAGCTCAGAGGCAGCACCCAGCCTGATTCAACTGTTCCCCGAACCCTCCCTCTGGAAGCCTGCCAGGTGCTTCTCCCTGGGTGGGATCTGAGAGCAGTTGAATTGGTCTGGATGCTGCCTCTGAGATGGGCAGCACCAAGCCTGCTAACAGCCTACTTGGGCAGCCCCTGGGGGTGTCGCTGCCACCATGGAGGGAAGGACTGGGGTCCCCCTCAGCCTAGGGGCCACTTGGCCCACTGGCAGCTTGCCCCCTGGTCACAGGAGAGGTGGGCAGGGTCCACTGAAAAAAAAAAAAGGATCAGGCTTCTCACCACTTCTGCCTTAAACAGATGCATGCTGAAAACAGAAGCAGCAAGAGGCCCAATCCTTTTTTCTCTGTAGAGCCTACCCACCTCTCTGGCAGCCAGGGAGTGAGCTGATAGCTGCAACACATTGCAAACTAAACTATATCAAGATGTAGTTTAGTTTGCAATGATGCAAACTCATCTAAAACCCTTTGAACTGGAACATGTGTAATTTGTGATGCCATTATGCCACATAAAGTGACATTTTGGTCACGTGTACCTTGTGACAACTGTCATGTGCAAGTGCCATTAAAGCTCAGATCTCTTGGAGATTCTGGACATTTCAAATCAGTAGGTGTAATTTGAAAGCAGCAACAGGGGCTTTCTCTGTGTTCCTTAAGCAGAGGCAGAGATAATCTTCTAGGTAAGCCAAGTGGTGCCACCAAGATTTGAAAGACTGTAAAGTTCAATAGGCATCCAGTGCAGGAACGGTGAGAGTAGGAAGCAGTTAGCTGGCAGTGATTGGCAGTGCTGCCTTTCTCTTCTTCTGTGCAGCCCCCTGCTGCAGAAGATTAGTGGTTTTAAAAATTAAGCATCAAACAAGTTTGACATGTCATTTTATCTGTATTGTATCAATACAATATTCGTTTTAAAAAGCAAAATTCCCTCATTATGTTGTGATATTGAGAAAGCAAAAGCTAATGTGCTTTTCCCCACTCCTTGAAATGCAGCGTGTTGACCTTTGATAATTATGAGATTCATGAACGGTGTGTGCTCCCGGTGGCTGGTGGGGCATGGCTGTGCTGTCAGCAGCGGGACCTTGGTAGTGGTAAGCTGGGAGCTCTCGCAGACGTTGCTGGTGCTGTCAGTGGCAGGAAGGGGGGGTGGCGAGCACAAACCAGGGGTCGGCAACCACCCACAGGCACCACCAGCAGCAGCGGTGATGGCCAGGGGTGATTGTAGACTGCCTGCAGGTGCTGCCAACAGTGTCGGTGGCGCCTTTTTGCAGGGGGTGCACCACCATGCTCAGGGGGTGCACATGCACCCGCATGGACCCCCTACACATTGCTCCAATGAGATTTTTTTCCTCCAGATTTCACAGAAAAACGTGCATGAACCATCAAGAAAATCTTACCAAGGTTTAAAAAAAAAACAGATCTGAAGTTACACTACCTTTGTTCTGTCAACCTACTTTCAATTCACCATTCCCATCTATAGGCATTGCTGCTACCTGCCTGACTCCATTTTGTAGATTATTTCTGGAAGCAGCTGAACAATCCTTTGCAGGGCTTTCGATGATTTAGAATTAGCTAAAGACCCATAGATAAAATTGTTTTAATCCTCAGCAATCAGGCCTAACCAGATGCAAAACATGCTGAAAATCTATTTTTTGGTTGATACCTTTATAGCATCAACCTAAAATTTCCTTTCCCTCAACCAATGGCATCAAACCTATGTGGAAGCCTCAGGACTTGTGTTCATGTCTTTTTCATTATGTGCAATGTAAAGTTCAGAAGAAAGTACTCGTTTCCCACTTTGATTAATGTTTTCTTTATAATTAAGACAAAAACAAAGCTGCAGACAAGAAATGCATTCAGGGCCAACTGAAAAATACTACTTGAAAAGATGTTGGAATTGCAAATGGGCATCTTTAGCTAATCTATACAGGAAGCTGCCAAGACTGAAATGCAGATGGTCAGTCTATGTTTGAAAGCCTATCAAGTTTCCACCTCAATCTGCTAACAGATGGCAAAGTAACACAGAAGGCACAAAAAGTCTCAGTTTTCAAGGTCCTGGCCTTTTCAGTGCTTTGGGCACACATTTGATGGGGAAGGTCATTCTACAACTGAGTGCCAAAAACCTGTAATTTTTTTGTGGCAGTATGCACTGATGTGCTGAAGGTGGCTTTTGGAGACAGTTCCCAGAAGCTCTGTGTTAAAACTCTGCCATAAAGCTGATAAGATGAAAGGGATGTTTGCCCATTTCTGACAGACGGTGTCACCACAACCTCCCAGAGACTCATGCTCAGAACAGTACTTCTGAAGGACAACCTTTTCATTTTGCCTATGGAATAGACTCTATTTTACTAAACTGAATATCTCTTAAAACCATATATCCCAAAGAAGGATGCTTTTCTTTTTCTTCAAACTCTCACATGGAGAAGATGTGAAGTTGTGGCCCTGGATGTGCATGACCTGCTATGTACTACATGTGGGAATAAGGATATGTATTTCCAGCAAGATGCACTTAGTATTTTTGCAGTGGTGTTGCCTCCCTCTGTGATTAAAGCTATGGGATAACATCTTTTATTAAATGGGGAAAGGAATCATTTCTAAATAGGCCACCCCTCTTCTCTCTGAGAATGCCCTATGGCTTGATACACAGGCTCCAGAGAAATGTTCTTTTGTGGAAGACCTTGTTCAAATAATTTCTGGAGTTAAGAAGAAAAAATATTTGGCCCTTGAAACTGTATTTATTAGCTCTCAGCAGACCTTACGTAATGAAACTGATTTCCCTGTATCGACATAAGCACAAGCTGTAGTTTATTTTACCTAAAATGCAAAAGTACGGTCAGCACCTGAGAGCACATAAACATGCAGTTTAGTGTTCTTAGGATTAGCTGTTGCTGCCATGGCACAACATTGCACTGGAAGCCACCTAGAATTATGCACCTTCAGATGGAACCCGGGAAGAAGCTGGGGGTCCCAAAGTCTCTATTGGGAGTACGCAGGCTGCACCATCACAACAGGGAGAATGGTAGACCTACAGATCTAGCTGAAGCCAGATGTATTACTTAGCTCAGACCAACAAGGAGAGGTCATGCAGTAGTGGCCCTCTCTGCTTTCTGTTGGTCAATGTACATTTTTACATGCACTTGCAAGAGCACATCTTTGCAGGCCCTTGAGTTCATTTCAAGCAATGGTCCTTGGTCATTGCACATTTAGGCAAAGGTCAGGGACACTGTATGTTTTATATCAAAGTCATTTTAGAATATATTACAGCTTCTTTACAAGTAAGGTAACAGAAGGCAGCAATCTGCTCAGCTACACAGATATGATGTTGTAAGCCAGGGGTCAGCAACCTTTTAACAGCAGCAGGCAACATTAACACAACTCTATCCAAAGTGAGCTGCTGCTACTTCCTCCACTGTCAAATGCGGCTGATTTCCACCTCCCTTCCCCCCCTACCCCCTGTTGCTAAATTGCTGCTGATGTCCTGGTGTTGCAGGATAGATCAAATTGTTTCCTGGGCCACATCTGGCCCATAGACTGTAGGCTGGTTTTAAATCTGTTCCCATTGTCTTGCAGTTGTTATTATGTTGCTGATGGAGTGGTGGTTGCTAACAGGTATTAATTAACTGCTGCCAGGTATTAATTAACTGCTGCCCCTAGTCCTTGTCAATTGAACAGCATATTCAAAGTGTCCAGCTTGAAAAACTGCATATCAGTGTAGCCTAGAAGTCACCTTAGGTTATGTGATCTCTGTGACAGAACAAGGATTTTTAGTTGGTCTCTGTCTCCTTTCACTGATCCACTATGGTCCCTGTGCTTTACGTATGGCAAGTTAGGATTCTATGTTTTCTGGTTGTGTTAGGCGTGACTGTGTAGTTTTGTAAATAGGGTAGACAATGAATTTGTATAAAATGGTTTGGATAAGCATAATCCTCCCTCATGCAGGCATTGGACTAAATGACTTCTGGAGGTTCCTTCTGGTCCTACAATTCTATGATTATATTGTTAGAAATAGAATATTGTTAGAAATGCGCAGCTTGCACCTGATAAGAAAGAAATACTGCCAAGGACTTTTTTCTTTCCCAGCCTTGCCACAGCCTTTCTCATGCTAATTGCAGTTTCTCCCCCTCACCTGCCTTAAGTCTTGCTCATGCGGATTGCAGGAGCCAAAATTCAATTATCTGTGTCCTTGGGGGGGGGGGAGTAAACTTTTGGTGACCTGTTGTAGTTTCTGAGCATGCTTAATTAGCTGATGCATATTTACCTCTCCGCCCTGCATACTTAAGTAGTTAATTATCCTATACATGCGATGTATGTAGTGATGTAACTTACATGTATGCTTGTATGAAACGGAAGTAAGCTGTAAGAGTTCCTGTTTCTGCACACGTGCCCAGGACAGAGAAGATAAATTTTGCTTGAGAATACCAATGCTTGGTCAGAGTAATCTGAGTACTTGACTCTGCTCTGACCTTTGTTTGCAAACAAATATCACCTTTGTGCCGTTTAATGTATGTGTGTCTGTGATTTTTTGTGGGCCTCCAGAGAAACGAACCGCTTTAAGCATCAATATGATCCATCTCAAGTGTTAACACTGAGAGGAAAGGTTAATAAGGCTTCTCTTTCAAGTGCCCACTGACAAAAACCTAAGGTCTTTGCCTTCTGACAGAGAAAAGATTAGTTAAAAATATATTTATTTTGTGTTTACTTGAATACAAGACATCCCTGAATATAAGATGACTGCCCCAATAATTACGTTCTATATATGGAAAATGTATACATTTGTTATAATTGTCTAGGCATAGGATCCAATTATTGGAGGTCTGCCTTGAACATGTCCCCCTCCCACTGTTACAGTAGGGAAAATAAATTAGGGGTGTCAAGTGGCCCCCTTCCCCCTGCACCCAACCCAACTTCTTCCCCCTGCAGCCCCTTCCTCCTCCTTACTGTCTGACTATCCCTGAGTACATGGAAATGAGGGACAAATGAGAAAATACTGATTTTGAAATAAAGATGATTATAGTAATTTGCAAATAAATAATTTACTATGGGTACCCATAGACTTAATTCACCCAGAATTGATGCATTTTACTTTTTTTGGAATACCTGCAAGTTTTATCACAGGTACTCTACCAATATACTTCTACGCAGCACTTCTCTGTACCTGCTTCTATACAGTACAATTTTTAAAATTAAAATTAACATCCCACATTAAAAAACATAACAGTTTACATCACTATCCATAACACATGACCCAAACTAGCATAAACTCTTTTCATTTACAGACTTTGACATCTACCATTTCTTCCATCTATATGCTTCTTATCCTTTAGCAATATTGATTCTTGTTTACATACAACTTCAACATCATACATCCCCCCTGCCCTGATTTATCCATATTAAACAGTCAACATTACCTTTTATTTCACAGCATGTTGACATTTTTATACCAGTACTCATATGACAGCTCAACAGGTTTCTTACTGCTCACATCTTCTCAAATGACCTTATCTGTCATGCTTTCCTCAATTTTCCCTAACCCATTCTGTTATTCCCCTGCTCAGAATTTTCCTAGAACAGCGTTCCCCATTCTTTTAATCTCCACTTATTTGTCACACACATTGCTCCCAGCTCTTCTTCATCTCTTTCAATATACATTTGTAGTTCATGCATGGCTAATTGCATGCATTCACATGTTGCGAAAAAAAGGCAATTCCTACATCGAGGATCACTGGTAATAATACTGTCTTTACCAGTTCCACTTGGTCTTGTACATACAGCTTTCTCATTCTTCAGAGACCTATTAGCTGCTGCACCTTGGTGATTTTTTTCCCCCAGACCTTGTTGCCTTTCCCTTTTGTGTCCATCTGTACAACTAGGATCTTCATTTCTTCTGTTTATACCTGCAAATCACATTCTTCCAGTCTTTCTCAGTTCCCTATTCCAATTAGCGTGGTCTTCTTTGTATTAATGTTTGCCCCTGCTGCTTCGTCATAGTCCATTCTGTGTTTCTATATCAATTGACGGTTTGTCTTGTCCTATTTCTGTAACGTCATCCATATATAGCATGAACTTGATTTCTGGTCTGCTAGGGATTTTTGCCCCTGTGATCAGCTTGTCTGTTCTTATTTCCTGTGCCAAAGGTTCTATGACACACATGAAAAGCCCTGCTGATAACAAGCATGCATATCTTACTCCAGATCTTATCTCAAAGGTCCTGCTCAAGTAACCATTTATCAATAGCTGGATCTTGGCCATCTCATACAATAATTGAGCTCGGATTATTGTATTTGGAAATCCCATTTTTTCTCAGAATCACAAACATGAGCCTATGCTCTACTCAGTCATATGCTTTTTCCAAGTCTATATTCATAACCACTGTTTTTTTCTCTTGCATATCTGCAGCGTGTCCCTTATTAACCAAAATGTGTCTGCAATTCTTCTCCCTGGTATAGCATGTCTGGTCCTCATGGATCAGTTCTGTTAAGTTGCCTCTTATTTTCTGGGCCAAAACTTTTGTGAAGATCTTATAATTTGTGTTCAGCAGTGAAATTGGTTACCAATTTTCTAGGTCTTTTCTCTCTCTTTTTTAAAAATAAGGACTATGATTTCTTCCGCAGACCTTTAATCTATTTCACCCTGTTCCTAGATTCTATTAAATAATTCTACCAGGTCCTTCCTATTCTTCCCCAATATCTCTCATAAAATCCACATGGTAATCCATCCCTACCTGGTGTTTGTTTTCCCTCTCTTCAGATCTTCTCTTTCACCCACTTCTTAAACCAGCTGTTGATTTGTCTCTTGTTCTCTGCAATCTCTTGCCCCTGTGCTACTTGTTTTTGCAACTTCTCTAATTCCTCCTGTAGCATTCTCAGTTTATCTCTTTGCTCCCCTCCTCTGTGAGTCCCTCATCCCTGGAGCAAAGTATCTGTATCCTAAATCCAAAGCCAATGCAAGTGAGGTGCAGGGCAACCTTGTCTGGGTCTACTACACTAATCATATCAGGTTAAGAGAGGGGATGACAGAGGGATTCTGGGTGAACTGTTTAGGACCCCATCTGGGGATGTTTGCCAGACATTTAAGGATAGTGAAGAAATAGAAATGATTAGAAATGAGAAAGAAAGGTGCAGCTGAAGTGTGGAAGTGAAAAGGAAGTAGAAGTGTATTCAGTGTAGTGGCTCACCATGACTTGAAAAAGGATCAGTACTGAGGGGGATTGAGCACATACGGCATCACAATGCATCTTATTTAGATAGGCTATGGTAATTTATACTTGTGGTAGGGTCCTTTCAGTATATTTGCCTAATATGCATATTTTAGAATCATCATTAATGTTGGCTGCATTTAATCAACTTCATAGTTGGTTTCCATTAATGAGCACCAGCTGCTTTTAGCAGCAGGTTAATGACAGAGGTTTTGCTGTATATAATGAAAGAGGTTTTGCTGTATATAAGTATAAAAATGATTGGGTGGGGGGAGAATACTGTCTTATATTCAAGGAAATATGGTAACATCTAATGACTGGTGCATAGGACTCTGAATCTGAGTTCAAGAGAAACTTTGAATCCACTTTCCATATTCAAACTTAATTGAGTGTAGGTGGCTCTTTAGCATTTTAAAGCCCTTGAAGTTAAAAAGCTATTGCACTGGTTGTGATGGGAAATAATTCAGGAAAATTAAAGAATTTTAACGAAGGTCAAAGTAAGATAAATTTCTGCAGAAGACAGGGTAAGAGGCAGATGTATGGAACCATTATTTCAGCACTGCTTAAACATACTCATGTATGTAAAATGCACATAGTTTTGTATTACTGTTTGCATGAAGCGGCAGTGACCAATTTTGTCTGTGCACATTTCTTATTATTTACTGTATGGAAGAAGGAATAATTGATAGAAAAAAGCAAGTAAGGATTGATGTCAGATTTCCTGTTTTGTAATACAACTGGAGGTAAATTGATTGGTAGCAGAATAGAAGAAATGGAGCAAGAGTAATTTTAAGTATGAGGAGAATTTTACTCTGACTGGGTTTGTAGGGAGTAGCTAAATTCTGACAAGACAAACATGTAACGTGGGAATAGAAAGATCAGAAAATGAGTTGAGAAAAATAGAAGTGTGGTATCACAGGGAATGGAAGAGCAAACCATGGGTGATATCAATAAAATGTCCTAAAAGATGACAATAAATGGATCTACTGAGATAACAATAAATGGACTTTTGAGGCTTTCTGTAGAGGTAACAAAAGAAGAGGGTACAGCTTCATCCCTTGAACATTAAAAACAAGCAGTTATATTACACTCAAACGGATGAGTGATACTTTATAGTTTCTCTAACTAAATTATGAGGTAAAATTCTTGAAGTTATAATGAGTCTTAGGTTGTTGGAGAATGTAACAGGGGGCTTCCTTGGGGCCAGTCTACCAAAGGCCTGCCCACCTGTTTCTGGGCCAACTGCCTGCCTCTTTTCCTGCCATGCCTTGATGATATATAATGATGTTGTTAATTAGGTGGGAGGCTACCTGTTCACTATCTGTTCCTCCCCTACACTGCAGCCCAAGCCTTGCAGATGGCATCCACAGTTCTTATAGCACCACCAGCCTCATAACTGGGCCCCAGAATCCTGGGCTGCTTAGCTTCCTGAACTCTTTCCTCTCTCAGGTGTAGTCTCCCCTGGGACCTTTGGCCACACAGGCCATGCCCTCACCTCCAAGGCCAGTCAGAAACCCCAGACCCTCAGCTCTGGGCATCCCTTGTGGTGGGCCCCTGGCCCTTTTGACTGTTCTGGTCCTGGCCGCATTGACCAGTCAAAGGTATTTTAATTCAGGCTTCCAAGTCTATAGCCCATTCTATGACCTGGGTCCGCCTTCTTAGCCCTTCTATGGGGTAACCCACCCAGTTGTGAGAGGTGGGGTTATTAAGGCGCACTGACCCACCTTGCACCGGGGTGGTAACTGGCCTGGTATTTCCTGGAGCCCCACCAGGCCACCCACTCCTGGCAGGGTGCAGTTTTAGGTCATGCCCAGGACCAGTGCCTCCAAACCATCCCCCTAAGCTCCTGCCTTTACTTCTAGGACGTTGCATGCAGCCTTGCAGCCAGGTGATGTTTCTGCCTGGCCTGCCAGCAGCGAACTGCCCTGTTATATAGGCAGCCAGAGATCTAAAATGGCCACTGCAATCAAGCACCTGCTGGCTGCTTGGCTCAGCCCTCAAGGTGGCAGGCAGCAATAGTGACCTGCCACAGGGAGGTTATAGTATTGTTGTAGTGACATAGTGCTATTTTTTATGTGCCATAATAGGGATACACTGTACTATAACAATCTTAAACACAATCCCCCGAAGTTTTGAGAACCACTGCTTTAACACAAACACATTCACTCATACTGTACAAATGTATTTACTAGACATTTCTGTTACATCATTCTAGTTTGATATGAAAAATGGTTGTCTTCATTATAATAAAGCTTCATGTAACCAGGCTGACTAAACAAAGTAGAGCCTCCTTTGGTACTTATTGGCCGCGTCTACACACGTTGCCATAGTGACATGCTACAGTGATGTAGTTTCCGCGGGTATCTACATGCAACCAGTAGCTACTTTGCTGTAGCTATGCGGTCTCCCAGTACAGTGTGCTGCTATGGTGAAGTAGCTGCTAAAAATAACTGCACCATACATACGGTGCAATATAGGCTGTTACTGTGCCATGATTTAGTACTTCCAAAAGAAAGTACTAAATCATGGTGTAGTAAGAACGTCATCATACCAATATGCATAGACACACCCATTGTTTCAGTCAGTCTAATTTCAGATTAAAAAGACACTATTCATTGTTTTAAATTGGGAGCACTGGAACCTTAACAAACCAAAAATTAAAACTTAAACTGCAAAATCTTGGAAAGATTTTATATATTCCAAAATTTTCCTCTTATCCTAGTAAAGATTTCCTGCTTAGAATAGTAATTCACACAAGGTTTTAATACCAAAATTCTATCTTTTCTGATTTTACTAATGAAGTCATCTCTTTCATAATTGAACTCTGTAATTCTACCTTTTGGGTAAGATTAGTTATTGTGGTAACGTAATACCATTTTTTTCTAAACTACATTATGAATCTCAACAAGTAAAATGAAGGAATGATTTAAAAACATTTAACAAATCATTCATTTGATGGATTTCATTAAATTTTTGAGCAAAATGGGCTGCATTTTCTCTATGCTGCATTTTCTCCCATCATAGAAATGTAGTCTGGCAAGAGCCTCAAGAGTCATCCAGGACCATAGACTGTCTCTCATAGATGTTTGTCTAATTTGTTCTTAATGAGATTCCAAAATGTCTCTAAGTTGTTTGTTTGAATATTTAGCTATGCTTCTGATTAAAAAGTTTCTCCTAAATCTAATCAATTTTTTTCTACAGGCTAAGCCATTTTTTTTCCTCTTAACTACCATGAACACAGAGAACAATTGATCACCATTATCTTTTTTCATATTTGAAAATTATCATAATGTGCCCTTTTCCAGACTAACTAAATCTAATTTCTTCAAAACCTCTCTAATAGATCATGTTTTCTAAACCTCATAACATCTTTGTTGGTTGACTTTGGATTCTCTTAAATTTGTCTATATATTTCTTGAAGTGTGGTGCCTAACACTAGACATGGAACTTCTGAGGCTTCACCAATGTTGAGTACAGCAGGAAAAAAGTCTTCCTCTGGACTGCATACAATATTTTTGGTAATATATCCAAATCTTACCATTAGAACAGCATTTTATTTAATATTCATGCAGTTAGTGGTATATTATAAGCCTCAGATTTGCTCCTGAGGTATTGTTACACAGGCAGATTACAAAGCTAGGCAAATGATCTGTGGATACATATTTTGTAATTTTTTTCTCAAATAAAATATTTTTTGACATTTCTTCCCCATTAGTCATTGAGCTGCATCGAAGGAGGCACCAGCAATCTGCAATGTAGACAGGTTGGGCACCACTGGACTAAAGCATATCTGGACCATGGGTTGGATGAGTGGCGTAAGGTTGGTCTGCAAGCTGGATCACATTTGTAGGCTGGCTCCACATGCTGGATTGTACCCACAGACTAACCAAATCCGGTGCAAAGGCTATATCATTTGATCCATGCAGCTCCCTGAAGGCAGAGCAGGGCAGCCATGATGCATGAAACAGCACCACTTTACGCTGTGTTGAAGGTAGCAGCATAGTTAGCCACCACTGTGGTGGTAGCTACTTTGTATCCTCCCAGGCAAAGGTGGTGCCTGGGGCTGCTGCCCTCATAGCCACCTCCCCCCTCAATTAGCCTACTATGGCTTCCCATGGGTCTGGAAATCTGGCACTGGGGGAGTGGTGACAGCATTAATTGTCCCAGCTGTGGGAGCTGACAGGGCGCTGTGGCAATTAACACTGCCACTGCTCCCTATTCTACCAAACTTCCAAACCCATGGGGAGCCCCATGAGTTGGATGAAATGGTTCTGCAAGCTAGATCTGTCGTGTAGGCAATAGGTTCAATACCAATGGTTTAGTATCTCTGTGCTTCTTGGAACTAATTTGGAATTAATTTTATGATTCAAATAGCAAATGACTGTTTGAATTTTATCAGTGGGCTGAGCCTTGGGTATAAACGGAACTGGCATAAATGCACTGAAAACAACTTAGTATATGAAGCAGTATGTGTCCATTATAATTTAGCAGGTTTAAGCTACTGTGTGACCTGTGTGAATTATAACTCAGCTCCAGTTCCTGCAGAGGGAATTAGGGATAAATTAGGAAGTTATAATTGATCTGTCCTTAGTACTGAAGGTTAAAAAGTTAGCAATGCATGGTAATTTCCTGTTGTTATAGTTCTTCTTATCCCTGCATTCAGAGTAAAAAGGGAAGAAAAGTCTTTGCATAATAAAATGTGGGACACTTTATCTAAACTTCATTCAGTGTTTCAAGGTTTAGATAAAGTGCCCCAGTGGCCATTTTTAAACCTGCAGGGGCTTCTACTTCTGCTGGAAGCACTCTAATTAGAACATGGAGGAGACTTGATTAATTGAGTCTACTCTGACGTATTCTAATTAGAACATGAACCAGGACATGTATAGGCAGCCTTAGGGTTCAGTAAATTGAGGCACTGGGCATGAGTCTGGAGGGAATGTTTGTATCTGTCCAACCCTTTGCCAGTCTGGTCGGTTGCTCACACAAATAAGAGCAGCCTAAAGCACAAGGCTTTAATCATGTTATCGCTATATAATTTAACATTTTTTTAAAAAGCAATCCATAGTGGCATCCAGAATCTCTGGTCTGACAAAGTTGTGCTCAGTGCAAGCCTGGAGAGAGATGAAGGGTAAAATCCAATCAATTTCTTCAAATTCTGTCACTTAAGGTTAGTTCTGTGCTGGCTGTGTGTAGAATAGGGGAGAGAACCTTACATGGCCAGGTAAACCCAGAATAGAGTGGTTTATAGGCCGGTGTTGAAGTGACTAGTATTCGCTTCAGATTTGGCCGATTTGGGGGACAGTGATTCGACTTGGTGATTCAAATCACTATCCCAAATTGATTTGGCCAAATCTGTTTCAGAGATTTAGCTGCTGTGAATCTCTGAATAAGACAGGCCCATCCCTCGCTTGCTATCTCAGCCCTGGCAGTGGCTACCCTGCCCAACCCAGCTCCCTGCACTTTGAAAAAAAAAGCCCCAACTCACTGGGTGCTGCTAGGAGGTGGGGTTGATCCGTGCTGCCCTCCATTGCTCCACACTGTGTGGGGGGCTCTGCTACAAGCCCCCTTGTCCCCCCCCACTTTTATAGCCCCCCATGGCTGCCCCACACAGCCCAGCTCTGGCCCCTTAAGGAAAAAAGAAAAAACAAACCCCAAGGCTGCTACAGGAGTCAGTGAGCCAGGGTTTTTGGGGGGGTTTTTCTTAAAAGGCCGGAGCTGGGGCAGGCGGGACAGCCATGGGGAGTGGGAGGCGTCAGGGGGCTTGTGACAGAGCCCTCCATGCAGCATGGAGCAGTGGGGGGCAGCGGGGAATTGTCTCCCTGCTGGGCAGCACCCACTGAGTGGGGGGCTTTTTTTTTAAAGGGCTGGGAGCTGGGGCCAGGCAGGGCAGCCATGGAGGGGCTGGGGGAGCAGGCAGGGGTCCCCCTATGGTCCCCTTCCCCTTTCTCCAGCCTCCCCTCCCCACCCCCTACTTATCAGCTCTGTGTCTGGCCCAGGTCCCTGCTGCAGCGGGTGCAGCTTGCCCAAATCGTCAAAGCTTTCTGAATCTTTTCCGAATCAATTTGGACTTTTTTATTGGTCCCCTCAATTCAGATTTGGAGATTTGGCCACTGAATTGGGCTGAATCTCCTCCAAATCGAATCATCACCCAAAGCTTTGCACAACCCTAGTGGTTTATGCTGCTATTGTGGCACAAAGCTAAGTTAACACACTGGTGATGTAAGTGTTTCTATTTCATTTCCATTGCAGCCCAGCAGCTAGCCCATCTTTAAGGCAACTTGGTCATTAATCGCTTCTTACTTACCCTTGCATAAAAGAACAGCTGCATACAAATGTCTCTTTCACGGTTTCCTTCGTTGTTTGCATAGCACAGCCTTCCCTTGGTGGACGGACATGGCTTGTAATTGAATCTTTCACATAAATAAAGTAAGTTCCTTGCTCTGAGGTGGTGGGGGTTCTCAAACACAAAAAACAACAAAAAAAATCCAACCTAATATTGACAGTTCACAAAATATTTTAAAAGGCTGAAGAAACTAACTGAACCTCAAACTGCACAGCATTCATCTATCTGTTGTAGTAAAGTCTGTGCTATGCTTATTAGAGACCAAATAGGAATGAGTGCCATCTTATGCTTCTCTAAGTAAGATAAAGGGCAGCCTATCTAAACTGTATGGATTACACAATATATTATATTCCCAGGTGCAACATAAATAAACATTTGATAGTTTTGATTGGTGAAACACATTGTGTGTGTTAAGTTATATTATTTATACCACATCCATGCCACAAGGTTTTTTTCTTTTTCTTTCATACATTCTTCCCTTTATTTTTTCCTTTGATTTGTAATATCTAAACATATGTCCTTGGAAATATTTGTAAATTCACGAATCAATCAGATTTTTAAAATAAAATTTCACAGAAAGGTTCACAAAGTGAATAATACAATAATATTAGTTAACTAAAAAGACTGTATACATGCATTCAAATAACCCAAGAGAATTTTCCCAGGTTTGCTGTCCAGGTAGAGAAACTTAGCCAGAGCCATGTGTACAGACATTCAAATGCTGAGGACCTAAAGAGTGAAGAGTTTACAGTGCTGACACTTTGCAACCCAAGGGCAGGAAGTAGAGGAGGGGGGTACCTATGCATACCTCTCAGCATGTTTTGTAGACTTCCTTAGTCTGCCTGGCAATAGATCACAGCAGTGCATAGGGCAGCCCTGATTGGCTGACCAGGACTGTGCAAGGTCAGTGGGCATTTCACTGCAGCTGAATATTGGGATTACAAAGGGGGAGTGTTTTGGAGCAGCAGACTCCAGCAAGTGACACACTGTCTCTTTGGTGGCAAGGGGGAGAATGTGGAAGACTATTTTCTTCTGAGAGAACCCATGGCATGCACAGACATTTGCTGTCCCAGGAGAAACTCTCTTGGGAGTGATTTAACCCTGGTTGTTCCTAGGTTATTTTTCTTCTGGAGTGGCCATTTTTGCCCTGGGAGAAAAATCCTGAATATATATATACTTGTAGTTTCTCCTGGGCGAGCAGCAAGGCTTTTACAAGTCCTTTAACAGACAAGAGAGGGAAAAATCCTTTGGGCTATAATAAAATGGACAATTTTACATACAGTTTGGAAAAAGCCTAGTAGAGCTGAAATCAAATGAGGTGTTAATAATTGTGAATACCTTTTGCTAGCCCAAGTATAGGAAGGATTTCACTGTATAGTACTGCCTCAGGTCTCATGACAGTGCTCTTCAGGAATTCTCCTGAATATACACTAGTGGAAAAATCCTAGTCCATTTCAATACAATAGAAAAACTCATCATGATTTTGGTAGAATTGTGATTTGGTTCATATATTCAGATTTGTTGGGGCCTATGAGAAACTGAGGATACAGAGGTCTTTGAAACCTTCCAGCATACTAAAACAGTAATTCTCAACCAGGATACCATGCTACTGAGATCTTTTTAAAGGTGCTACACAGTATTGGCACTGTTAGGTGTACAAACACCTACACATAATTCATCAAATAAACCCAGAGATTGAAAATAGGAATTCATAGTGTCAATAACATTCTGACCTGTTGTGGTCTTTCTGAATTCTTTACAACAGAAGGATTACTCCATTATTTTTCTGTAGTAAAAAACCAACACAGCCTAAGAACTGGCATTTTTCGAGGGGTGCCTTGAATCTAGCAATGGCTGTCTTGAATGTAAAAGAACCACCGCACTAAAGGAGCTTGCTTGAAACATACATCCAGCAGGCTTACAGGCTTCTTCCACAGAAACAGCAACAACAATAGGCTGGTATAATTTCTATGAAAAGATATGGGAAATCACTAGATCTTTTCATAATGACCCCTTAGTAACTAGATTGCTTTACAGGGCAATTACTTTCAAATTCATTCTTGAAAATCACTTGTTGTAATGAATATCTGAGATATTGCTATGATGTATTTAAAAACTCCAGTTTTAGACACCAGTAATGAACAGCATTTTTTCTTTTATACAGCATGACAGAAATCCTAGCAAGACTCCCATTGACTTCAACAGGATCTGAATTCTAACCAATAAATATGCTTTTTTTTAGTCATTCCAAAACCTTTATTGAAGAGAAACATTGTAACAATGAAACGAGCAGTGCTGTATGGGAAAATTGGTTTTTCTGAAGATTTCTTTTGTTACAGAGCATTATTAATTATCATTCTTTTTCAATGGCACCTTAAATTCCAATTGAAATCAAGACCCCATTATTTTGGGCACTGTACTAGCATAAAATAAAAGCATTTTTTATGCTAAGAATTAGTAATTCAAACAGAATCAAGTCAGTATTGAACAGTGGGGTTGGAGAAAAACAAGACAGTATGTGTTAGCTAAGGGCAAGATTTTCAAAGGGTTCACTGTAAAAAGGGAACTCGATTTTCAAATGTGCTCAGACCCCAGCTGTTCCCATTTTTCTTAATGGGAGTTGGTAAGCACTGAGCATTTGTGGAAATCTAGATGCTTTATTTAGGAGCTTTAATGGAAGCTGTGCATTGCTTTTCCAAATCACGGCTGAGTATATCATTCAAAGGTTGAATATAGTCCTAAAATAAAGTAGGTAAACAGAGATGCAATAAACTAACACATCATATCTTTGTAGAGCTTGAAGAACAGAAGTAATTTCATAATCATGAGTTCTGAGATAATACAACAAAGAGACCATAGTCTTCCCACAAGTTTTGAGACAAGAGCGGAACTCTTGTAACTGCAGTACCGTCTGGAAAACAGAAAGCAGGAAGAAAGTGGTTCCTGAAAATGCTATACCTTATTTTGTTATGTCTAGTATAACACTGGCAGACACTTGCTTTATTTTAATGACCAAAATAAGTAGATATGACAGAAAATAACACTGCTCCAGATTTGTTAATTTACTACTGTGAATTTGATCACTTTCAGAGGTATCACCTTCACATAATGTCATCTGTAGCTGGCACAGCTAAAATACTGCATGATGTTTAGCCATTTTCATGGCTGCCAAATGGTCATAAATTTGCTGACTGCCAAATTAAAAAGGAAAAAGAAAGCACAGTAAGACTATCTTAAATGACCCTTTTCCCTAGTTCATATTATAATTGTTTGCAAAACTGTAATTCTATCAGACCTCATTCTAACATACATTTTAATATGCACTCTCTTTTGAATTGTTGCGAAAATATTAGCAACATAAGAGCTGCTTGAACACTCAGCCTGATCCAAAGTCAGCTAAAGTCAGTGGGACTGTTGACTTTAACTGGCTTTGGATTGGGCTCAGTTAGCATAATAAGGAGCCAAAAAGTTCTTCTGCAAAGACCAAAGAAACTACATACGGAATTACTTTTACATAAAAGGGAGAATAAGTCTGTTTGTCTCTCTGTAGGAATGGTGGCAGGAGAACAGAGAGAAGTTATACAATTATTGTTTGATCAGCATGACATGAACATTATCATAAACTCAACAATTTTATTTTTGTACTTATAGGACAAACTTCCTTTTGAATCTTATTCACTATGGCCAAAGACTCCTAAATTAAAGCAGAAACTGAAAAGATAAAGGATAAAGTCAGCCCACAAATATAAACACATTTCAGAAGTAAGTAACCACAGTATTACTTAGAAAATGGTGTAACGGTACCGTTCATTTTAAGGCACCTGCATAACAAGTTTAACATAGCAGTAATCCAATATTTACAAGAAAGTAATATCCACTGAAGTGCCCACATAAATGAGATTTTGGTTCTCGGAGTCAGGCTGCTTTGAAGAAAACTCCATCTTCAATTCTAAGGACATTTCAGTAATATTTGGCACTATTGTTTCAACACAATTCAACAGCACACTTAATCTTGGCTTTCAAAAATAGAGTAAAAATGATGAAATTATGGCACTGTTATTCTTTTAACAGACGGTTTGTACCTTTTAACAAGGAAGGGGCTTTATGGGATTTGTATTGGCTTGATTCACAGAAACAGTATTAATTTAACAGTTCATCTCAAAGAACTTTTCTTTCATATGGTAGCATTTGGGAGAACAGGAACTTTATTAGTAACAAGTTTATTCCTTTATTTTGTTATGCCTTTGTCTTTTAAAAGTTTCCACTGTAATTCTGGTTTGATGTAAGAAAAGTTTTCAGTTTCAAAAGGCCTAATTTAGGCTTTAATTTAGGCAAGCCAAATATCCATTCCATCGGATAACTGTAATATTAATGGAAAGGACATTACATCTGCAATGGGTAAAAACAATGGCTATATATTTAACATCCAAAGCTCTCCATCAGAAAAAGGACAAACTGTTTAAACTGTTTCGAGCATATATCTGTCCAAGCTGTCAGTTTCTGAGGTGTATTTTAACAGGGTTGATCTTTTTTTCTGACACTTTATTGATCTCAAGTGTACCAAGGACATAGTCAATGGTGTCTTATATACAGTAGGACACCTAAAAAAAGAATTACACTATATTCCCTTTTATCAAGCTTTATTAAATACAAAGCCAAATTTTCAAACGTGTGTGCCTCAATGTGTATTGAGGTCGCTGATATTCAGTCACATTAAGCAGGCAGTGCTTTCACAGGCAGTGGCAGCTGGCAAGTATTCACATCCTCTGGAAATAAGGTTTATTTTTATAATTTAAGGCATATAAGTTTGGAAAGTTTGACCTAAGCTTTTGTAATGTCAGCAAATCTCACTACATATACAGAACTTAATTTCTTGGAAATAGTCTTTCCTAAAAATGCAGCTGGAGTTAGAACCATAACTGTAAAGATGGTATTTATTTTCCCTCAATGATATCCATAATTTTTAACATTCAGCCTTAATAAACTCAGTAGGATCTGAAAATCAAGATCTATTCTTCCTTTTCCTAACACTCTCATTGATAGTGTATACTTTGCAATCTAAGTTGCATAACTGATGTATATACATTTTCATAGTTTTGCCAGTTCTTCAGTGACAATATTGGTCTTGCAGTAATAGACACAAGAGGAGGAAATGTTGAATGCTGCATAGGAAAGTGTTGCTGCTAGTTACTCTTCATAGTGATTTTTCTAACTCTGTACTTTCAAATAAAATATGCTTTTTTCTCCATATGCAAATATAGCATTTCTCACATGGAAAGGAAACACTAGGAAGTATTGTGTTTTTAAGTTTCTTTAGTGCAATATGTGCTTTGTCCTTTTTAGGACATTCATTTCATTTTTTGTTACCATTATCTCTGTTTCTCATCTGGAAAAAAGAAAAACTTCAACATTTCTGCAAAACACCAACAAGTGCTCTGTAGATCTCAGTGGGCAGACCACTGTTTGGGAACCGTGGCCTTAACCTAATGGAATTTAGAGCTACTGTTGGATTTAAAAAAAGGTTTTTTAATAGAGATTTCTACTCTCTGTCTGGATCCAACCGTGAATCCTGTTTCAACTATGTCAGCTGGACCCAGCAGAGGATTTATTCTTTAGGCCAAACTTCTGTAACAAATTGTGCATCAAGAAGTTGCAGGGACAGTTCAGACTAAATAATAAATTTTTAGAAAATGGTTTTTAAAAATGCTTTTCTCAGAAAGCAATTGAATATTATTTTTTATTTTAGAGCATGGTGACAGATTGCAGAAGCTGTTGGTGTTTTTGCCAACATTATGTCCTCTACCTTTTGATGAAAGTCTAAAGTCAAAATATTCATTATGTATTTATTTTCAGAATCCCAACCAGGTTCGACAGGCTTTCAGAGAGGATAAGGTAGGAAAAATGACTATGGAAAAAACATTTAAAATATCAACAGAAGTAGGAAAAAAATTTAGAATTCGATTTGCTGTTTTTCTTCACTCCATCATAGCATTGTATTCATCTGCAATAACTCTCTCCTTAAATGCCACAAAAATAACATTGTCCATAATTGAATAGTCTGTTGTGTAATAATATTAAAAAAACACAATATAAAAATTTCCAAGTAATTTATCCACTATGGTCTGCTCTTCAGAATGACTTCCTTGGAATGGATCATTTCACTGTCAGGAAAAATGATGAAGCTCTTATCTAGGATTTTCAAAGGTTACGTTTAGGTATTGTGTCCTACATTAATTACTCAAAAAGGTTTGTTGGCAAACTAAGTAGGTTGTGTGGAAAAAACATACCTTTCTCTCTCTAACATGAAATTTATTTGTCCACCCTACCCCTCCTTTTTCCAAGGAAGGAATGGAAGGGCACTACCAGCTACCTGTTGATTAGCTTCAAAAAGCCCTAAGCACACACTGTCCTGTGTGCCTTTGTCCTGTCTCCCACAGCACAGATTGTAGTCAGCATGTGGTATGCTACCGAATGCTGAGAGGTGCCTGTATAAGGCAGAGGGGAGCGGGGAATCCCTGTTTGAGCAGGGAGTGGTGAGGGGGAGGGAGGGGAGCAGAAGGAAGCCAGGCAGACCCTGCTGTACCTGCAGTCTCTGCTAGGTTTCTGGTCACTCAAACCGGTTTATGTGCAATGTCTGTCCCTAGCCCCAAAATGCAAAGTTAGACCATTTTCTGTGATTATTTTGTGAAGTCTACTGTTACAGCTGATTCTCCTTTGTTTATTTGTTACTTCTTAGGTAAAATTGGTAGCCTATGCCATCTCTTTCCTCCTTAACTGAAAAATCTGCATACCCACTTAGAGGTTGGGGCACTGAGAGGTTCTGGCTCTTTTCTCTTGATTTGGAGAGGGAAACAGGACTGGGTTGTGTGTCATGAATCTCAAATATAATGCAAGACACTTATATTTATAACTAGGGTCATTTAGTTATTTAGGGTCCTATAACTAGGGTTAATTAGTCTGGAGAAGAGAAGACTGGGAAGGGGGAGGGATTTTTTAAAGTCTTCAAATACCTAAAGGGAGATTATAGAGGATGGAGGTAGGCTTTTTTCAGTGACCGTAAGGGGCAGAAGTAGGAGCAATGGACACAAGCTGCAGCAAGGGAAATTTAGGTTGGATATTTGGAGGAACTATCCGACTGTAAGGGTGGTCAAGCTAGCAAAGTCTACCTCAAGAAACTGTACACTCTCCATCCCTGGAAAAGTTTCAAAAGCAGGTTGCACAGACACTTATTTGAGATGGTTTAGTCAGAGTTGACCCTGCCTGGAGCAGGGGGCTAGACTAGATTACCTTGTAAGGTCTGTTCTAGACCTGCTTTTCTATGAACCTATAAATGTGGCCTTGGCAAGTATGTTCTCTGCTAGTGCATACAAATAGCCCAGATACCAGGGCTATTGGGCTTCTAGACCTGAACCAGTGGTTAGCTCAGCTCAGAAAGAAGTGGGCAAGAAAGCCATCTGTCATCTTCTTTCTCCAATTTACCTTTAGGTTTTCTTCTTTTTCTCCAACCTGCCCACTTTTCTCCACATCTTCTATTTGCCTCATCTTCCACTTTTTCTTTCATTCATTCTGTACCCACTTTCTTCTTTTCCATGTCGCTAGTGTTTTTTCCCCTACTTTGTCCTTTTCATATTCCCTCTTTACCCTCATTTTCCTTTCTCTTTTTTTACATTCCCTCTTACAAGGACCATTCCCAGTTGCAACAAGAAAATGGATACTGTAAAAGGCCTTTGTATTTCCCAACCTCTTCCTTTACTCACTCTGAGCTGGGAGCATAATGTTCCTGGTGAGCTGCCAGATGAACCTCGTGTAGTGCTACAAAGCTGGTTCCTTCCCATGCATATGCTCAAGGGATGCACTCCCACAGCATGGGCTCTTTGTTGCCTGACTGCTTCCTATGTGGCTGGTCTTGTTTGCCTTTCCAACACAGGGGAGATCATTTATAATTCAAGTAATTAGTAAAATATCATCATTAAAACTGGAGACAGTAAATCTAGGTATTGTCAGTGGTACTTATGAAAAATGGCACAAACTTTGTCTGATTATTACTTTCAAAATACACACATGATGCTGGTGCACTAGCATGACAATCCAATTTATGACAACAACCAATTGTTACAATCATTGCTCAGAATGGGCTGTTTTGAACTAAGTGTCATTTACACGATACCCCCCTTTCCACTTTAAATCTATGTGGGGAGCCAACTGCCAAATACTTACTTCCAGTCATATGACCTCAGTCTATGTTGTTGCCTATGCAACATACTGAGAAAAAATGCTTCTTTTCATACAGTAACTCCTGGCCTGTTTGTATCTCTTCATTTAGCAGATGCTTGTGCTTTTTATTTTAAGCTCCAAGGCTCATTATTTGACATGTATTTGCAAAGAACAGCATATGCCATCTATTAGCCCACATATCTTAAAATGCACTTGAATCTCTTAGAATCTGACTCTAATGTGCTGTCATTTTTTATGAGGTTCTCCCTCCGAATCATCAACTGAGGTTCTGGAATTACTGCTTTCAGTAACACCAACAAGCCAAAAAACAAAGTTGATGTGAATGCAATACAGATGTTTCCTTTTTTCAAAAAGTCATTTATTTACTTATACATTTTATGGGGCACACAGCAAGCAAGAACAAGTCAATCCAAAATCAAATTCTTTGCTCATGTAGATTGTTAATTTGAGAAAGGATGCAATTACAGAATAAGGCCCTAATTCTGGTTTTACATATAAGGAAATCTATTTTTTATAAAAGAAAACAAAAGTATTAAATATAACTTTTGAGAAGAGTGGCTTTCATTAGTAATGGAAATTAAGGCATTGAAATTAAGGACAAGTATTGTCCCATGCAACACCTTCATTAAATATCTTACATTATAACTTTTATTACTGTAATCTCCATTCTTTTTGCTGTTTTTGCTAACCCAAACTTCAGTTCTTTGTGCATCCTACAAGCATTACTCTATCACTCCTTTATTTCAGCTCTCTTGGCTTCTGGCACTGCCACAGGGACCTACATTTCAAAGCAAAAGAGAAGCAAGGCAGGATCTGTCTGGCCATGAATGAAAAACATATTGGATGTCATCAGGGGAAAAAAATTAATAATTTTACAACCCTAATCCAAACTTAAAGTTCATCAGACAACTCCTGTAAACAAGCTGAATGCAGTCTGTCTTACTATTTCTAACTTTTTGAAGCAAGATATTCACTAGTGATTTCAGTTGTCCACATTGTTTACCATATGATTTTAATTGTTCCAAATGCTTCGGTTTCCAACTTAAGACCTCTTAGCCAGATTTACAATATGTGGGTATACAGAAGTCTCTTAATGGGCGTCTACACGTGCATTTATGCCAGTTTACCTTTACTGGGCAGTAAGTTATTGCCCAGTAAGTGGGAGTAGGCTGGCAACTACACGTGCAGGCATTACAACACATTAATGCTGTGTGTGGACTGACTTGGAATTAAAGCTAGTCCCAAGTTAGTCCACACACACAGTAACTAATCAGCCATGATGCAGGTATCAAATTTACAGTCAAGGTGGTGTAAGTCACTATATTTACTGTGCAGTACAGGCATGCACGTGTAGATGCATGCCCACACTGCACAGTAATTTCAGTTACTATACAGTAGATGTGCACGTGTAGACATGTCCACGTGTCTGCCAGGTCCGACCACTCACATAGGTTCCTAGCCGGGATATAGGACTTCCACCTAACCCAGGAGGTGCATAGTCCCACCAGGGGAAATGCCTTGCTGGACTTGGTCCTGGCCACAGGGGACGACCTGGTAAGGGATCTGCAGGTACTCGACCACTTGGGCGACAGCGATCATCGCCTGCTGGAATTTACTATCCAGTGCAGGGTGGTGAAAGCAAGTAGCAAGGCAGAGGTCCTTGACTTCAGGAGGGCCGACTTCTGTAATCTAAGAAGGCTAGTAGGAGAGGCATTGGAGTCTTGGAGCTTCCATGAAAGATGCCTGAGGACAAAAAAGGAGGTGTACAAAAGGGCAAAAAAAGGAGGTGTACAAAAAGTGGAAGCAAGGGGCTATCACCAAGGAGGATTACACCTCCATTGCTTGGGACAGCAGGGAGGCTGGTAGGAAGGCCAAGCAGAGATGGAGCTAGGGCTAGCGACCAGAATTAAGGATAAAAAAAGTCCTTTTTCAAATACATAGGAAGTAAGAAGGCACCGGGTAATGTGGGCCCCCTACAGGATAGGCTTGACAATCTGGTGACTGCGGCAAATGAAAAAGCTGACCTCTTTAAGAAATTCTTTGCCTCTATATTCCTGGTCTTCTCCCCCACTAAAATTGTGGATGGACGCAGGGGAGGTACTGCCATGCCTAGGGTCAGGGATGACCTAGTTAGGGAACTTTTGGAGGGGCTGGACACGTTTAAATCTGTAGGTCCAAATGCTCTTCTCTCGAGGGTGCTGAAGGATTTGGTGGGGGTCATAGAAGGGCCCCTGGCATGGCTCTGAGTGCTCATGGGGCACTGGCCAGGTACCAGAAGATTGTAAAAGGGCCAATGTGGTTCACATTTACAAGAAGGGGAGAAATGAGGGCCCCAGCAATTATAGGCCAGTTAGTCTTATCTCAGTCCTTGGGAAGACCTTTGAGAAAATTATCAAGGAGCACATCTGCAAGGGCCCAGCAGGGGACGTAACGCTCAGAGGCAACCAACATGGGTTCACTGAGGGCAGGTCCTGCCTGACTAGCCTAGTTTCCTTTTATGATCAGGTCACAAGGTCCCTGGATGAGGGTGTCAGGGTAGATGTCATTTTCTTGGACTTTAAGAAGGCCTTTGACACGGTTTCCTACCACATTCTTTTGACTGTGGCATTGATGCCTACATAGTCAGATGGGTGGCTAATTATCTAGACAGTTGCACCCAGCCAGTGGTGGTGGACAGGTCGTTTTCAACCTGGGGGGATGTGGGCAGTGGAGTCCCCCAGGGCTCGGTCCTGTGGCCTATACTGTTCAACATCTTTATCAGCGACATGGGGGTAGAATGCACAATGTCCAAATTCGCTGACGACACCAAGTTGTGGGGTGAGGTGAGCATGCTGGAAGGGAGGGACAGAATCCAGCTAAATCTAGACAGGTTACAGAGGTGGGCAGATGAGAATAGAATGGAATTCAATGCAGACAAGTACAAGGTACTGCAGCTAGGGAGAAGGAATCAGCAACACACCTATAGGCTGGGGAACTCCCTTCTTGTCAACATGGTGGCAGAAAGGGATCTTGGAGTCATTGTTGACTCCAGGATGAATACGAGCTGCCAATGCGAGGAAGCAGTCAGTAAGGCTAACCGCACCTTGTCGTGCATCAACAGCTGCATCACAAGCAGGTCCAGGGAAGTGATCTTTCCCATCTATGCAGCATTGGTCAAGCCACAGTTGGAGTACTGCATCCAGTTCTGGGCGCCACACTTCAAGAGGGATTTGGCTAGCATTGAGAGGGTCCAGAGGAGGGCCACTCACATGGTCAAGGGGCAGCAGGGCAGGTCCTATGAGGAGAGGCTAAAGGGCCTGAACCTATTCAGCTTCCACAAGAGTAGGCTGAGGAGGGGATCTGGTGGCCATTTACAAACCCACTGGGGGGACCAGTGGGAATTGGGGGAGGCTCTGTTCCCCTGGGCACCACCTGGGGTTACTAGGAATAACAGCCACAAATTGTTAAAGAAGGTTCAGGCTGGACATCAGGAGACATTACTTTACAGTTAGTGCTGCCAGGCTCTGGAATGGGCTCCCAGGTGAGGTGGTGCTCTCTTCTAACTTGGGGGTCTTCAAGAGGAGGCTGGACAGATATTTGGCTTGGGTGATATGACCCTGGTACCCTTTCCTGCCAGGGGAAGGGGTCGGACTTGATGATCTGTTTAGGTCCCTTCCGACCCTAAGTACTATGATACCTTTACTATTAAGCATAGGACAAGAAAAAAAAAGTGTTTAAAATAAACTAAAAGCTTTTCATTAAACTTTATCCAACAAGAGCTACTCTAATTTCCTCCTCCTTGGTTTGGAAATTAACCAAATAGCAAACTGAGTCAAAGTTTCCATGACAATTGATTCCATGTCTCCACTCTTATTGGATATATTTGTTTATACATGTCAACATATATGGTTATGTATAAAAAATATACAAACAACGTAAGAGAAAAGTCTTAGGCCACCAGGCTAAGCATGGCTCCTTGCAGGCAGTGGCAGGGAGGATGCTTTCTCTCTTCAGAAAACCTTTATACATACAAAGGGCCTGTCCACATTAGACTTGGACCTGCATATCACACACAAACCTAGCAAATGGTTGTCACACAAGAATTTTGTTGAAAATTCAAGCACAAAACCCAGATCTCCAGAGCACAAGGTCAGCATCTTAACCACAAGACAATTTTTCCTCAATCTGGCTGGGTCACCCAAAGCCTACATCCCATACAGTGCAAAGTCAGTAGGCCCAAATGTGAAGGATAATCTGCTGCTATCCTTCACATTTGGATGATTATTTCCTTATCTCCTCTAGATGAGGAGAGCACCATCCTCTTTATCTCTCTTGCTGTTTGGGGGTATATCAAAATACTGACCATATGGTGTCCCCCATTAATTCTTTCAATTTATCTTTAATCAGCTTCTGGATGTTTGGCTTGAACCTGCTTTCTTGTAGCTAAGGCACCAGAAACAATAGTTTCTAAAAAGAATGCTAGCTTTATAGGACTAAGTGTCAGTGCTTAGCAAAACTACTGGCCTCTTCTCTTTCCTGCAGTTCAAAATGGAGGCTTGAAATACATATGATATCAGGAAACAATCTGAATAATCCCAGGGAGGTTGGACTAATGGACAGATCTAGCCTTCTTACATTTTTATCACATCCATGATTAATTTGTTATTAAAACAGAAGTAATCTGTGTGCTCCCTGTGTGCTCAGACTGGGAATGGCTTTGCCCATTGGGCAGAGATGCAAGAACGGGAACAGGAACAGTCTCACACCTTTTGTATCCTTTCCCTGTACAACCTTTTCAGATCCCTTTGCAGAACTGGTCACCATCATGTATGCCAGCA
Organism: Crocodylus siamensis; assembly: GCF_052110815.1. Classification (NCBI taxonomy): domain Eukaryota; kingdom Metazoa; phylum Chordata; order Crocodylia; family Crocodylidae; genus Crocodylus; species Crocodylus siamensis. The sequence continues at coordinate 115,487,578 of NC_143396.1, read as the reverse complement.
AAGAAAATGAAAACTAGGAGTTACAAAAAGCTCTGGTACTGGAGAGCCAAACAGAAAAGAAGAGAAGTGGCAACATATGACAACTAGAAGGATGGTCCCCAAAATTCAAGAGGAACAAACTGAAGTCAGTAGCTGCTTGCAAGCATTCTGCAGTGGAACAGTTGGGGAAATCACAGAAATGAGGGCCAGGCAAGACCCAGAGGAACCAGTAGCATAGGGAGCAGGAATTGCAGGGCCCCAGGGATGAGGACTCCAGGACCACTTCACCAAAAGGAGAGTGGTGGTGATTAGTGACTCCCTTCTGTCAGGGGACAGAAGCACCAATTTGTAATCCAGATACGGGAGTTATCCAGAGACCTGGGAGGTGTCCTGTCTGCCTGCAGTCTTTATTCAGGATGTCACAGGAAGACTGCCAGAGCTTATCCATCCCTCAGACCATTACCCTTTTCTGCTTATTCATGCGGGCATCAGTGATACTGCCAGGAATGACACTGAGCAGATCAGATGAGACTATGAGGCTCTTGGCAGGAAGATTAAGGTTGTTCTGAGGAGGAGGAATACTATCAAGAGGCAGGATTCATCTGACCAGCAACAAGAGGAGGATATGGGGAAGTGTGGGTTCTTTACTAAATGCGGAAGACGACCTAATGACAGAGGATGCAGAAAAGGCTAAAGTAGGCAATGCCTTTTTCATCTCAGTCTTCACAGGCAAGGTCAGCTACCAGACTACTGTACCTGGTAGCACAGTTTGGGGAGGTGAGCAGTGAATCCTGGCAAAAAACAGGTTGGACCATTTTGAAAAGCTGGATGGATACAAGCTCATGGGGACAGAAGGGATGCAGCTGAGGGTGCTGAGGGAGCTGGCTGATGTGATTGCAGAGCCACTGGCCATCATCTTTGAAAACTCATGGCAATCAGGAGAGGTCCTGGATGATTGGAAAAAGGCAAATATAGTTATCATCTTTTAAGAAAGAGAAGGAGGATCTGGGGAATTGCAGACCAGTCAGTTTAACCTCAATCCCTGAAAAAACCAAAGAGCAGGTCCTCAAAGAATCCATTTCTAAGCACTTGGAGGAGAAGGTGATTAGGAACAGTCAGCATGGGTTCACCAAGGGCAAGTCATGACTGACCAACCTGATTGCTTTTTATGATGAAGTGACTGGCTCTGTGGATGTGGGGAGACAAGTGATATACCTTGACCTTAGCAAGGCTTTTAATATAGTCTTCCACAACATTCTCACAAACAAGCTAAGGAAGTATGGGTTGGATGAATGGACTGTAAGGTGAATAGAAAACTGGCTGGATTATTTGGCTCACAGGGTAGTAGTCAATGGCTCAAGGTGTAGTCAACATCTGGTATCAAGCGGAGAGCTCCTGTGGCCAGTTTTGTTCGATATTTTCTCCAGTGTCCTGGAAGATGGGATAGAGTGCACCTTCAGCAAGTCTGCAGATGACACAAGCTGGGGGTGAGTAGTAGATATTCTGGTGGGTAGGGCTAGGATTCAGAGAGATGTTGACAAATTGGAGGGTTGGCTCAAAAGAAATCTCAAGAGGTTTAATAAGGACAAGAAGTGCAAAGTCCTATACGTAGGATGGAACAATCCTGTGCACTCCTACAGGCTGGACACTGACTGGCTAAGCAGCAGCTCTGCAAACAAGGACATGGAGTTATAGTGGACAGTAAGCTAAAATTGAGCCAACAACGTGCCTTTGTGGAGAAGAAGGCTAATGGCATACTGGGCTGCATTAATAGGAGTATTGTCAACAGATTGAGAGAAGTGATTATTCCCCTCTATTTGGCACTGGTGAGGCCACATCTGGACTATTGTGTCCAGTTTTGGGCTCCTCACTACAGAAAGGAAGTGGAAAATCTGGAGTTCAGCAGAGGGTAATGAAAATGGTTAGGGAGCTGGGGCACATGATTTATGAGGAGAGGCTGAGGGAACAGGACTTATTTAGTCTGGAGACAACAAGACTGAGTGGGGATTTAATAGAAGCCTTCAACTACCTGAAGGGTGGTTCCAAAGAGGATGGGGCTAGACTGTTTCCAATGGTGGCAGATGACAGAACAAGGAACAATGGTCTCAAGTTGCAGCAAGGGAAGTTTATCTTAGATTTTAGGAAAAAACTATCTCACTAGAAAGGTAGTAAAACACTGGAACATGTTACCCAGAGAAGCTGTGGACTCTTCATCCTTGGAGGTTTTTAAGAACTGGGTAGACAAAGTCTTGGCTGAGATAACCTAGTTGGAGATGGTTCTGCTTTGAGCAGGGGTTTGGCCACTAGATGACTTCCTGAGGTCCCTTACAACCTTTATTTTCTATGATTCTATGACCAGAACAGGAAAGAACATCTTTGGGCATTGTCTGGAGGACTTTAAACTAGATTCTACAGGGGACAATGAACAAAATCCTCCAGCCACAGAGCAGTCCTACAATCCTGGAAAAGGACCAGAACAAGAAGCTCAACTGTGGGAAAGGGTCAGAGAGCCACAGGAAGTGGTGCAAAAGAGAAACAAGTAGGTCAGAATGCAAAATATGGTCCATATACGTATGTATACAAATGTGAGATGTATGGGGAATAAACAAGATGAGCTGGAAGTCACACCCTGTGAAAGAAACCATGATCTGATTGGTATCACAGAGCCTTGGTGGGACAGCTCTTATGACTAGCATGTCAACATGGAGGGCTACACTGTTTCAGAAGGACAGTGGCAGAAAAGGTGGGAGAAAAGGTACTGGCATCACCTTGTACTGTGTTTGAAAAATACATATGCTTGTTCCCTGGTTCAGGAGGAAGAAGGTACCAGATCAGAATGTATCTGGATGAAGATAAAAGTTGAAAGATATAGCATTGGTATAATGGTGGGAATTTATTATAGACCACCAACTCAGGAAGAGGAGGTGAATGTGACACTCTTCAAGGAGATGACACAGTTATCCAAAAGTTATAAGATGGTGCTGACTGGACACTTCAGTTTTCTGGATATCTGCTGGAAGAATCATACAGTCAAACAAAAGATGCTGAGGAAATTCCTAACTTGTGAGGAGGAAAACTTGTGTTCCAGAAATATGAGAATACAACGAGGGGATCACCTGTCTTGGATCTTATACTGACCAGTATGGAAAAAACTGGTGTGGAAGATGTGAAAGCAACAGGAAATTTGGGGAAAAACAATCATGGTATGATAGAATTCATGATCCTTAGAAGGGGAAAACATGAGGTCATCATAGTTAAGACATTAGATTTCAAAAATGTGGATTTCACTCTACTTAGGGAGATTGGACGTGTGGAGCCATGGGAGGATAGACTGAAGAATAATGGTACTCAGGAGGCTTGGGTGGGAGCTTCTAAAGGTCATAGTATTGGAAGGCCAGAAAGAAGGTGTTCTGACATGATGGAAACACAGGAAGAATGGCAATAGATCAATATGGCTGTGCAAAGAGGTTTTAGGATGTCTCATATTCAAAAGGAAAGCTAGGTAGGTAACCCAGAAATACCAAGAAATAGCAAGACCTTGCTTGAAAAAAAATGGGGGAGACAAAGGCAAAAAGTGAATTTCAACTGGTTAGAGAAGTTATGAAGAATAAGAAGGGGTCCCATAAGTATGTTGGCCAGATAAAAAAGACGAAGGAAACTATGAGTCCACTATTAAATAGCCAGGGTGAACTCTTAGCAGAAGATGCAAAGAAAATGGAGCTGCTACTTTGCCTCAGCCCACAAAAAACAAAAAAACAAAGCAAACAAACAAAAAAACCCCAACCCCAACCAGATGGCTGACAAGGATTATGTGAATAAGGAAGGGAACAAAATTGAGGGATGAGATAACAAAACAAACACAGTCACAGAGCTTTTGATGCATCTGAATGAATTTAAGTCAGCAGCATCTGATGAACTTCATACCAGGCTACTGAAGGAACTGGCATAGGAGATTGCAGAGTGTGTGACAGCAATATTTATGAAGTTGTGGGAGACGGTTGAGGCACTAGATTTTAGATAGAGTCCTCCAGGTCTGTTCTGGGGCCAGCGCTGTTCAATATGTTTGTTAAAGATTTGGATGGTAGAAGATAGAGCTTCTTGAGAAAATTTGGGGCAAACTCGAGGCCGGATCTCAAGTTGGCCTGGTCACCTGCTTAGGGCAGTCTGCCCTAACTCACCTGCCATGACTTGAATGTTAACATTATTTATTAAGTAGGAGGCTGCCTTTACACTACCCTGATGCCAAGGAGTGCTATCCATGGCTCTGAACCTACCCTACACTGCCTTACAGATGGCATCCTAAGTTCTTAATGGCTCCAGCCCCACACTGGGCCCCATACCACTCTAGTCTGGACCCCAACTAGATCCCTCCTAATCAGGCAGCCTACTCTGCCTTCATTCCGGGCTGCCAAACTCCCTGCACTCTTCTCCCTCTCAGCAGTGGCCCCTTCTCTGGGATCTTTGACCATACAGATCCTGGCCTTGCCTCTAAGCCAGTCAGAACCCCAGGCCCCCTGGCTCTGGGTGTCCCTCATGGTGCACTGCCACAAACACAAAACCGGCAAGGACTATGAACACAGTGGAGAAGAGAAAACTAATTCAGAAGGATCTTGACAGATTGGAAAGCTGGACAGGAGCTAAGAGGATGAAGTTCACTGCTGGCAAATTTAAAGTGCTACACTTTGGGAGAAAAATCAAGAACACAAATATGAAATGGGCAATAATTGGTTAGATGGCAGCACTGTGAGAAATGATCACAGACTTAGTGTGAGTCTACAGTGTGGTGAAGCTGCACAGAAGGCAAGTGTGGTTTTTGGCTCCATCAATAGGAACATTAGGTGCAAGACACAAAAGGGGGTAGTGCCTCTTTACTTGACACTGGTTAGACCTCATCTAGAGTATGTTTTGCACTCCATCTTTTAGAAAAGACACAGAGAATTTAGGGTCCAGAGGATGGCAACAGAAATGATAAAGTGTTTGAAAGGCAAGCCATACAGGGAAAGGTTGAAGGAAACAGGTGTGTTCAGCTTACAGAAAAGGCACTGCAGAGGAGACATAATAGCATTCTTCAGACATCTGAAAGGCTGTGTAATGGGGCTCCTAACCCATTACTGAGAAGGGGGCACAAACTCTGGGGCCTGCTTGTCAGACAAGCCCCAAATGCAGACAAAAGGTGGAAAAGACACAAGCAAACACTTACCACAGAACCAGCAGTGACAGCAACGTAAGAAGGAGTCAGGGGACTTGCATACAGACACCACAGTTTCCAGCAGCAGTGGACCTCCCTGAGGCTGTTTCACCAAACCAAATCAGAAACCACCTGCAGAAGCTCTGGGGTGGGACCAAGGAGCCATATAAACACAGACTCTGAGCCAGAGCAGGGCAGTCTTGTCTTGCAAGCTGCAGGGGAAGGAGATCCTGTCTGGGGAAGCTGCAATGAAGTGCCTGGTGGACCACTGAGCTGCCTGGGAACTACTAGCAAGACCCTGAGACCCTACAGAAGGATATAACCTAGAGTTGGGTGTTATGTTGGTACACAGGAAGAGTTGCCATGGGTGTTTGCTTACCTACCCTGATGGGGTGGAAGGTTTTCCTGTTTTAAAAGCGGTAGCGTACTGTTTTCATAGAATCATAGAAAATTAGGATTAGAAGGGACCTCAGGAGGTCATCTAGTCCAACCCCCTGCTCAAGGTAGGACAATCCCCAACTAGATCTCCCAGCCAAAGCTTTCTGTAGCTGGGTCTTAAAAATGTCCAAGGATGAAGAGTCCACCACCTCTCTGGTTAACCTCTTCCAGTTTTTTACTACTCTCCTAGTAAGAAAAATTTTCCTAATACTAACCTCAACTTCCCTTACTGCAGCTTGAGACAGTTGCTCCTTGTTCTGTCATCTGCCACCACTGAGAACAATCCAGCTCCATCCTCTTTCTAACCCCACTTCAGGTAGTTGAAGACTGTTATTAAATCCCTCAGTCTCCTCTTCTCTAGACTAAATAAGCCTAGTTCCCTGTCCTTCCTCATAAGTCACGTCCCCCAGCCCCGTCACCATTTTTGTAGCCCTCCATTGGACTCTCTCCATTTTATCCACATCCTTTCTGTAGCGGGGGGTAGGGGGACAAAATTGAACACAGTACTCCAGATGTGGCTTCACCAGTGCTGAATAAAGGGGAATAATCACCTCCCTTGACCTCCTGGCAATACTCCTATGATACAACCCAGTATGACATTAGCCTTCTTGGCAACAAGGACACACTTTTGGCTCATATTTAGCTTATTGTCCACTATAACCCCCTACCCTCCAGTGTATCTACTATTCCCCCCAGCTTGGTGTCATCTGCAAACTTGCTGACGGTGCACTCTATGCCATCTTCCAGGTCACTGATGAAGACGTTATACAAAACCAGGGCCAGAACCAACCCCTGGGGCACTCCACTTGATACCAGCTGCCAGCTAGACATTGAGCCATTGACAACTACCCTCTGACGTTGATGCTCCAGCCAGTTTTCTATCCACCTTATAATCCATTCATCCAGCCCATACTTCCTTAGCTTGCCTGTGAGAACGTTGTGGGAAACCATATCAAAAGCCTTGCTGAAATCATGGCATATCACATCCACTGGTCTCCGAACATCCACAGAGCCAATCACTTCATCACAGAAGGCAGTCAGGTTGGTCTGGCATGATTTGCCCTTGGTGAATCCATGTTGACTGTTCCTAATCACCTTCTCCTCCAAGTGCTTACAAATGGATTCCTTAGCACCTGCTTCATGATTTTTTTGGGGACTGGGGTGAGGCTGACTGGTCTGCAGTTCCCTGGATCCTCCTTCTTCTCTTTCTTAAACTATATTTGTCTTTTTTCATATTTCTTAAATATGGGCACTATGTTTACCATTTTCCAGTCTTTCAGGACCTCTCCTTACTGCCACGAGTTTTCAAATATGATAGCCAATGGCTCTGCAATCTCGTCAGCCAACATCCTCAGCACCCTTAGGTGCATCCTGTCCAGCCCCATGGACTTTTTGTATATGTCCAGCTTTTATAAGTAGTCCCTAACTTGTTCTTTCACCACCGTTGGCTGCTCACTTCCTCCCCAAACTATGCTGCCTGGTGCAGTAGTCAAGTAGCTGACCTTGCCTGTGAAGACTGAGGTGAAGAAGGCATTGAGCACTTCAGCCTTTTTTGCATCCTCTGTCACAAGGTTGCCTCCCCCGATCAGTAAGGAACCCACACTTTCTCTGATCCTCCTGTTGCTACTGACACACTTGTAGAAACCCTTCTTGTTAATGTTCCCGTCCCTTGCTAGCTATGACTCCAGTTGCACTGTAACCTTCCTGACTTCATTCCTGCATGCCCGAGCAATGCTCTTATACTCCTTCCTATTTATTTGTCCAAGTTTCCACTTGTTATAAGCTTCCTTTTTGTGACTTAGTTCACTGAAGAGTTCCCTGCTAAGCCAAGCTGGTCTTCTGCCATACTTGCTAATCTTCCTGTGCAATGGGATCATTTGTTCCTGCACAGACAGTAAGGCTTCTTTAAAGTACATACAGCTCTCCTGGACTCTTCTCTCCCTCAGACTGGCTTCCCAGGGATCCTGTCTGTGAGTTCCCTGAGCTAGTTGAAGTCTGCAATTCTGAAGTCCAGAGTCCTTACTCTGCTTCTCTCTATCCTTCCTTCCTCAATCATCTTGTGGTCACTGCTGCCTAAGTTGCCATCCACTACTACACTCCTTACCAATTCTTCCTTGTTTGTGAGCAGCAGGTCAAGAAGGGCACAGCCCCTAGTTGGCCGCTCCAGCAGTTTCACCAGGAAGTTGTCCCCAGCACTCGCCAAAAACTTCCTGGATTGCCTGTGTACTGCTGTACTGCCCTCCTAAGAGATATCAGAGTGATTGAAGTCCTACATGAGAAACAGGTCCTGTGATTGGGAAACTTCTAATAGCTGTTAGAAGATTGTTAGAGGTCTCCTCCAGCATTGAATCAATAAACTCTTTATGGTGGAGGATGCTTTGGAGCCTCAGGAGGAACCTTCTCTTGTACTTCTCTTGCCTGTTTCCTGAGAGACATCATCAGGAGGCACTGCTCACACCACAGGCACCCCATGACCTGGCTGTGATCTGAAGGAACCTGCAAGCTGAAGTCTCCACAATGCCAAACCCAGGCCTATGTGGAAGCCTTCATGCTGAGCAGTCCTTCCTGGATGGAAACCTGAGAGGTGCAATCAGAGGCAGTGACAGTGGTTCTGGCATTGCGATGTCCTCCAGCCATTTCCCTGGGTCCCTTAATCTGCCTCTTTTCTCTTACTGCCCTTCTCCAAGCACACCTTCCCTAGTGAACTCGTCTGGAAGCTGGCCTATTTACTGCTCACTAGCTCCGCAAGGTTCCTTTTTTTCTGCTTCCTCACACCAAGATGAAAGGCTTTCCCCTTAAAAGTGGGGTAGGGGAGCAAACTGACCTGTGAACTGTCCTGCAAACTGCTTACCTTGGTTGCAGCCCGTGTTCGCTGGATCCTTGGTCGATGGCTCCCTGGTCGCTCAGGGAGCCTCCTATTTATACCCCACTGGGCCTGGACTGGCTGCGCCCCTTCGTTAGGGCTTCTGTTTTCCTCTAGTTGATGTTTGTTGGCCCAGACGGGAAGGTTTGTGCTAAGCAGTTGCTCACTGCAGCTTAAGATGTACCTGTGGTTTAAGGTCGGGACTGTAAGGGGAGGCTTTTGGAGGGCCCATTCGTGCCCCAGAGGCATGTGGTTGCCTTGAAACTTACTGGAAGCAGGGTCAAGGCAGAGTGAGCAAGCAGAAACCAGAGCAGGCCAGTGTTTGGGGCCAGAGAGCCCAGAGCACAGAATGGGGCAGCATTTGGGGCCAGAGAATCTGGAGCAGGGCAGTGTTGAGGGCCAGAGAGCTCAGAGGTCAGGTGGAAACAATGCCCAAGGAAGGACAGGACAAGTCTGGGACCCAAATGCCAGGTCCAGCACAGTGGGGACTAGGCCACAGGAACCAGCCAATAAAAAGAGGGAGCTGAGGCAGAGAAGGCAAAGCCCTGACTAGCATATATGGGTATCCTGAGACACGTAATTGCTCTGTCAGCTGGTATGCAAGACCAGGCTTGGAGATTCCTTGGACAGCCTCTCTTCCTTCAAAGGACTAGACCATTAAGCCTTGGTGGGTGAGCAAAGGGGAGGGTTCCCCAAAAGGGTGGACCAGGCTAGGGCTGAACAACCACCAGAGGGTGTTGCAGTCACCTGCTAGGAAGCACCTTGTTATAGGGTGCCATAAAGATGAGGGAGAATGCCTTTTCTCTCTAACTGCAGAGATCAGTATGAAGACCAGTGGCATGAAGCTGTAGCAAAGTAGGTTTAGACTGGCTATCAGGAAGACCTTTTTCACTGTTAGAACAGTGAGCCACTAGAATAGAGTGATCAGGGAAGTTGCTGAAAAGCCATCATTGGAGATGTTCAAAAGAGGTTAGATAAGCATTGGTCAGGTATTTCCCTCTAGGTTTTGCTGGTTGCCATATGGACTGAGAGGGAATTTTTCTCCTTTCCTGTTGCTACATGTTGGGGAGGGCGAGGTGTTTGCCTTCCTCAGAAGCACTGGATATTGGCTGCAGCCACAGCTCAGGATGTTGACTGGGGTGTGCCAATGCTCCTGCTGGGGCTCCAGTCTAGAGATATCTGGTTAGGGTATACACTCAGGGTCAGACCTATCACTACATTTGAGATCAGGAAGGAATGTTACCCCCCATGTTCAGATTGGCATGGAGTGTGGGTGATTTTGTCTTCCTCTGTAACAGGTAGGGATGCTGAAAAAGCATGTGCATTTGCTACTATACATTAGGGCAGCCTAATGTGCATTTACTTAGTACCTTACATTGGAGGTACTCAATTTAATATGCATTAGGAAAAGCGCATTAATACATGTGTAGGCATGCCCACTAAAATATACTTAGTTCCAGATTGTGCTTTGCCTGGCAAAGGACTTTTCCAGCTCAGGAAATAGAGTCTTTTTTCACATACAGAACGCCTTCATATATAATACGCCCCTTGTTTTGGAAAAGCACCATGAAGGAAAAGAAGCCTTCCTTATAATAATGAAGTAGCAGCAACTAGGGAGCCAAGCCTGGTGCCAGCCCTGTTTGTTGGATGGGACCTGCAGATTGGCCTGGTATGCTGAGTCTAGGGTCATGTACCAGGATGAGAGCTGCATGCTGAGCCTAACCAGGTGTGTCAGTCTGGGGGCCATGTTCTGGGTTTGACCCAGTGCTCCAGGTCTGAGGTTGCATGCTGGGACCAGGACCATGTGCCAGGTCTGATCCAGAATGCCAGGTTCAGGGCCACACACCAGGATTAGGGCTGCACACCAGGTCCAGCCACAGACTGACCCTGTATGCTGCCCCATGGCTCTGGAAACCAAGCCCATAATCTTATGTTCACTTATGAAGCAAAGAGAGGAGCAGGTGGCCGGTGCAGCTCTGACTCTAGCCCTGAACCCAGGCTGAGACCAGAGTCAGACCCACAGCAATCTCCTGCCACTCATTCTGCTTCCCTCTGCCGCTTCTGCCCCCCTTCTCTCGCCCTTACTGTCAGGCATAGCTCAGCTCTGGCTTGGGCTGGAGTATCTCCCAGGTGTGGAGCAGAGAGAAAATTCCTCCCCTGCCCAGCCAGTCAGCAGCATAGATACCGCTGCTCGGCCAAGTAAGAGCTGAGCTTCCACGTGCTGTCCTCCAGGCTCCCAGACAGAGCAGCCTGAGCAGCATTGATAGTAAGGGGGGGCGGGGGGCGGGAGGGGAAGGGAAGAGACAGACAATGGGGGAGTGGAGGGAGGGACAGAGGCTGTAGGGAGCTGGGGGTAGGGAGTGCAGGTAGCATGGAGGGCAGGAAATCTGCAAGGGGAAGAAGCTGCAAGGCAGAGAGCAAGGGGCAACCTGACACTTCCCCCCCCTTTGAGTCATTGCTTCCCCTGCTGTACCAGTGAGGGGTGGAAGCAGCATTCAAGACAATCCTCCAATACTTAGATTCTGTACTTAGAAGATTATAACAAATGTATACATTTTCCATATATAGTATCTAATTACTGGGGGGGTTGCCTTATATTCAAGTAAATATGATAATACTGCCACTGTTTCCTTGGTGGAGGGACCTGGACCTGCCACGATCTGTATTTCTTGCACATAATACTCACCCCAATTTTCACCAGCTGCTTTGTGGGGAAAAGCAATAGTTATACGTGAGAAAGTATGGTGTATGAACTGTCCCACAATGTTGTTTACAGTGACCCCTCCGAAAAGGCCAGGGAGAGATGATGTGAGGCCTGAATCCTCATCTACCAACCCTGCAGCTCAGCTGAAGCAGTCCCATGAGGAACAGATCTCACATTACACTCTTGTAGATTGTGCAGTCCAGCAAAGGGATTACCGAGGACATGTTGTCTGCTTCAGGCACAATGCTTCTAGGAGCTCCACCAGGGGTGCTGAACCACCCCACAATCTTGTCCCAAGGGCTGTAACTTTAAACTATATTTTAGTTTTTGAATCTCTGATTAGAAAACAGAACAAAACAAAACAAAAACAAATTTAAGTCTGAATAACTCGAAAGGAATTTCCCTTTTGTTCCTTGATCCCCTTGGGTGAAGGGGCCTGGAGAATCCAAATGATTATTGTTTATTATTATTCTTGGTAAGTGCTCCGAGCAGAATCTTTTTAATCAGGAAGTTCTTTTATGACAGTCTTCTGAACAAGTCTAATTGAATTAAATTGTTTCTCCAACTAAAATCTCTAAAATATCTTTGGTCATGTTTAATGTCTTAGTATATTTGCTGTGTTGATAGTGCTTTATTTTCAATTCTGAATTATGGGAACGCTCTACAGTTAGTGATAATTGATAAAATTCTCAGAACCAGTCAGCATAGAAGGGTTTTTTTCCCTCTTTGTCAATTCACACAAAATAGTCAAGACTTTTTCTGGCCAAACAATTCTTTGCCAGCAATTCTATTGTTGTACTGATTTTCCACTTGATACAGTGAAGTTTGGAGAGAAAATATGTCTTATGATTTGAAGTAATCTATTATTGCGGTCTTTATCACATTCTAAATTTTCAGTTGATAGGTTTTAGATTTTTCTAACTTTCTGAACAACATCTTTAGCTATTGTACAGCAGTAACATGATCTACAGGTAGGTATCAAATATCCACGTGAGAGGTATGAAATAGATCAAATATTTGGGCCAGCTTGTAACTATTTCCAAAAACATGTTGAGCTGTATCTGCCAAGCATTTGGCTGTGCTACCTTTAATAATAGGTGAAAGCAGGACATATGTATTTTTCCAGTCCAACATGTATAAAGGGATTCTTTCAAATAGGAAGAAAAGAAGCATCATTCTATTTTGGTGTTAGGGCTATTGTCCTTTAGGACTGGAATCAAAGCTAGGTGTTTCACGTACGTAAATGAGAAATTTTTCAAAATAATCATCCATATCATTCCTGTGCTTTGTTACTATGAACACAAAATGGATTAAATAAAACTCAGATCAAGCTGTTATCTAATTTTTAACATGATTGTGAAAAAAACCAGCTAAGATACAATGCTGAGGCATAACGCAGCAAATATTTATGTTTTGTGTATGTAGAAGCTGGTTCTTAATGACATTGGGATTCCAGTGGCTATCATTTAGGGGATGAGAGGAGCATTTTGCAAAATAACGACTGTGTAAATGTCATAGAAAGAAACTTCTGTCAAAGTTTAATTCTTGCAGGTGAATGAAACTGCAATTACTGAAACCAGGGGGACAGGAAAGAGTTACCTTCATAGAAACATGTAAAAATGGAAAGGAAAATCCAGCCCCCTATTGAAATCAATGCAATGAAGTTAGGATTTCACCTGTAATTGCTGACAATAACTTTGTAACTATGAGTAAGATTCTGTGCTGCCTCTCTAAGAGTAACATCACTGAACTTGCGTTTCAAGGAGAAAAAGGATTATGGTAGATTAAATCATTTTGTTCCCTACCTGATCCTGGGCTCATCTAAAGGCCACTGAAGTACTATCTTACATTTCTTTGGCATTGTATGTTATCACCTTGACCCTAACATGCCCCAATCCATTATTTCTGCTGCCAATCATGTCCTCAGCTGATCCACTACATCAGTGCTTGGAGTGTGGCCCTTGGGAAGTAGACTTACTGCTTTTTCACTGCATGCATCCAGGAATTCTTCTCCAGTAGATACAGGATTTTAGGGCTCTTTTATTATTCTAACCCCAATAAAGTGGCTGAGCAGAATTATGGATTTCACTCCACCCTGTATAAATAAAGTGGATATTATCATTTGATCACTAGAGCAGGGGTGTCAAACTCATCTGGCCCCACAGGCCAGATGAGGGTCTCTGGGCCAGTTTGCAAGCTGGATCAGGCCATGCTGGAGCCAGTGTGCAGACCCAGTCCAGTGGGCACAATGTGCAGCATAATCCCTGTGCCATCCCCCTGTGACCCAGGCAGCATGTGCTGGCCCTGCTCCAGGGCTTATACTTCCCGTAGTATGCAGGCTGGGCCTGGCATCGTGGACGCTGCTCACAGTCTAGTGAGCCAATACTGGGCATGTGCTGCATGCATGCCCCACTAGACTGGCCCTGTGCACTGGCTCTGGGGCCTGTCCAGATTGGGCCCCAGGCCATCTGTGCATGCTGGAGCCAGCATGCAGGGCTGGTCCAGCAGTATGCAGCATGCGGTGTGTGCCCCGTAGCGGTCCCCTATGTTGCATGCAGCATGATTGCATTGTCCAGCTCAGACACCATAGGCAATGCAAGCCCCAGAACAGGGCTGGCATGATCTCTATGTGTCGTACGAGATTCATGCTGTCCCCCTGCTGGCTTGGCCCTGCACGCTGGCTCTGGTACTGCCCAATAAGGACTAGCTCCACGAACCAAACCGATTCCTCACACTTTATGTGGGCTCAGGCTGCGACCCACAAGCCGGATCATATGGCTCCACAGGCCAGATTCAGCCAGCGAGTCATATGCTTGATACCTCTTTACTAGAGGAGTGAGCACGTCAGAAGTAATTGCTTGGATGCATCCTTTACTTGATGCACACAGCAAACAGTTTCAGTGGCATGGCTACAAAAAAGGAAAGTGCCCCAAAATTTAGAATAAGAAGACACTGCATCATATTGCCAGGTATCTCCTTGGTGATAAAGGGCCTCGGCTTTTTCATCAGAAGCCAGTTCTTGCAAGGAACCGTGTATCTTAATAGGAGCCTAGCAGCACCTCACTGGACTGGGTCCCACATGAGTTTCCATTAACTTCTTCCTCATGTCCACCACAACTTTTGATAAGCATTGATGGGGAAAGATTTGATAGACCTTCACTTCCAACTTAGCTGAGGCCATATGGTGCCCTTATTATATTAAAATACTTTGCAACAACAGGCATTATTCTTTAATCCAGCACTGTCTTTCATTCAGTTTTTGAATATATTGCTAGAAGCACAAATACAGTAATTCTGAGATGAAAAAAGGAAGATAGTGTCATACCCATCTATTGTCTAGAAGGCTTATAGACCTAAAATTGTTTCTTTTATTTATATTACCTATCTCAAGTGTCTGCAAATTGCCTTCTTTTTTAGCTCAGTTTTCTTGTACTTTTTGTCTTATTTTTGCCTCAACACTAGTTTATTCACTAACAATTTTCCTTTTGGAGAAAGCTTACTGTCAATTGCAAAGATCTCAGGAATATTTTAACTCCTTCCACATAACTGACATCTCCTTAAGTAAGGCGAAAATATCTGCGGTATTTAACAGGCTCTTAGGAAGCAATGTGGGTTCTACCTCTGCATTTCTTAGAGAATGGGGACACATTTTTATTTAATTTCAGTCATTGCCTCACTTTTTGTCATTACTTTAATAGTATCATCACAGATATGTCCTAGACCAGGTGTGCTTACCTTCCACCCCGTGAGCCAAGTGTGGATTCTGGCCTGCCGGGCTCCCAACAGATCAAAAAGGTTGGTGGTGGGGGAGCAGCAGCTGTACTGCCACTGCTCCTTGTTGCCAAAATCCCAAACTCTGTGGGGAAGGTCAGAGCTGTGCCTTCAGCATGGCCAGATTGGGGATGGGCCATGCCCCATTCCCTCTGCATGGCTTGGTTGGGGCCAGACAGTGCCCTCTTTTCCCTGCAGGGTCAAACCATGCCCCCTATCCCTAAGCAGCTGGTTTGGGGGCTAGCTCACAACCTCTTCTCCCACCCCCCCGACCCACAGGGGAGGGGCTGTGCCTCTTTTCCTCTGCCCAGCCAGGTCCAGGCCTGGCCATGCTCCCTTCCTTTTGTGGGGCTGGGCCACTCCCGCTCCCCCTCCCCTGTGTGCCTGGTTCAGGTCCAGGACAATCCCCCTCTTACTTGTAAGGCTGGGTTGGGGCCAGGCCAAATCCCTTTCCCCTGCATGGCTGGATTGGGATTGGGCTGTCCCCCTCCCCACTCTGTGTAGCCACATGAGGCCTCACTGTAGGTGCTGAATTGGGTCCACCCACTGGATTCAGCCCACAGATGGATCAGGCACTGCCCATCCAGCCTGCTGGCCAAAAAAGGTTGAGCACCACTGTCCTAGACACAAAAGCAATTATAGTGAAACCTGAACTGTCTTATAGCCCATAAAATAGGACCTCTAGCAGAGATGAAGCAAAATACTTTGCATGTTTGGTGCTATGTGAGAGCAATTCTTAAAGCAAGATGCATTCTAATCGACATGGCATTTTCTTCAGATTTTATTCTCTAAATCTGCCATAACAAAGTACAAGAGAAGATACTGAATACATATTTGGATTTTCACACCTTGCACTAGGCAGCCACACTATAGTCATTCATGGCATACCCTCCAGCACGAAGACATAATTAAATGCAAACTTAATCACTTTTAAAACACCTACTACTTCTAACATATCACTGATCACTGATCAACTCCAATTTTAAAAAAGAAGACTGGATTTCTCAAAAGATAAAATGTATTAAAGCAAAGGAAAATGGCACAAAGGTATGAATTTGACATCATCTTGATAGTAACACTTTAAAAATCAATTCACCTTGAAAAAAGTGAACACTAATAGCTTACAACAATATCTTATTCAGAGTTTCAATTTAAAGCTACATTTGGAACTAATCCTTATTCTTCTGATGTTCCCCAACTAAAAAATAATAAAAATTAAATCTAGTTTAACCTAAATATTTATTTTTACAAAATAAACACTGTATTTCCATTAATCTATCATTTTACCAAATTGGTAATCTAACTTTGTCTAAAAGTATTACCTCCTAGTAATTGCACTGTTGTAAAGGACCCAAATAATGAGTAAAATATAGCTTCAGTAAATTCAGCTAAAATTAAGCATTTGGCTCAGACAGAATATTCCTGTTTTATCTGTTTATCAAACTTCCTATTAAATTACTGTTCTGTAAACTTAGAATTAATACAAATGTATTTCTTATGTAACCCTGTCCCACCCTTTTTTCAGTCTGTATGATAAAAACACAATACTTGTTAAAGGCAGGAAATAAGAAAACACTAAAATACTCATGCAATAGGAAAACAAACCCAATGGAGCTCTTCAGAAGATTAGTGAGATCTGGGAAACTAGTAGATACAATGCCCCCTTTGGGATGATGAGAAGGTTCTGTACATATGTGGGGAAATTGCATAACCATGGTGTCAGGGACTCTGATGAAGCAGGCCTGGCTGGGCCGAGCACAAAAGTTAACATGCCTGATCTCTGGATCTGACCCAATTTTCTACAAGCAGATTAGCTGCTGAAAACATGCCTTAGCCCTTTTAAACATACCTGCAGCCTCAGGCTGCAAGCATGCCTTGATGCAGCCTCAGTCTGTTCCAACAAGCTTTGTATTCACAGCCCTCCCTAGTTCTCCTGACTTTTAACTTGGCTTTGGCTTTTCCTGACCCTGATCTTGGATATCCCCTGAAACGTGGTGCTGGCTCTGTTCTCTCTGGGTTTCCTGGCATCCTAAGCTTGGCTTCCTTGACTCTGAAACTCAGCACCAGTTCTCTGACCCCTGGCTCCTGACCTTGGCTTATATCTTGAACTATATCTCTTGGATCTCCCCTCTCAGCTCCAGTAACATGTTTCCCTGCCCTGCTGACCCCCTAGTTGTCCACCAGAGCCTATCTGCACGCTCAGCTGCCTACCTCCTGGCTGACCCCTCATACATGGGAGGAAAAAGAAGGGGAGGCCAGGCAGGAAGGGCAAGAGGCAAGAGAGCCAGAGATAGAGGTTTGCCTCCTCACCTCGTGCCACTGCTTTTCCTGCCACAGATTGGGAGGGGTGGGGAGGGATGAATTTAAGATGAGCTTCTGCTAATTAGATTCTATACATGGAAGATTATATCACATTTATTATATTTTCCATAGATAAAATATAATAATTGGCAGTCATCTTAAATTCAAAGTTGTCTTGGGTTTGGGTAAATATGGTACATTATTGGATAAAGTCAGTAAATATACTGCTGGGAGCACATCCCTATGGTGTTCCCTGTACCAGTTAAGAATATAACAACTGAGGACAGATTCCCTTTTTCAATGCACAACTGATATTCCCATTTTTTTCCAAAAGGAATGGTATATGATAGTTTTATTTTCACCAGGTATTCATATGTTGGGGAAAACAGACCTTGGCTCTGATCCCTCCATGCATATACGCAGTATGACTAGAGGCAAGAGGTTTCTGGAACCGGAGACAACCTGAGCAGGGTGCGGGGCCTGGGGCAAATCAACCTGTATGGGGCCCTGCCGCCAGATGTGAGGAAGCTGGTGGTGAATTCGGTGGAGGGCAAGGGGGTGTTGCTTAGCGGCTGCATGTGAAGCTGGCAGCAGCGCAGAGTTGCTGCTTCACACCACACTACTTTGCCCAGCTCCATGGGGCCCCCCAAAGCGTGGGGCCCAGGGCAGTTGCCCCGATTCGGTTCCCCTAGAGACAGCCCTATCTGGAACCTCACCTCTATGATGACACCTGACCCACTTACGTCAGTGAGGCATGAGCAGAGATAACCATGGACCACTACAGTGCCATGTGCAAAACCTAGGTGCAGGTGAAACACTTGGAGTGGCGTGTGCCTACAGAAGTGATTGGCTGAGAAACATGATGGACAGATGGAGTGACTGAAGGCATAAGGAAATCCTGTCCAAATGGGGGCACACACTTGTATGTGTGTGTGTGTGTGTGTGTATTTTACTTAAGGTGTGTGGTGGCTTTAGTGTAAAGGTGTGAGTAGAGAAGGGATCTGGGTTTTCCATTTCTCACAGAAAACTGGAGAAAACCACAGATTTCTCCCCTTTATAAGAGAAATCAGCAGATTTCTCCTTTTAGCAGAGAAACCCAGGGATTCCCCACTTTTGCAAAGACCTCTGCATGGTTGAGCTCCAGCCTGCAAGAGCTGTTTGCAAACAGTGCCAGAAACCCTGCCAGGAGGGCGAGGGGGAGGGGGAGAAGGGGGGGGCAAAGGCTCTCAGTATGCCATGGCTCGGCTCAGTCTCACTCTTTCCTCCTGCAGCCCGTGAAGTAAGTTGAGTTTGCAGGGGTGTGGGAGCCCCTCTGGCAGGTACTTAGGGTGACATTGAGAGAGAGTGGTTTGGATGTCCTGGCTAGGTATTGTGTATGGTGAACAATACTTACCTGGATACTTACCTGAGAACAACAACATCATAGAGGACCACTATTTGGTGGGTAAAGTATCACCTTCTCCCTCATCGCCAATCCAAGTACCCTTAAGGGAACAGATTTGTAGCCTCTGTAAGTCTGTGTCACCACTGTGACAGGATTTACAGTGCAAGCCTGGTGCTCCACCATACTGCCCCCTGGCAGAGATGTTATAAGCATTGCTATTTCTGTGAATGTTGATGCCAGTGTTCTCTGTTGATGTGTCGTATATAGTACCTGTTTAATAATTGTCTTCTCTGATATCTTTCAATACAAGTTTATGGTTAGCTTTAATCAGTCTCTGTTCGATTTGTAGAGGTTGGCCATGAGCAGGCAGTAGCTCTATGTCAGTCTGTGCCCCTAAATCCACCAACCGCAGATTCACAGACGAAAGGAACCCAGGCTTTGTCGGAGGCCTAACAACTCTCCACCCCTTTTGTCATTATATAAAGTCTTGGTATTGAGGCTAGTGCCTTTCACAGTGCACATCTGATATTCCCATTTTTTCCAAAAGGAATGGTACATGGTAGTTTTAATTTTCACTAGGGATCCATAGGAACTCTGCAGTCAGAAAATAAGACTAGCCACTGAATCAGCTCATGCCTCCACTGCCCTACCAACACCTCATTTCCACATGTATTGTTCACATAACCCTTTATGTTGTATATTTGAATATGCATTGCTTTGCAGCAACCTAATCCCCTCAAACAGTTTCTACATTTACGAACTTCCACCACTTTTGTACTGGTTCCTGCCAGCATACATCCTTCAACAAGTATTTTTGCCAGTATATATAATGAGCAGATGTCATTTGATGGTAGAGACCTTCTGGAAAGCATGCCAAAACAAGAGAGCAGATTACAGATGATTTACAGATAAATTACAGGAACTACTAAAACAAACAAACAAATACCTGGAGTTATTAAAAAAGATTAAACTCATGGGAAAGATGGTTTACACACTAGAATTTTTTAATAAATTAGCAGTGGTAATCAGGAAAGTTCTCAAGGAGATATTTCACACCTCACTGGAAACAGATGTAGAACTATGAAGTGCAAGTATGATTCTTTGTTCAAGAATAGGCTGTGGAAAGAAGTGGAAAAATACAGCTTGCTTTTTTAAGTGAAAGAAGGTCCTGTGAACTAATTAAGGACCAAGCTGGAGAAAGATTATACATCAGCATGTAGCACATTTCCCCAATAGGTAGGTCGGTTTGACAAATCTGATTAATGTCACCAAAAACCTAAGAGTAAGATGCAATCTGCCTAGAATTCAAAAAGGTTAAAAAATAAACCCCTTGGTGCACTATTGCAGGCATGACTGATAGATATCCCAGGCCAGCAAGAGTCTATTAAAGAAGTGTGCTCTAAAACCTGTGCGACTTAAAGGCAGCTGAACAAGAAAGATTAATGGATCAAGCACACATAGAAAAGAACTAATAAGAATGCTATGCAGGAAGGTATGCTGCACTCAACTTTGTGTAATCCATATGTCAAGAGTGCCTGAGTGTCTAATTTTCAACACTGAATAAAAATGGATAAGAAACATCATATCTACTTGGAACAGATTGGGTCTGCAGGCACAGAACTGGGTTCCCTTGTTGCAGCTTCCTGCCCCAAGACCCTGCCCCTTCTCCCCAAGTGCTCAAACCACACCCATTTGAGACAAAAACAAAACAGCTACCTACAGGGTAAGAGTGCAAGGCACAGATGTATACATATATTCACATATACATAAATGCTTTCTCAAAACTGTAATGTAAGATATATACATGCCATATTTGTGGCAGGGCACTTTTGGGTGGTTGCCACTTTAAGACTGGGAGCAGGCACCCTGCAGGTGCAGCCCAGCACTGATGAGGTGTCCATTTTATGTCCAAGCCCACAGGGTTGATATAGCACTCTGCTGCAAGCAGCCGGAGAGACACCACTGGCTGAGCTGCTGCTTAGAACACCTTGGAGGTAAGGGCAGGAGCTATGGGGATGGCAGGAGGTTCATGGTCCCGGGTATGGCTGAAAACTGCACCCTGCTGGGGAAGGGTGGTCTGGTGGGCCTGTCCATCGTGGGACAGTTCCCCAGAAATGCCAGGCCAGTTACCTCCCTGATCATAGGTGGGCAGGGGCACCTTAAACCTCAGCCCCCACATTCCCTTGTACTCGGCCTTGGTGAGGCCGCAGCTGGAGTACTGCATCCAGTTTTGGGCTCCACAAGTCAAAAAGGATGTGGAGAAGCTTGAGAGAGTCCAGAGGAGAGCCACGCGCATGATCAGAGGTCAGGAAAACAGATCTTACGATGATAGGCTGAGAGACATGGGACTCTTTAGCCTGGAAAAGCGTAGGCTCAGGGGTGATCTGATGGCCACCTATAAGTTTATCAGGGGTGACCACCAGGATCTGGGGGAACATTTGTTCACCAGAGCACCCCAAGGGATGACGAGGTCGAACAGTCACAAACTCCTGCAAGACCGTCTCAGGCTGGACATAAGGAAGAATTTCTTTACTGTCCGAGCCCCCAAGGTCTGGAACAGTCTGCCAGCGGAGGTGGTTCAAGCACCTACATTGAACACCTTCAAGAGTAAATTGGATGCTTATCTTGCTGGGATCCTATGACCCCAGCTTACTTCCTGCCCTTCGGGCAGGGGGCTGGACTCGATGATCTCCCGAGGTCCCTTCCAGCCCTGATGTCTATGAAATCTATGAAATCCTGGTGGGTTCCCCAGGCAGGGCCAGGCACAGGGGCCAGGCAAATCTTTGGACACCTGAGTCCCACAGGAGTGTAAAGACCCTGGAGGCCTCAGAGTGGGGGACAGTAAGAGTGGCCCCAGAGTGGGGGCAGTAGTGCATGTTGGGCCCACACAGAGTAAGGGGCATTATCATGACCTGAAGGACTGTGTGGAAACATTGTGTATAATAGGACTGAAGGTGGGTCTGAAGGGCTGTACCAGGGGTTGTGTTTCATAGTTTCATAGTTGGTAGGGTCAGAAGGGACCTCAGCAGATCAAGTCTGACCCCCTGCCATGGCAGGAAAGACCACTGGGGTCAAATGACCCCAGCAAGGTGTTCATCTAGCCTCTTCTTAAAGACTCCCAGAGTAGGAGCCAGCACTTCTCTTGGAAGTTGGTTCCAGATCCTAGCCACCCTGACCGTGAAGTAGTGCCTCATGATATCTAGCCTAAATCTACTCTCTGCTAGCTTGTAACCGTTATTCCTGGTCACTCCTGGTAGTGCACGGGGGAACAGGGACTTCCCCAGTGCTTGTTGGTTCCCTCTGACTAGTTTGTAACAGGCCACTAGATTCCCCCTCAGCTACTTCCCCCGTAGCCTCTCCTCATAGGGCCTTCCCTGCTGCCCCCTGATCATGTGAGTGACCCTCCTCTGGACACTCTCCATGTTGTCCACATCCCTCTTGAAGTGTGGTGCCCAGAACTGGATGCAGTACTCCAGCTGCAGCCTGACCAGTGATGCATAGAGGGGGAGGATCACCTCCTTGGACCTGCTTGGGATGCATCTGTGGATGCATGGCAAGGTACGGTTGGTCTCCCCACACTGTCAGCCCATGTTCATTTTGGCATCAATAATGACTCCAAGATCCCTTTTTTGCCTTTGCACTGACGAGAAGGGAGTTCCCCAGCTTGTAGGTTTGCTGCTGGTTCTTCCTCCCCAGGTGCGGTTCCTTGCACTTGTCAGTGTTGAATCCCGTCCTGTTCTCGTCCGCCCACCCCTGTAACCTGTCTAGGTCTGATTGCAGCCTATTCCTCCCTTCTAGCGTGTCCACTTTCCCCACATATTAGTGTCAGCTGTGAATTTGAACAGGGTGCTTTTTACCCCCTCATCCAGGTCACTGATGATGTTGAACAGTGCAGACCTGAGGACCAAGCCCTGTGGAACCCCACTGCCCACATCCCTCCAGGTCGAATAAGACCCATCCACCACCACTCTCTGGATGTGGCCCTCCAGCCAGTTAGTGACCCATCTGACTGTAGATGTCAATATTACAGTCCCCTAGTTTTTGAATGAGAATGGGGTGAGAGACAGTGTTGAAGTTCTTCCAAAAGTCCAGCTACCACTGCATCTAAGGATTTTGTGACCTGGTCATAGAAGGGCACCAGGTTGGTCTGACAGGACCTGCCTCTAAGGAACCCATGTTGGTTGCCCCTAAGCATGACCTCCCCCTCTGGCCCTTCGTGGACATGCGTCAGGATAATTCTGTCAAAAAACTTAACCAGGATTGAAGTAAGATTAACTGGCCTATAGTTTCCTGGGTCCTCCTTCCTCCTTTTTTTGAAAATGGGAACCCCATTGGTTCTTCTCCAGCCCTCTGGCACCACACCAGAGCACCATGAGCGCTTGTAAAGCCATGCCAGGGGTCCTGCTATGACCTCTGCTAATTCCCTCAGCACTCTGGGGTGGAGGTTGTCAGGACCAGCTGATTTAAATATGTCCAGTCCCTCCAGAAGTTTCCCGACTAGATCCTCACTGACCCTAGGCCTGGGTACGCCTCCCCTGGGGCCTACGGGAGTCCCAGTGGGGGTGGTGACCCAGTCCCTGCTTTGGAAAATGGAGGCAAAGAAATTATTAAATAGCTTAGCTTTGTTGTC
This sequence comes from Crocodylus siamensis, assembly GCF_052110815.1. NCBI lineage: Eukaryota > Metazoa > Chordata > Crocodylia > Crocodylidae > Crocodylus > Crocodylus siamensis. The sequence goes on along the minus strand of NC_143396.1, from coordinate 115,464,320 downwards.
TGGTGCGATGACCAGATTTCCTAGCATGTCTTGCAGGACAAGTTACCTGGTACCTTCTTTTTACCCCCTATGTATTTTAAAAGGGACTTCTTGTTGTCCTTGATCCGGGTAGCTAGTCCCAGTTCCATCTCTGCCTTGGCCTTCCTGCAGGACCAGGTCCGGGTCCAGGTCCAGGTCCAAGAAGGCATCTCCCCTGGTGGGGCTGTGTACCTCCTGGCTGAGATGGAGGTCCTGTATCTCGGCTAGGAAACTACATGAGTAGGTGTTGAGTAGGGCTGAAGGACGGCCAGAAAGGCAGCACACGGGCCAACCCCCATGAGTTATGAATGCGGAAAGCTGCCCAGTGAGGGGCTAGGGTTAGAGTCAGCCCAGTGTTTGGCACAAGGACAATGCCACACAGAGTAGAAGAGCACGAGTGAACTGAAGGGCTGTGTGTGCAGTGCCAGACTGTGAGCAGGCAAGCCTGATGGCCTATAAGGGGTCACGTAAGGGAGCAGGGAAGGTTGGGTGTAGCCTAGAAAGGGGTAGTGTGGAAGAAGCTTGGTGAGAGAGGGCAGAGTGGAAGAGGCCCCAGTAAGAGGGGACAGTATGAATGTGGCAAAAACGGGCAGTATGGCCCAACAGTTGACCATGTTTGGCCTGGCTGAGTTTGGCCTGCTCTCAAGTCAGAGCTGTAATAATCAACTGGATGCCATCTGTGAAGCATGGGACACAGTAAGGGAAGGTCAGAGCTGAGTGTAGTGCCCTGTGGTATCAGGGCATTAGAATGGGCAGCTTCCCACTTTTTACATCAGTTTAAGAAACAAGAAGTCGTGGCTGGAAAGACTGGGTGGACTGCCTTACATAGACAGGTGGGCAGGCTGATATTGAGACCCAGCCCCTAGCTGGCCCTGTCACAATATTTATAGCCCATAATCTGATACATATATCTTATACAGAGCATTCCTGCTAAGTTGTGTGGTGTGCACGGCCACACAAGTATGCTCATGCCATGTTGCCAGGCGCACCTCCATAGCCGCACACAACACACAGCTTAAAGGGAATGCTACTTATACATAAGATCTATCTATATATATAGTATTAGAGCTTTTGAGAAAAATAGTGCAGAACAGTCACTTCACATGCTGATTTATTCCATTTATTTCCATTTCTATTTAGCTTGGGTCTCTGATCTCTCCCAAACCTGGGTATCTGAGAATGCATTTCTGTTTACTTTCCTCTATTCCAGTAAGATCAGCATTGCATTTGAAAGCTTGTCCAAATCTATCCCAGTGATGCAGTTGATCCAATAAAAGATAACACTCACAAAAACCCATGCCTCTCACAACTTCTCTAAGGGACCTGCTACCCCTCCTGGACTCTGTTTAGCAGTCCCTTTTTGTAACTCTTTAACATCAAGGTTGCATTCTACTTAATAGAACAAAATTTGGAAAAGGAATATCTCTTTATAATGAGTCCATAGAATTTAGGCTGTTTGGAAAGATAAAGGAAAACAAAATGCAGGATAAAGTCTCTTTAGGAAATGTTTCATTATACTAGAGGCAAAATGGCATGGCTGGAATGTTACTGGAAGTGACTTCCTGGCTGTAGGGAGAGGTAATATAAAAATATAAAGGAACTTTATTGTAAAGAACGTTAATCTGGTAAAGCAGACTTAATATTAAGACACAAATTAATTACAAAAGAAATTAAGGGTACTGTATCACTTGTCTCCTTTTTTATAGTTATAACACATATGGCCCTTTATCAGGAACAGTGAGTGATCACACATACCATATGTGCAGCAGTATCTAAGCATAGTGCAGCTGGACATTTCAACTACAGATTTCCTTGCCTTTAATGGTATTTGTCTCAGCCAAACTGATATTAATTTTAATTAGAGCTGGATGAGCTTGCAAAAAATATTCACATTTGTTCCAATGAAAACCACAAATCCACTTTGGCAGCATTCGGGGATCCTTATATTCCCTTTCAACAAACATTCTTTCCAATGAATTCTTGTTTGTAGAAAGAGAAAGTGATGCAAATATCGGTGCCTATATGCTTTTGAGGAGTATTAATACCCCAAGAGTTTATGTGGTCATATTTTGCAGCTTTGGTATTCACCAGACAAAGAGTAGAAGCAATATTAGATATAGTTAGGGGGCCAATCACACAATACAAATTATGAAAAGCAAACACTTAAAGTGATAGTGGTGGTGAACAGTTCATGAGCTACCATTTTGGTATACTATTTATCAAGTGATTTTTGAATAAAAGCAGCAATGAGCCTAGATGTTTGTTTGCAGATAACCAACAAACAGGAAAATGGGAATAAATGTAACTATTGTTTTCTGCATTTAGAAACAGGTATAAAGGAAGATGCACTGTCCAACCAAATATCAGTGTAAATGTTGTAAGAATGTAAAAGAAGCCTTTCATAGATTCATATGGTTTGAGGCCAGAAAAGACAGTTAAATTATCTAGTCATAGTTCCTGTGTCATAGGCCATTACATTTCATGCATTTATCCCTGGATTAAGCCTAATAACTTGCATTAAACTGAAGCATATCTTCCAGAAAGATATCCTGTCTGAAGACAACAAGACGTGGAGAATCCACCATTTTCTTTGTTTATATATCTTTCCTGTTCTCCATTAGCTTGGTTTCTTTGGAAGTACTTCCAAAGAGTAGTTTCAAAAAGCAGGAAGGGAATGAATATAAACAATAGTATTTTCCAAATTCCTCTGCCCTGGCTAAGGTGATGTTGTTCCCACATTACTATCATATACTACTTTGGTCACAACTTATTTTGGTCCATTTTCCTTGGCAACATTGACTTTTGTAGACAAACTGGCTTCTTTCTTTGACCCAACAGTATCAATAAAGTTCCCATACTTGGAATAATACTAATGGAGCTACCTGAGTATCCCTCATACAATCCCATTTATTTGTCAGTACAAAGAATGCAGTCTTGTTCCCTTCGTATTTTCTTTGCCCACAGGTCCATGCATTCTTTGCCCACAGGTCCATAACATTTTTCTTTCTCTGTATTTTTCTCAGGGACAAACCCTTCTGCTTTTTGAGATTATGCCTTGCTTTCTATTCCTTTTCTGAGTGTTTCCATGGTGGTGCTCCTCCAAGTGCTCTCTCTTTCACCCTTCCCTCCATACAGTGCCCTTAAAAAACAATAGCCAAACTTCTTACCTGCATACTTCAGGTCCTTACAAATAACTTGTTTGGGGTTATGGAATGTCCATATGTTGTGTAGTTAGGGCTTCTTCCATAAAAGACCATTTTTGCTTCTGTCAGCTATCTTAAATGAAAGCAGCAATTATATCCACTAGAGTTAATGACGTTTTGCTCCCTGTAAAAGTATTGTATTTTCTACAATACATGTTTTATTTTGATGTATTTGAATCTAAATACAGTGGCTTTTGTAGCAGCATACTACAAATTAGAAGAAAACATGTCAGTGGCAGCCATAGTAGGTAAGCTTTATGACACCAGTATAGGGGGAAGAAGCTGTGAAATAGGGAGATACAGGGGAAGAGGTCAGGAGGCTTATGGTTGCAGGGACAAAGGCAGTGGAGTGGGGAAGGTAGGAGCTGTAGCTCTGGCTCCGAACCTAGGTCATGGGCCAAAGCCACAGCAGCTGCCTGCCCCCCACCCCCCAGCCATCTTGTACACAAATTCAAAACAAGGAGAGTTTTACCCCATGTTAAATGGGGTGGTGGGGCGGAATCTCATTTTGGATTCAAGTACATGTGGTAATATGTGTCTTGGTTTTTAAAGGCAGAATGAAGTAAACCAGATTTTTCCTTGTAGTAAGTAACTGAGTAGCAGCCAATGGGGAGCTGGGCCATCTCACTGCTCTGCTCCCTGTGGATTGCTGTAGATTTGACTTTTGGTTTCACCCAGTAAGTGGCAGAACCTGCTCTTTCCATATATTTCACATAGAATGCACATTTCATTTTCAGCAGCTGTTTTTTGGGGAAAAGGTGCATGTTGGATAAAACAAAATATTTTCATGTATATATATGCCTACAGCATACCTGCATTAGGCGTATTTTTGGCTGTTCTGAAATTCTTCACTGACAGAAAGTCTTTGTTATTAAAATGGCATGCACACATGTAATTATGTATGCATATGTATGTACACCCATGCATAAGTAAACAAATATGTACAAAACTATAATACACATATATCAGTATTGTGTGTATTTTGTAGCTGTCCCTCTCCTCCAGTATACCTATATCACCTGTTCTAGGGCCATGGGGAAAAATATGAAACTCAAGATTCATGTACTAACAACCTGACAACATAGTAAGCTGTACCCTACTTTCTCTCCCATCCCCTCTTTTTGTTCTCTTCTTATATCATATATTTTGACAAAAACACCTGAGCCCAGATGAGACTCTTAGATATGACCACAGTAAAAATAAAATTAATAGTGTGATACAAGTCAGGTGAAAAGCAGTGGCACAGCTGCTTCATGATGTTTGTCTAACTCCACAAGGTTTAGGCCACCAATCTATTAATACAGTTCACCCCCCACTTTATGACTTCCCTCCTTGAGCCTTCCAAGTCCTTCACACACTGGTGCCATGGCAGTCCACCAGCTGGGATTCTTTGCTTCCCATTTGTGACATGGGTGAGCCAAGAGCTGACTGGGCCATTGCTCCTCTTCTCATTAGTTTAAGATTGAGCCTTAGCCTTTGGTTGCTGGCTCCTTTTAGCTTTCTGATACTGTTACTGGTTCATAGGCAGGAACTGACTGGTCACTTGCAACATGTTTGTCCAGTGCTTTTCAAGAACATATTTGTGAAGTGCAACATGGAGATTCAGCCTTCTTATCCTGAAAAGCTGGGCAGACAGTACAGATGAACAAAAAAAGAAGACGGAGGACAAATCAAGTGAGTTCGAAGTGAGCAGAACTTTGGAGAACTGGGCTGTTTGTAATATATATATATATATATATATATATATATGCAAGTATAATTTGTGAAGTGTGCAGTGTCCTCGTCAAATACTGGGAAATAATATTAAAGGTAAATGCAACCAATGAAGTAGGTTTTTGTTTGGACATGATGAAGATTTCAGAGTTAAGGCAGCAGAGAAGCCAAATTTATCATGAAGAAGAACCAGGATTTGTGGCTGGAAAACATGACTCCATGCTGTCTGGTCCAGCATGTTAATAGAGACAGTGGGTTACCAGTGCTGAAACCACATGCTTCAGTAGCAGATATCAGGTCTAACATCTGCTTTACATTTAATGAGAAGCATTTTCCTTCCCAGTACAAATGCAGGCACTGCTGTAAAAATGCGCACAGAAAACCCCACTGCTACAGAAGAAGAAGCAGCAATATGGAGATTAAACAGCCCAATGCTCTAACAGGCACAGAGGGATGAAGTGGCAGTTCTAGAAGAATCCCAATCCCAATTAATTTACAGCTGTTTTAGGATTATCCTAACAAGACAGATGATTTCATATATGAATATATTTTCAGTAGGTTTTAGGATATCCTTTAGAAAAGTCTGCTGTTGCATAGAAAACTTCAATTTATTTATGGGATTTGAAAGAAAATCATAAAACAGGAAAAAGTCAGGTGGAGGGACCTAAAGGGATAGCTGGCATCTTTTAGAGACCATTGTTTCTGGTTCTACAGAAGCAGCTCTCTGCTGGGGGCAATATTATGCTAACATAGCTATATTGCTTCTGATTCCAAAATCAGCACATGCAAAACTTGCAAGAGTGATTACTGGTACTCAGGGCAGTGCTTTATGTTGGGTTAGATATACCCAAGGATTCATTATGAAGCTAGCTTTCTAAGGACAAGGGTAACTGCTGGTGCAGACTAAAAGAAACCAGTTTCCTGAGACAGGCTGCTCCATAGTGGCCCTAGAAATTGGCAGTCCTGGTTCATGAACATAAGGGCTTAGAAAAATGGGACCTGTAGTGTTATCACAATCTTTTTGGATATTAGTGGTTCCATTATCAAATGTGAAGATGCCCCCTACAGTTTGTCTGAGTTCTTCAAGACATTGGAATACACTTCTGATGAAAGAGCCAACGTTTGATATGGGATGTTAAGTTTTGGATCAGGTAGGAAGAAATGGGTACCAAGCAGTAGGAATGAGGGGTGCCCATTCTAGCTGGGGACCAATGAAGCTCCTTGGAAACTCCACCCTTGGAAACTCTGGGTGCATCCAGATGACTGTGCACATGCATTTCCCTGGGGACAAATAGCAGCAGTACATAGTTGTGCCACTGCTGCTTGTCCCCAGGTAACACCTGTGCATGCACGCTATCATGCACGGAAGTTGCCCCAGGGTGGGGTAGGAGAGGCTGGCCCCAGCAGCCTCACCTGGAGTCCTGCAGGACTCCTAGGGCTCCAGTGGTGGCAATCTGGGTGCGTGGAGCCTGGATGGCGTACCCTGCCACCTTGTGTACCGCCCTGCTTTTTTCTGCAGATTTTTTTGATAGCGGGCTCTCCCACTGTCAAAACACCCCAGTGTGCTGCAAATTAGCACTGGGGCAAATGCGTCCATATGCAGCACGTGTGATTTGTGGCACTGCAGATGGGTCTGCAGCACCACAAACCAGGCATACTTGCTCATCTGGACCCACCCCCTCTGTCTCCTTTGCAAACGAGGAGGGTGAAAAGATTCAGAAGTGAGGAGAGTAGAGCAGCAGGAGAAAATTTACCTTAGGTTATAAGTAATACGGTGTGAGCTCTGAATCCTCCATTTGACATACTTATGTGGACATGTGAGAGTTGGAGGAGGTCTGGTACGATGCCATTTATGATAAATAACATGAAAGCCTGGCAGTTAAATTCATCCCTATGTCTGTCTTCATTTGCTTGAACATTATGATTAAATGTACCTGTGTCATTAAGTCTGTCCAAATAGGGAAGTTTTCACAAATACCTTTAGATAAGATAAAACCTTTAAACACAAACTTTCCAAGCATAAATCAACAGGCAAAAAGTGCTAGCAACCTATCTCTGTATATCCTTTTGTTATGCATTGTTATAGCGCTTAGCATCACAGCTTTATTTAGGAGTACATCCTGTCTATCACCTGTTCAATTGCGATTTTACATAAATTAATGGCAAGCCATTTTTCTTTTCCTGAATTTTAATTGTTCTGACCATTATTGATTTTAAGAACTAACATTTTTTTAAAAGACAGTGAAGAGGGGGATTTATTGATTTAAGCTGAGTGCAGAAAATATAATCTTTTGTATTTCATACATGAAACAAAGAAGGAAATGGACTACTGTACAAAGTCCAAGCTGCTTAAATCCAATTACAGACATTTGGAACAGAAAGTAAATCAGGGATTACAAAAAATTAATTTCCTATTAGATTCCCTGTACTGTAACGGATAAACTAACCAGTCTCCTTAATTATTGCAAAATGAAACATTTATAACAACAAGCTATACATTTTTGTGCCAACTCTTTTACTGCTCCCCAGCCTGTAATATTTTTAAGAATAGTTCATGCTGGGGTCTATTTCTTAACATCCTTCCGTTATATAAATGGTGTAATTAGTTACATTATATCTTGTAGGTTCAATTAAAAAGAATATCTGGTGGGAGGCAGGATTCCCAATAATTAAGTGTGGAAAAGAAAGCTATCCACTGTCTTTCATCTCACACTTACTTCAATAGCTTTTTTCTTTCATAAATAAAAATGCATCTTTTCATCTCTGCGGAGGTAGGAAAGATCCTAAAGACCTGTGGAGTCCATGTATAAATTTGTCTATTATATCCTTCCTCATTTTGTAAAGATACAGTTAAATATGCATTACAGGCTATGCTTAATTGTAATTAGACAAGACATGAAAGGAAATGACTTTATTCTTATAATTGAGAAATATATATCTATTTTCTGTTTCAGACCCATTCTTTAAGTCTGCAAGTGCTTTTGAGGGAAAATTATCTTAATTTACAATTCATTCCTTATAGGCATCTCACTGTTAGATGCTTTTCAATAGATGCCACCAGTGATTTATCTGTAAATGTCAGGATTTTGTTAATAGATATAAACCTTGCAGTTCAGTGTCCATAATTTAAAAACACTTTAAAGAGTCTAGATATAATTTTCAAGAAAGCTAATTAGGAATGGCAGTAAGTCAATTTATAGAACACAACAATGAGAAATGGCATTGCTATAATTTTTCTCTAATTCAATAGTCATATATCTTGCTATAAAATCAAGTTCTCCCAGCTACTAACTAGCATGTTACCTTATCAATAAACAACCACCCCCCCAAAAAAAGTTTTGGTTTCTTTTTTTCTTTTGACCAGCTCTAGCTACAGTTTTGAAACCTCATGGAAAAATACTTTTGGAATAAAACATGTATGGCTCTCACTAGTCTGGAGGAGGAACACCAATATTTGTTTGAGTATTAGATAACAAGGTATATTGTGTTAATGTAGCAAATGTAAACATAGGTTGGAGAACAGGGCCAACTAAAGGAAAAATGTCTATTGAACACAATGGAAATTAGAATATAACTCTGAACTTAGCATGGAGAAATACACAATTGGGATTTACATATTGTCATAGTAAAATCTTGAATGGTGCTGGCAACACCAGAGTTGAATCCCCTGACAAGCGCAGTTGATAAACATGGAAAATTCCACAGCAAGCCCAGTATGTGCCCCCTGGGTGACCTCCAAGCATGTCAATCAGGCATGACCTACTTTTATTCCTGCACATGCTCAGTTGCCACATAAAGCTCAGACCTGCACATGCTCAGTGTGTTATAAGCATGATGTCAGTGTCTAGAAAATTCCTCCAACCGAGCACCCTGATTGGCTGAAGGGTCGCTTTAAAAGCTCTCTGACCCCCACCTTTGGGAGTGGTTGGTGTGTATCGGTGGTGGGTGCGTGGGTGTTGGCGTTAGTGTATGTTGTTGATGCAGTAGGAGAAAAGGAGCTGCTCGATCCGAAGGCAGAGGCTGCTTAGGCAGGGACTGCTAGTAGGAGAGAGTGTGGAATTCAATTCCCAGTTCCATTTTTGAGTCTGCACAGTGACTTACCTGTATTTTTCGTGTTTGATCTTCTGGTTACGAACTGTGTATTTTCTGATCTGACTACTCCTCCACGATTTCTACGATTTGGATTCTTCAACCCGATTACTGTTTACCTGGCTCTGGACTGATTCTGGTTTCTTTACCGACTACGGATTTGACTCGTCCTTCCACTGAATACTGCATCCTCTGGTTTTGGCTTCGGCTTTCCTCTCGACTATTCATCCGTTGTCCTGACGGGACTGGCGTCACGTGTTGTTTGAGTTACAGTTTTGTCGTCTTCTCGTTTGTACGTTAATCCCTTACATGAGCTGTTGACCAGCCCTGGGACTAGTGACGGGCAGCCGCACCCATCACCGGACTGGTTCCAGTAGTGAAAAGCAAGGGCTCGTTATGAACCTTGTGGGCCAACAGACCCCTCTGTCGTTTATTGTTGTTTGTTTCATACTGTAACTAAAGAATATCATACCTATGCTTCATCAAAGTGTAAGTTCAAATAAACCTACCCTGTTGTTATCTGCTATGGGTCCCTTTGGATCCATTATGCCAACTTCTGCCAGCACTAGGCTTTCCCTTGGCTGGAGCATACCCAAGCCAGAAAAGCCCGATCAAGTCCAGCTAGTTGTCGACTATCGGGGGGTGAACCGAAGATGTGTAGTACTCACCCAACCGGCACCATCTACTCTTTGTCAGAGCCTCACTGAAATGGCTGAGTACCAGGCTCAAGATTGGATTGGCACAACTCTAGATCTCAAAAATATGTTTTTTTCTATTCCGATATCTGACCCTGACGACATAGTGAATATGTGTGTCCAAGGAAGAATGTACCGCTGGAATGTGTACAAGGATACTGTAATGCCCCGGCATTAACGACCAGCGCAATCAATGACACACTCCACCAATTCCACCATGACCACATGGAGTGTAAGAGCGTAAAGATGTGGAGCTACTTGCATAACATCGCCCTGATGGGTAGGAATCGAGATTTTGTCCGCGACATAACATCCAAACTCGTCACCCATCTCAAGGCTGATGGATGGGATATAAACATCCAGAAATCTCAGTTGATTCCCACTAACCAGATTACTTTCCTGGGCACTATCTTCCAAGGCCCTACCTGGCACGGAACAACACATACTAATCTCGATTTCGACCTCTCCAGAGTAAGGACACCCAAAATCAAAGCCAATTTTCAATCTTTATTAGGAAAGCTCAACTGGGTGCATCATTACATCACACCTGACCACCTACCATTGTTAGCTCGGATTCAGAGGCAAATTCGTGAAAAATCATGGAAAAAAATGCCCTGGTACTCGAGCAACGACCACGCACTCAAAAGTTTGGTAACCTCGGTCAAGAACACCACCTTACATCCTATTGACTTGTCGACGCCTCTTACGATCTTTGTTGGTTTTACTACGGACCATCTCTTTGTCACCGCTAAAAACACCACTGGCAATCTTATATTCATGGTGCATCGGACCCTTCAGGCCGCCCAACATCGATACGGCATAATCGGAAAAACATTACTTGCCATTCAATTAGCTGAACCCCTTGCTACTGGAACAGGCAAAATCAGAGCTACAGGAGCGACCTTACTGACAAGACTCCATTACGACCGACCTGATCCATCCTTCCAGGGGGATCCATCTACATGGAGTACCCTAGTCTTGAATCATGTGTACACCTGGCATACATGGCGCCACGAAGACCTTCCACCACAACCGGCTTCGTCTGAATCCCCGAACATCATACTCTATGGCACGACACAGCCAGCGTGGATGGCATCGGATGGTTCCACCTGTCACGGCGGGAAGTATGGCTTTTATTGCCTTCCATGCTCGATACACCAAATCCACCCTGGCTGTGAAGCCGCACAATTAAATGAGTTACTCGGATTCAAAGCGGTTATACACCACTGCAAGGAATGCCACGAAGGGACCCTACCCGTACCGGTAATTGCCATCGATTCACAATATATTTACAAAATTATGAGGGGTGTGGCATCCCCTTCGGAGCACCTTCAGGAATGGGATGAAATTTATTACCTATTATCACAATTTTCTGTTCTTCCGTTGTTAAGACACACCCGGTCACACCAACTGGACACCGACCCCGTCCATCAACACATAGACCGACTCTTGGAGGACCCAGACTTGTCTCAAGTCTCTACCATTACTGCTGTTGAAGATTCTGATCCCATCTGTGTGGACCCGTTTCTGGCCTGGCTCCATGACCATTGGGGCCACCCAGGCCCTCATGCCTGTTACCACCGGTGGCGTCGAGGAACTGGGGGCAGTTCATCACATGGAACCCATCGCGCTTGGCCGCGTGTTGCCCTAGCTTGCACTGCCTGAGCGAAGGAAAAATGCCACAAGACCGCAAGTACAACCGGCGCATTGAATAAAACTGACTTCGAACTGGGCAAAACGTGGCAAATAGATTTTCTTGGTCCCTTACCCGGGGCCTCCGTCCCTAGTTGAGGGTTGATTGTAGTAGACCTTGACATTCGACTATTGACCGTCCTCCCACTCTGAAAGACCCATGCCACAGCCGTAATTACAGCACTGATTACGGTCTTCGTGATGTGGCAAGTTCCCAACGTCATTCAATCTGACGGCGGCCCACCGTTCAAGTCTTGTGCCATCGACCACTTTGCATGCCTCCACAATATCACGTGGCACCACCACCTGCCCTACCACCCACAATCCAACGGGATGGTAGAACGTGCGGTTGGTTTGTATAAAGAGGCGCTGCAATTAAAGGGAAATGGAAGTTACAAGAATTGGACACGTAGCAACCATGAAGTTTTAATCAACCTCAATTCCGCCAAGGAATTATGGAATCATCGGATGCCCAATACCGTGCCACAATGGACACCAAAATTCGTTTCGTAAGAATTAATTTGGCTCACCTTACCTGACCCAAAGAACAGACACCCCAAGATCTTAAAAGGAACTATACTTTTGGCAGAAAGATATCCGAATACCTACATCGTCGAGCTAGAAGATGCTGGCCGAACCATCCTGGCCCATCACAATTGGCTTGCACGCTGAATGGTCACCGACTCACCTTCATAACCCGCCTATGTTCCCAACAAGGGGGCATGTCCACCTGAGCTCCCAAAGTGTGCTGGAAACATAGGAGTAATAGACTATTGGGGCTATAGTGTAAATAGTTGAATATAGAATCTTTTTTGTCCGTATGTTCTTTTGTTGTTTTAGATTCTTTGAGTCGTGGAAAGCGATTGAAGCAACCCGTGATTTGAGCCACTGAGAGACATCCCAACGGTCAACTCGGGACTTCACCAACCCGACTGTGGAGTTGCACCGAGAGAGTTGACCTGCTTCTGTTACTGCTTCTCATCCACGACCTGCTTTCGGACACCATGGCATCGACACCAAAGGACTTTGAGTTGACTTTTGCTTTATGTTTTACCTGTTGTCTGTACACGATAGTAACGTCCGGTATGATACCTACCGATTTTGGATATTCAGAAAATTCAGTATTATACTTACTGTCTATATGGGTCAACATCACTGGGGATGAGAAACGGTCTGACCGCCTGCCCAAAAATCCCTGTGGCGGCAGATGACCCGATTTTCACCCCCTATTTGGTACCACTGGACATCACAGATTGGTTCTATCAAACAACCAAAAGTAATTTAACATCCATGAATTTGACACACGTCACCCTCAATGACGGTAGCCCCCAGATGGTACAATATGATTGGAAACTAAACCTTTCCTTATCTGATTTGTACAATATATGCCAAAATAGATGTAAACAAACCGTGCTGAGAGGACCCCCATACACATTAAAACCCCAGGCAATACCCTGTTCTAAGATCCCGTGGGGACTAAATTCCGATTGGGGAACGGGAACCTTTTTAGACGACTCCCTTACCTGGGACCCATGGTCCATGACCCTGCCATGGGCAGTGGCATTCCCACCTGTCCCAGGTCGGGGATATGTCGCCAGCGTTACCCGGGTACCCTTACAAACGCCTCTTATCATAATGAGGTGGAAAATCTCGACCTCCAATTCGTACCACAAGTTCTATTATCCCATTCTACGGGCTAAGGTCCTCAGCGCAGCCTGCCATGGGATAGCCAGTCCCATTGATGATGCCGAATCATATTACCCCAAACCACTATTCCAATTTGATGGCAGCTGTTCCAAACCACATACTCCTGCCCCGCTGGGATTGGTTTGGGCATGTAATGATGGGCGTCTTCAATTAAGATTACCGGCTACCCTTTCTGAGGTGCAATGCTTTTTAAGTTCAATTTTGTTTTGCCCTCCTTTGTTGGCGAACACGGCTTATCCCCCGAGTCCAGCCATATTATCTCGCCATACTACGTCAGTATCTCCAGTATGGAGCACCTTAACACGGGAGGAGAAATTGGCCCAAGGATTGAGCTGGGCTACAGAGGGATTTTTCCTCTGGGGTCTGGGATTTGCTAAGACCCACATAGTGATTGCCCAATTAGCTGAGCAGACCGAGTTGCTAGCCAACCACACAGCTGCGAGTTTCGAATTGGTAAATCAGCAGCTCCAAGAAACATCTAAGATGATGCTACAAAACTGGCTAGCCCTGGACGCACTTCTGGTACAACAGGGAGGCTTGTGCCAGTACCTAAACTTAACACACGATAAGTGTTGCATTGCGATTCTCAACATCAGCATCCCACTGCAACAACAGATCACGAAAATTAGGGAGACTGCTGATGATGAAAATGCAATAGCAGGTATTGGCCAGGGCTGGCTATCCCATCTGTTTAATTGGCTAGGGCTCAATGCTTCCTCTTGGTTAGTTAATTTGTTAACACCACTGCTATCGTTTTTGTTCGTTTTCATTATCGTTGTTATGATTATTAGTTGTGTATTTCAAGTTATCTCCAAACGAGTTGCAAACCTATCTGTATATATGTATTCGGCTGTACCCGGTTATTTGAATTCAAAGGACAAAGACGAAACACAAGACAACGAAGAGAGACTCGATTTGGCTGTCTAAATTCTAATTCGGTTCAATTTGGCATTTTAAGCTCCTGTCTTGACAGCAAGGGGGCATGTCAGAGAAATTTGCTCTGTGTGTGCTGCCAAGACAGAAACTACCAGGCATGCGCCATGGCGACGGGCCTTGCAGGTGCCCTTTTCATGACCTGTCGGCCTGTCACTCAGGCCTGACCTAGTTTTTCTCTGGCGCAGACTCAGTTGCCTCACAGAGCTTGCAGCTGGGCATGCTCAGAGACTAACTGGAATGAGGTCACCCTTCTGGAAAATTCACTCAGTCAAGCAGCCTGATTGGCCACAGGACTGCTTTAAAAGTTGTTGAGCCTGGGGGGAGACCCAGGAACTCTGTGACAGAGACTGGCTTGCCAGAGACTGTCTCAGAGACAACCTGCGTGGCAAGAGATAGTGACTGCTCGTCACAGTGCTGTCTCTTAGCTAGGCCCTTAGGCCTACCAGTCTCCTCCTCGCCTGCCTCTCGCTTCGCATCGATACCGTTTCTCCATTTTGACCTATTGGCATTCGACCTTCAGCCCGCTCGACCTGGTTATGACTTTGGATAACCTTGACTGGCTACCGACTTTGGCTACCCACTGGACCACCAACTCTCTCCGTGTTCAGTTACAGCTTTGTTTGTTATCCCTTTTCATGAGCTGTCTCCCAACTCCAGGACTAGGCATCAGGCTGACGCATCTATCCCTGGGCAAGTCCCAGGGGTAGAGAGCAAGGGCTTGTTTGCCAAACCTCGTGAGTGGACAGACCCCCTTGTTTGTTGTATAACTGTAACAAGAAGAAGCATCTGTACCTGAGCCACCAAAGCGTAAGTCAATAAATCTGCTTGTTTACAACCATCAAGCTTTTGTGCCACCCCGACTCAACCACCACTAATCCCAACCTGTTTGCATCCAATTTGCCCCCACCTGGCCAACCCATCGTGACTGAGAAGACCGTGAGCTTGGCTCAGCCAGCTGCCTGGACCCTTCTCGAAAATGTGCAGCCATCACCAGCAATGAGGATTGGGCCCCTTGCAGGTCCTCCATCTCTGGCACACCAAGTTGAGGAATGGGTGGAGGTTGGGGTGATTTTGACACTATGGACAAAAATGTTTCCTTATATACCTGAATAACTAAAAGAGTAAACTTTCTGAGACAAAGCTTGAAAAATGACAGTGCCAAAAGGAAAGTTTCAGAAAGGGTTGATGGAAAGAATAAGGTTGAAATCAATGAGGCTACTCAGGGATAAAAGATTCTATTTCTGTTCCTTAAAACAGAATGGTTCTTTCGGCTATATTTGGTGAGTCTCATGCTCAGCTACCTTGTGACCTCAGGTAGCTAATATTTGTCCCAAATTTAGTCAAGCATTTTAAAACAAAGAACAGATTCTATTCCACTATTATTCCACTATGCAGTTACTTAGGGTCCTGTTACACAGTCATTTTCGGCAGTTCCTGGAGCTCTTAACCCCTGCATGGTCCACACATTAATAACTGAAACTACTTTTTAAGTACTTGTTAGGCAGCTCAAAGTCATGCCAGTCCAGGGCAGGATTATCTCTGATTTGTGTTACGCAGCTTGTATTATACTTGGTGTAAACACCCCCCACCCTCCTCCCCTGCTGGCTTGGATGCTCCCCCCGCCCTCCCCAGAACTCCAGATCCTTGTTTACTCTTCCTCTCCCTCCTGTCCCCACACTTACTTGTGGCTGCCTGTGCTGTTGGTCCTGGGAGAGCAGGCAGGTAAGGGTTAACCCACCTGCCTAGCTGCTGTGGCTCTCTGGAGAAGAGCAGCAGCAGCCCAAAAACTTTGGTGGCAGTGGTTGGGCAGACTGGTTAACCCTTCCTTGCCCACTCCCCAAGACAGACAGTGCAAGCAGCCACAAGTAAGTGTGGGGGGGGCAGGGATGGTGGAGGAGGCCCAAGGACCAGGAGAGGAGCTCTGGGAGTGAGCTGGGGGGCAAGGGGAAGGAGGGGGAGCCTAGATTGGTAGGGGGTGGGGATTCTTATCTTTCAGTCCTCCAGGCCCCTGCTGGCCTAAACATGTGACTGCTCCAAACTCAAGTTGGTGCTAACACTGATCAACATTTCTGCAGCTCATGGTGTAACATGTAAGAAGGCTATTAAGTAGTTGAGTGTAATCCAAGTCCACCCTGGGTATGTCTACACATACAATTAACATGCCTGAATTTACTGCAAAGTAAATTCAGGAGCTTTAAACTGTGCCTGGATGCACATCTACATGTGTGCCCAGGCTGAAAGCGAATTGAGCCCAACAGGAGCAGCAGTGTCTAGGACACAAGCCCTGGGCTGGCAGGGGGCACTGGGGGCAGCCCTGGGGTGGCAGCAGGAACAGGGGGTCAAGTCTGGGCTCCAGGGGGTGGGGGAACACAGCTCTGGGGGCAGTTCTGACCCATGTAGAACTCAGAGCTAAGCCAAGCAGCAGTTGTGGCCCCTGGCTGCCTGGGCTGACCAGGAGCAATTTGCTCCTGGGTCAGCATCGACATATGCACTTAGGTGCATTAGTTTAAAGTATCATTTTCTACTACCTGTATCTGTCAGTACTAGCAAACAGCTCTTTAATCTACTGCTCAATAATTGCTGTGCACATGTAGATGGTGACACTTTACTGAGCATTAGATTAGTCTAATATTTGGTAAAGCACATGTGTAGATGTGCCTCTGCTCAAGTCCTCAAAAAACCTCTAATACAAATGGTGGCATTTATTGGATGTGTTTGTATGTGGTTAGGTAAATAGTTTTTGTGTTGTCAGGTGTGTTTTTGTGACAGCTTTCAGGCTAAGAGGGCAGCTTGTTTACAGCAGTTAGATGCATTACAAAATTTGCAGGAACTTGATTGCTTTTCTTCTTTATTTCATTTCTTTGTTATGTAAAAAAAGTTTGCAGTTCATTTTAATCTTAGAACTACACGGCTTGTACAAAGTATTTGCTTATGCTGTTTACCTAGACTTTATGTAAAAACAAATTTATGTGCTTCTTACTTGCTCTATTTTTCCCTTCCTAGGAGAGATGTTCAGTTCTACAGATTGTATAAAGATGAGATAGTTCATTAAGACAAAAGCTAAAAGAAAACCTTTGCTACATCAAAGTAGCCTTTGAACATTTAAATTGCACTTTCTAAAAGACTGGTGATTTCATTATGCAACAGGAAACTCAACTTATATTTGAATACTTTGTAAAGAAAAGATTTTGAGGTGCATTTGCAACATGCAGAAGATAGATCTAAAGATCAATGTAATAATTAGTTTGTTAGTGGTTAATGGTGATTACCTTATTAAGAAATAGAACAATGCTAAACAACTGAAAATCCAGGTTTATTATAAAAGATCTTAAAATGTCAGATGTTTTGTTTCAACACTTTGCTAAATTAAACATATCAACTTTTCATTTCAAAATGTCATTTCTGTTTAAAAACTGATTTAAATTAAAAAGAAAGATTAAGCAAATAGATTATATAACCTCATAATTAAACAATACTTTGTTTAGGTTGAATAAATATTTTTTCATTTTGCCAAAAAACCTGAAAAACTTGTTTCAACTCAACCCAAATCAAAAGTTTCTCAATTAATTCTTCCACCACAAAATCTATGGTTCACCTATCTAATATCCAGCAGCAGTTTAGCCATTGGAATTGTGTCCTGCCGAGGAGAAATGTACATCTAAGTTGGGCCTAGCAGATAACTATGCTTCCCACTCGGGAGTTTCTCTGATGATTGCAATGTATTTGGAGTTGTTTCTGACAAGAAAGCCAGAAAGAAAAGGTATTATTAGAAGGAGGAATCTTTATTTTTAAAAGTAGAATAAATATGCTTGTATCTGTTTCTGCAGAAATATTTTTATTAAACGTTAGTCCATCTCCACATGTTGGTTGCTTTCATTAAATAGAAATTTGGACCACCCAGCTTACTCAATTAAAATACTGGTATGTATTTGTGTATAGAGCAGTTTATGGGCTTCTTTCCAAATCACATAAACTTACTTCTTAAAAGATCTGAAAATGGGTATAACTTGAGATCACAAGGCATTTTCCCCACTAAAATGTTCCTAAAATTAGATTAGACCTTTGCAAAATAAATATAATTTAGTTTTTGGCTCATTGAATAGGGGATTAGCTACAGCCAGATTTCATATTTAGGACCTTGATTCACTGGCTGGAAAGAGAGACTCTTAAGTGAAGCTTTGGCTCTTCCACCCTTAAGGACTGCACAAAGTGACAAGAGAGGGGTTTTTTCTTGAATGTGTATTTTATACCTGAGGAAGACTCATTTCAAGTCAGGCACATGACAACCTCCAACTAGTCACATGTGCTTGTTTTGATAAACCTTTTTCTCTGTGCTTATGTGCCTAGTCTATTTTTGGTCACTTTCAATCTTTGTATCTTCACAATTTGAGCTTTGATCCTGCAGTTAAAGCCACATCACTGGACTACTTTTTGTTTGTGAAATCCCATTCTTTCCATCAAAGGACTAAAGCTGTAAAGTGTAAGCATTTCATGGGGAAGAGAGATTATATCTTTTTTATACATTAATAAGCCCCACTTAGTATACTTTTTGGCATTTTTTTAGCACTTATCCATTATATTTTCAAACTACAGCCTTTCTAGAGATGCTGCACTGCTTCATAGTTAATGTTTACAAGGTAATTTGGTTTATTTGGATGCAATTATGTATCTCTGGAAATGCAACATCTTATTATTAAACACCTACCTTCATTGTAGAATTCATAATATAAATAAGGCCAGTATATAAGTTGTGGCAGCATGTGAACAGCAATGTTAAAGGGTGAAAAAGAAAAGGAAGGTCAACATTATTATATTCTATTCAAGTTCTCGTACCACATTCATTTAAAGCACCTACCCATACTGTATTATGTGCCCTTACGAATATGTCACGCACAGTTCATTCCCATTTCATTGTCTTCTCAGAGGAAGGAGACAATGAGATCTTGTGTTTTGACTTGATGTTTGTTTTTTTTAGATATGCATATTGTAACAGGGTTCCAGACCGAAACCCTGTTACTTGAGAAATCTCGCAGATGATAGTGATTATGGCCCGGCGGGGCGAGGAGATGCCCCACGCCCGCAGAGAGACAATGGGGCTCAGTGCCCGGGGATATGAAGGGAACGCTCCTTAAGGAAAGCTGCCTTTGGGCATGTGACAGGAGTATCACTATCGGAGCTTTTCTGGAGTGGCTCCGCCCTCCTGTAATGGGCCAACCGCCTACTTACTCGCCTGCCACACCTTGATCTTACTTGATTAGAAGATGATTGTAATCAGCAGGAGGCTGCCCATTTTTCCGCACCCCGGTGACAGGGGGTGCTACCTGCAGCTCCTTTTCCTCTCCTACACCGCAGCCCAAGCCTCGCAGATGGAGTTGACGTGGTTTGACCTGGGCCCTGTTACGTTCTGGCCCTCCTCTTTACTCCCGGGGCTCCTCACTGCCCCCTCTCTCTCGCTCCGGGGCTCCTCGCTGCCCACCCCTCACTCTGGGGTTAGGGCCACTGCACCCCGCAAATGCTGTGCCCTCTCCAGTGCCAGGAACCCCACGCTACTGGGGAGTCCTTATGAGGCCTCCTCCAACCCCTAACAGCCTCACCCGGTCCTCCGGTCAAAACAGTAAACATAAAACATAAAGCCCCTGGGCTACAACATAAAAAACTAGACCGTCTGGTCAAACAAAATCTACTCCCTACTAGAGAGTGAGGAGTGGTGGTGGGGAGGAGGGCTCCTTAACCCCAGCAGCAACCGGGGGATGCTCTCACTGCCAGAGTCCTTCCCTCTGTCTGTCCGAGCTGAGTCCCTACTCCCATGGCGGCTGGAGAGGGACTGCCTTCCTGGCCTCCTACCTGGGCTTAAGAAGGGATAAGCCCTGCCCCTGCCTGTCAGCTGGTTTTACCAGTTGCCCTGGCAACCGGCACCTGTGCAGCCCTGGTGACTGGCAGCTGAGCCTCCCCCTTTCTGCCACTAGGGGCCTCCCCAGAGCAGTCTCTGCTCTCAGGCACAGGGCACCTGAGGGCACTGTGACAGGGTACCACAAGAAGAGAGGAGCTGCAGGGGAGACTCTCCGGGAGAAGGATTCAAGAGGAGGGATCCACACCACAGGATCAGCATGAGCTGAGGGATCCCAGAGCTCAGACCCATGCATCACTGACCAGGAATCCGTGGAGTGGAGGTGAGTGCGGGGAAGCGTGGAGCCGCAGTGCAGAAAGAAGCCACGGTTTCCACACCAGGATGCAGAGAGCCTACTTGAAGCCAAAGGGGGTGGTGGGAGGGTCATCACCTGCACAGACCCCTGAAGAGTCTGGATGTTGCCAGGTCCCCAAGAGGAGAGGGATGCCGGAGGCTGAGAGGGCAAGACCCGACTGTGGGAGAACCATGGAACCCACACGCTGGCTCCATGTGGCAAAGGAGGACGGGTGGCGTCCATAACAAGCCGCTAATGAAGTAATTAGCGGCAGGGCCGACTTGAACAGAACAAAGGAAACTTTTCTTTTTTCTTCTACTTTCTTCTGATTATGGGGAGCAGGCAAGGACTCAAATAAGACTGAGAAGCCCAGAGACTCCCATTGCAGGGCAGAGGATGCGGAGGGGACCCTGCAGGCACTGATCGTTCATCTCAGTGACAAGCGGGCAAAACACACCTCCTCACTTACCATCCCAATTGAGGGGCTGGGGATCCTCTTCGGAATATGGGGGTGATCCCAGGGACAACTGTGACAAGATGCTGCCTCCCAACTGGTTCCCTGTAAAAACAGAGAATAAAAACCACTTAGATTATAAAATAGACCAAGCGTGGTCCTTCCGCGGGTACTAATTATCACATCATCTCTTTCCTCCCCATTTCTTTAACAAGATCGAAGTTGTGGCAAGTGAGAACCAGGGGATCCAATGGTATCCTGCACAGACACGCTAACACATATATTTATACTTTTTTTTTTTTTTTTTTTTTTTTTTTTTTTTTTTTTTTATATGAAGGAAGCAAAACCAAGGAAGTGTGCCTGGCAAGAAGAATAGAAGGTGATGAGGTTTGTGATTGTCTTTCATAACTGTAGGAGTTTGTTTCACCTTCTCAGACGATCTTCTGAGACACACTACTACTATGTACAGGTGAGTGCTACCCTTCTGGTATACAGCGTGCCAACCTGCCTGAGGAACAGAATTGTCAGGCAGAGAATCAACCTGGAACTTTAGGCAAATCTTAGCCATATACAAGTTATGCCACTGAACATCTTGAAAATAAGAAACAAGACCCTGAACTTAACTCTGTATTCTATGGCAAACCAGTTGTTGAGATGTACTGCAGCATTCTAAAGAGTCAGTTCTAGATTACTTAATTACAGTCACTGGGCACATCTAGACTAGGTACTAAAAGTACAGTAGACTAATCGACTGTGCATTAGCGTGTCACGGCAAAAGCTGTGCTATTGCCTTAATGCACAGTAGAATTAATCTATGGCACATCAGCATCACTTAAAAGGCATGCGCTGGCGCTACTGTGCAGTAGCACCGGTTACTGCTCATTTAGTTATTAACTGATATTACAGGTACTAAACTTATGTGCAGTAACCACAGTGCATTAATTCACATGTAGATGTGCCCACTATGTCTTGTCTACAGGAATAGTCGGATAACATAGGTGATTAAGCTTCAAGTACTTTCTATGAATTTTCATTGCAGTTTTTTCCTTCTACAGCTGCATGTGAAATAGGCTTAAAGCATTTAAGAACGTTCACCTATTTGTGCACCACTCAAATAGCTTATTAAAAAAAAAGTAACAGAAATGCAGCAATAAGGTACACTACTATTATCTGGGGGAAGGGAATAGTACACCTGGCACAGCATGTTGTGCTTAAAAGCCTGTGGTTGGATATAACAGGTTGCTGTCTAGACAGGGGCTATGACTAGTGTAGATTGTGGGAACATCTACATGAGACGCTGTGGCATTGTAGTGATGAGCTATGGTGATGTAGCTTGTAGCTACAGCAGTGTAGTGACGGCGGGCACTAACAGCAGCTTGTTGATACTGCGCAGTAGAGTCAGAAATGACCCATGTGCCACTGGGACTGGGCAGTACCAGTGGGTACTGCGTACTAAATGACCACACAGTACCAGCTGCACAGTGGGGTGCACATGTAGATGCACCCTGTATGAATGTCACCTATCCTGATTGAAACTGTTTACACCAGTGAAAATCATAGTTTACTCTGGTTTATGGCATCAACACTTGCAATCTACACCGCTGCAGTATCACGGCACCAGTGGAGGAGGGGGAATCCAAACTCAATGTGAGCAGGGTCAGTATATATATTCTCTTTAAGTGTATATTCACCGTTGCCAACTTTGACATAGAAGCATATGTCAGATAAACAACAGCTGGCTTTCTGAAGAATTGTTTTTTTTCCTGAATTCCTCTCTTCCTGTGTGGCAAAAAGAATTAACACTCTGCAACAATACTAGCAGCCATTTGATTTTAGTCTCACTTATCAAGAGGAAATTCAAACACCCTTGAAAGACAGTTTGCGCTGCTCTTTAAGGGCGATTTACTTGGCTAAGAAGTCCTGAGTGCAAGGGAGACCATGGTTTGGTGATAAAAGAATGCTGTAAGCAAGTAGCACTGAGATTGTTAACATTTTGAAAATAAAAAAATACAGAACGCCATGTTGCATGGACAAAAGAAGGCACTATTCTGTCCTGTTTTGTTCATCTTCCTTTTTAGCAACATTTTCAAACTAAGATCATAAACTATTTATTTTTTATGTTTATATCAGAAAATTCAATCTTGCAGCTGATGACATGGGAGAAAACTGCAAAGCAAGCATTTTCGAAGTTACATGAAAGCATCAAAATAATTTCCTTGGGGTATGTTATGAGACATGTCTGAGGTATATACTGGAAAAGACTGGAAGCAACCACACAACAAAAATGCGTATTCTGGAATCCAACAAAGTTTTCTGAGAAAAGCTGGTCTAACTGGGCCCTTTTGACACTGAATAGGTATAATTTACTGGGAGCGTACAGATGAGTGCAGATGTGTGGTACGTAGCACTGCAGACCCATCTGTGGGGCCACATACCACACATACAGACATTCTCCATACTGCTACTTGGCAGTGCGGGGTAGGGAGGAAGGGGGTTTACCCCAGGAGATCCAGAGGTCAAAAATACCCAAGCCAAAAAAAGCAGGGCAGTACACATGGAAAGAGTGCACACTGTCCAAAACCAGAGCCTGGCCAGCTGAAACAATGCTCCAGCTACCCGCCAGGCTTCCTGATACAGCTGCAGACCCAGGAGGGCCCAGGTTTCCCAGGTAAGGTGGCTGGGGCCAGCACAGTTGCTGGCCCCAGCCTTACTTACTCCACATGGGGAACATGTCACACACCAAAGCGCACTTGGCATGGACATCCCCCAGTGACAAAGTTGTGCTGCTGCTACTTGTTCCCAGGAAAACAACCATCTGGGCTTATCTGGACATGACTATACAGATGGCATTTATATGATAAAAAAATCTAAATTGTATTTTGGTCTCTTTTAAAGTGTATAAGTCAAGGAATAATTTTACCTACCAGTGACAGACAATTACAATTAAAAATATACAGTAAGTAAGCAGCAGTTATAGGATTTATGCAAGATATTTCATATACAATCCATGAAAACAAAAAGCCACATCAAGAGAAAAGTAGATATAAGTTTAGATACCTTAGGGTAGCAATAATGGCTGATTTTTACTTATGTATACCAGAGGAATATCCCTTTTACCCATCAAACAAGATATCTGTAATGTGGTAGCCCTCTTTCATTTATTAATATAGAATTACTATTGATTAGTACTTTAAGCAAGCAAATTTAAACTAATGCTGTGATGTGTGACAGTTCTTAGCAACAGCACCTTTTTGAACCATTCATTCTGGTTATGGTTATCTTAATATTTGTACCATGGTTGTGTCCTTCTCATGATGTTAATCTTATATTAAACAAACCAAATTTGTTATTAGGATTTAAATGGAAGTCACTTTCTTCTTAACAGACAATGAGCTATTTCTGTTATTTATATGAATTTACATCAGTTGCAGAGAGTTTAAGAGTCTGAGAGAGAAAGGAGGCTGAATCATAATGCAAGTGGTGTACAGATCTTCTTTGCTTTCTGGAGTTTACTGACTTTAAAGCTTAATTTAGATTATTTATTCAAGTATCTTGGTATACAATTCTCAAAGCAGATAGCAGTGCTGTAGAATACTGAATAAGAGATTGGATTTGCTTATCTTTGCTTATTTCCATTGCCAGGCACAACACTTCAACAGGAGTTAGAAACCAGGGGCTGTATTTTCACACTAGGATGCTTACTGTCTGGAACCTAAATAAGCTCCTAATTTTTAGAGCACTTAGTATGTGCCACTCCATTTAGCTTCAACAGGGGTTAAGAATTTTCACTAAGTCTGAAAAACAGGTACTATAGGTTTCTACCTATAGCCACCTGGATTATGTGTATTTGACCAATTATATTAACTGTGCTTACCCAAAATTCACCCCTTGATCCTTATTTCTTCCTGAAACTTATTCTTCCTAACAGCAATCCTGACTTAATAATTTGTAGCTCCAAACACTCCTGCAGGTTCACTGGAACAGTCCTTTATCTTAGTGGTATTTTCTTTGCATGAAGATCTGGTTTTGCCACTATTTTATTTCAAGTTCCTACATGGAGCAAGTAATCTCTCTTACCCAGTATGGGCACTGCTAAGGCCTTAAGAGTTGCTCCCCAGGGTTCACAGTGTCTCCATCCCCATATCCAGCTGGCATATCTGAATTCTGTCCAGGAGCTCTTGTGATTAAATCCACTTGGGATACAACGGCACCAGAAATATCAGTCTTCACAACACAAGCCCATTTAATTTGCAGAGACCCCAGGTTCAATGGAAGCTTGACTCTTCTACTGTTATCTAGATGGACAATTTAACTTCTGCAATACTAGTTTTTGCCTCTTCAGCACTGGGTGTTTTTTTATGAATCGTACTTATTTCAGAAATTGACTTCAACAGTACTGTAGTCTTCCAGCCATTGATGTCTCCAGACATAACCTGTATACTGCCTCAGCAATTTCTAACTTCCCTGGATGTGGTTCCTTCTGGTTAGGCAATTTTACCCCCAATTGCCTTTGCCTCTGTGTTGCCTGAAAATGTCATCTGGCATAAGACCCATCAGAAAACAGTTTCATTCATCTGACTTATGAGATTTTTGTAAGTAGCTTGAACCCAAGTATCTTTTTTTAAGTCACATCATCAGCCATAATTGTTTGAAACACAGCACCTGGTATAATAACCACCTTTAAGGAAGTCCTAAATTCTGTTTCCACACTTGCAACTCTGCATAAAATCTGGTCCATAGGTTAATCTAATATGTCCTCCTCCTTCACTAAGGAGTTATCAAATGCCCCTTGTGAGGCAGCTAGGGATGGCCGTGAACCCCCTAGCGCCCCCTACCGTCACGTTAGGGTGACGTAGCACCCTCAGAATCTTGCCCGCCACGACTTTGATGGTTAAATATATAATGTGGAGGCTGCCAGTTCCCTAGTGGACGGTATTGGTGTCCTGTCCCTAGTCCAGAATGGGGATTCGATATGCGTCCCGCCTTAAGGGCAATGTGTGCCTCCAAACCTCCCCCTCAGCACGCCCCACGCCTCGCAGCTGTTCTGGGGGACGTTTGTGTAGTCCCTCGCCCCTTCGCTCAGGGCCCCGGGGCTCCTCGCCCACCTGGCACCCCTTTTGGGTCGGGCTCCAATCTCTAGCCCATTCCCCGCGCCCTGGGCCTGTCCTACTGGCGCCCAGCAACTTGCTGGCGCCCCCTGGGTCCAGCTCCCTAGCGCCATCTAATACCGGCGCTCCCTGGTTCCAGGTTCTTGCCGGCGTCTGGCTAATCATCGGCTCTGCCTTGCAACTGGAGCGCTCTCGCCGCCCTAGCCGCGGCGCCCTTGGGCCGGCTCGCTCTCGCCGCCCTAGCCGCGGCGCCCTTGGGCCGGCTCGCTATCCCTGGCTACTTCGCCCTTCTGGGCCTTGCCCACTCAGTGCGCGAGGCGCGTGGTGTCAGCCCAGTCTCTGCCCTGCTCCAGGCCTTGCCCTCTCTAGGGCTGACACCGCGCGCCTCGCACCCTGCCGCTGCCCCACACTGGAGCCTTGCCCACTCTAGGGCTGACACCGCGCCTCCTGCGCTCTGTCTCTGCCCCGCTCCGGGGCCTTGCCCTCTCTAGGGCTGACACCGCGCGCCTCTTGCGCCCTGTCTCTGCCCCGCTCCGGGGCCTTGCCCTCTCTAGGGCTGACACCGCGCGCCTCTTGCGCTCTGTCTCTGCCCCGCTCCGGGGCCTTGCCCTCTCTAGGGCCGACACTGCGCGCCTCGTGCCCGGGCACAGGCGCTCGCCGCCGTGCCTGTCCCCTTGACCCTGCTCTGGGTCCGTTGGCCCAATTGGGCCAACACCGCCCTTATGGGCTGGGGTCTGTAACCCCGCACACTGCGCCTCCCTGGCGCAATATGGTGCCCTGCTGCACCGACAATAGTGCCCTGCTGGCAACTGTGCCCCTACTGGGCACTAGGAACCCCCAAGCTGTTGGGGAGCTCCCCTGAGGCCTCCTCGCTCCCCTACAGCCTCACCCGGTCCTCCGGTGTAAACTATAACGTAAACTCAAGCCCTCTGGCTACAACATAAACAGAGGCTCCACACGCCTAACAATAACTCCAAGCCCCGCCAGGGCTCTCAATCCTACCTTCCCTCAGGGCGATCTTGTTCCCTGCATCATTGTAGCCGGTTAGCATGGTAAAGTAGCAACCACTAGCCCAGGCCACTCAGCTCAGCCACAGAGCTCCTGCTCCTGCTCCTGCTCCTGCTCCTGCTCCTGCTCCTGCTCCTGCTCCTGCTCCTGCTCCTGCTCCTGCTCCTGCTCCTGCTCCTGCTCCTGCTCCTGCTCCTGCAGCAGCCAGAAGGGAACTGTGAGTCAGGCTCCGGCCTAAGCTGTTTATAAAGGCCGGGCCCTGCCCCCTTCTGGCCATGTGACCACCTGGTTGCCCTGGTAACCGGGCACCTGAGCTGCCTGGGTGATTGGCAGCTCTGCCAATCACCCTCACACTCACGGGGCACCTATGTGACTCCGTGACACCCCTGTTGTGATGTTTATAAACTGACCTTTCACACAGGATACTTGTGTGGCTTACCAATGGGCACAGTGCCCACTCAACTTTGCTAGGCTGCACAGGGAAGTCCTATTAAACAGCCTCCACGTTGCACACATATAATTCTGCAGGGTCTCAACTTCCAGCTCCCTCCTGGTTTGTTATGCCTGGTGGTGTTTCCGGAGAGTCACTGCCTCATCATAGCAGCCAGGTAAGTGTTTGTGTAATCGTAAGATCCACAATCCACTCTGGAAGCCTGTCATGCTCCTTCTTCATTGCTCCCTTCAATGCCTTCCATGTATTGTTACCTTTTTTGCAAGCAACAGTGCTATTGCCATCTTGAAGTTACAGCCCTCAGTATTTTTTTAGGAAATGAAAGTAGCAACTCCAGCACACACAAGAGAACTTATCTTCCTCCTCATCAGAGAAAGCAACAGAAGGTAGTACAAGACTATAGATAAAGATACAGCACCATCTATTGGTGGAGGTGCTGTTTGAACTGATCATTACTTTGCCTACAAGGAGAATGGAAATGTGATAATGGAAGAACCTTCTATCTAGCAGGCAAAAGTACAAGCTACAATGGTGGAAACTCAGCAAATTCATACTAAAAGTAAGATCCATGTTTTTAACCACTGGCATAGGTTATCAAGGCTTATGGTAAATTCTCCATCAGGAATGATTTTTAAATCAAGATTGGATTTTTTTTCTAAATGGTACCTTCTAGGTCAAACAAATACTTAATTTAGGGAAATCTATGATTCTACCTAGCCTCATATCTATTAAATTATTTTCAGCCTTTTCTCTTTCTAAACAGAGAACTGGGACAATAGTTGCTATGGATTGACAGTGTTAAGGGAAATCTGGGGGAAATGCTTTCCTGGAGTCATTCTGTCCAGGACCAGGACTTGTTCTTTAAATTTTGGGACTGTCCCGCCCAATTAGGAACAGGTAGTCACCCTATCCCCCTGTGCTATGTGCTGTACAGAACAAAAATGTGGCTTGTGCACAAAGAGCTTACAATTTAAGGCAACAATTAACAAGTGAATACAGATGGATGCAGCAGTACAAGACAATGAGGCAGGATTGGTCATCATATAGGTGCTGACCTTAATACATCAAGTGCCTAACTATCGTGGTGTCTGTTATTTTTGTAGATATTTGTAGGAAGCTCATTTCAAGTGTTAGGGGCAGCATAGGAGAAGGAACAAAGTAAAGGGATTGAAAATGTAACGATGAATACTAGCATCAAGGACTGAGCAAAGGCTATAGGAAATTAAAGATGGTAGGGAGGGTGGCACAGGTTGTGAAGGGTCTTGAAACTGCAAGCCACCTATGTTTCATGTGAGAGGAAGGGCAGCTAAGGGCAGACCAGTTCCTAGACCATATCAAAGTTATTATGATATTTGCAGTGGATTTGATGTCTAACTGATTCAGTGATGGGTGTGTTAGAATTTCTTAAATATCTAGGTGTCTGGACTCACTTGACAAAACACAGCATATTTTTATCAGTACTTTCCCTTTTTATTAAGCCCAATCTCTTCTTTCCACATAATGTAAAACTATCACTAATTCAGGGCATTTTTTATCATTTTCCTCCAGTTTTTGCATGCATGGCAATGAATGCCAATGACCTTTCTACTTCTTAGCATAAATCTCTAGCATCCAGCTGTCTTCCTGATTTCCCACTAGAGAAGACAACATTAAAATGATTTCATGTTTTAACATCAGATCCCTGTGTCATTTTATAAATTCTTTCCTGCTTAAATAGTGGAGTTATCAGAGGCAGTGACGGACATTTTAATAACACTGGCAATACATTTTTCTTCTTATCAGTTTCAAAATAGTTTGTAAAGACCTATTGTCTTTAGTCCGTCTTTGCTACAGAAATGCATCCCCGTGGGACCAAAATGTGTTTTCTTTTTTAATTTAAAATTGTTTGCTTTAACCATATGTATTGCCTGTTTGAAAGACGTCAGATTTATATGCCAATATATAGCTTACCTTTATCAACATACTACATCAACATATATTCCTATCCTAACCTGGAAATAGCACTGATATGGGAATGCAGTTCAGTCTCCCCAGACTGCCTCTTTCAATAAGGATACAAATTAATATGGTGTTGAATTTTGTGATGGAGATAGCATTCCACCAGCAACTGAGCTGAGCCCACAAAATATCATAGACATAACCTTTGGTTAAAATACTAAAAACAAAAAATAAAATGTAATCCTTCTGCCAGGCACTGGGCAGTAACAAAATACAGGCTCAAATTTAGGTTTTTTACCTAAACTTTCTATTCTGGCTTGTGTCCCCACCCAGAAGCCTGAAAAAATATTTTTTAACTGGGTGTTCTAAAGTGAACTGCCCTATCCACAAGCAACACTAAACTATAATGAAGTTTGCTGAAGGGATAAAGGGGACGAATATGTAATGCTAAAGAAAAGGGTAACTATTAAATATTAACTGAAACCTAAAACACTTAATAGTCTCTCTGTTACTGGCAAAACATCCCAGGGAAGCTCCCACCAAGCCCACCTGCTACAGGAAGTTCATATTTTGCCAGGTCTGCTAGACCAGCATTTCTCAACCCATGGATCATGACCCAAAGGTGGGTCACAAGAATATATAAAAGGGTTTCAAACAGACTTTAAAAATAGATTCTCCTTTAAAGAAGAAAAATTTGGAAAACTGTGGCTCTTCCCTTGCAGGCTGGCAGAGGTCCAGCCTGCGAGAGGCCGCTTAGGGCCCCCTATGGCCCACATACGGTGGGACTGGGGCTTGAGGGCGGGGGGTCAGGAGTGAGGGGCACTGGGTTGGGACTGGCCATCAATGTTTACAAATGGGTCCTGGTACAAAAAAGGTTGAGAGCCACTGTGTTAGAACCACCCAACACAATTCCTCTCTTTTAGTTCTAACTCCTCCCTAACACTCTTTGGTTTTGTTTGATGTCATTTCAAAGAACCATCAGTTGAGGGCTTTAGAAAACCTAAAATTGTCTTTGAGGAAGGAATTCCATTTTTCTTATTGCCATTTTCTGTTTGCTCTACAACTAACAAATACTGTATCTGACAGTGCTACTCTGATAGGAATCATGTTCTACAGCAGCCCACTGGTATTACCCCAATTCCTCCCTGCTGTCAGCCAATGGCAGTTTCACTTCAGCCAGACCTGGCAGCAATAGCAAGGAAAATGTCTTGCAGATTGTTCTACAGTCATCCTACATCAGCAAATGATTAGCCTACCTTTATTCAACTGAGGTCCACATACAAATTGGTGGTACTCAAAATTCAGCATTTAAGCCACTAAACAATCCTCAAATGATTAATGGCTTTTGATCACTATCAAAGTGAGCTGAGATCAAGCTGGTGAACTAGAAAAGTTCCATGCGTCATCTACTTAATTGGGAAACGATATCCTGAGTACAGTGGTGGAGAGACTTCTACTGGCCAGTTGTTAATTGACTTTTACTTCCTTTCAATCTCTGCAACTGTTAGTTTTGGAATGAAAATCCTGATTTACCCAATACATTTTTTCTTATTCTACTAAGAATCCCATTCATTTTCAAAATGGAGGCCCTGGAAAAAATACAATCATTCTGATACATTCAAGTGAAAGACACAGAAAGCCATGTTTATGAAAGCAGTGTGGAATGTATAATCTCATGCTTATATAACATTGCAGGGTGAGCAGGTCAACCAGCTTTAACTCTAGTGTGTACTCTGGAAAGGGAAGAAAAGCTCTAAGTAGTTTTTTACTCTAAAATGCGGGGGAGAAATGAATGTGTGACAATTTGGGGTGGGAAGCAAAAAAAGGTCTGGTAGTAGTGATAGACTAGGGCTATATGCTTGCTGGGATACTGGACCCAACATTTGGAAGTTGCAGAGTTCTTCCCTTCAGATAAGAACAATAAAAATAGGGAGCTCAGCACTTCTGGGGGAAAAAAATCTAAGCCATTTAATTAGTTGCCCCCCCAAAAATCCAGCTAAACAAGTTTAAAATGCTGGCCTTAATTTTTAGTATGGTTTCTGTTTAAGAAGGGACTGAAGAAGAACAGACCTATATGGGTCGCCTTCCACTCCTCGCCCTTCCACATCTATTTTGTGGTATTTTTGGCTGCATTCTGACATGTCACAGTGCTTTGCACTTTCTGATATATTCTGTAAATTGTTTTTTGACATGCGTGCACACAGTCATGTTTCATATAAAATAGTCCCATGCTTGTGCTAACCAACTTGATTCTTCAACAACCAACAAGGGCTATTCCAAGAGGTGCCAGATCCATCACTGAAGATATTTTAAGTTGAAATCAGATGAAAAGGTTGAACTAGCATCTAGGGTTTCATAAGCAGGCAAAAAAAGGGCGAAATACAAGATATAATCATGGTATTTTGCCCTAAGCAACTGAGAATGTTTTGGAATTCCTAGTCTCCATAACAAATGATTCAACCAATTCTTAAGCAGCAAATGGAGTTAGTACCGTTTTCAATTAAACTGAGAATAATTGTGCAGGCAATTATGAATTGAAAAGGTTTTGAGGTGGGTGGAATGTTAAAAACAAAAACAATATCAAAATTAATAAAAATAGCCTGCTGGATAAAATACAAACAATAAATTATATAGCTTAACTAGGTGTGCTTTTTCTGCTTTGTCAGCACTTCAGCTGAAAGAGGGCAATGCATATAGTTATCCTATATTATAAAACTGTTTGTCCAAAGGAATGAAGCGTGTGATTGTGCTTGTTGATACTGGAGTCACCTATATGACCCAAGATCTCTTATACAGCTGTGTATATTTGTACTTCTGCCAGAAAGCCTGTAATTCTATTCTTTGAAGCAAAATCTTGGCCTGGGACTAAAGTGTATTTCATATTCTGATGAATAATGCCTTCCATCAGTGTAACAACTCCTTAATCTTGAATCATGTTTTCATAATGTGCTATATAACAGACCCTATCTCCTGTATAATGTGAGATAGGAATATACTGGTCCAACCTTCTGGAACCATTTGAAAATTTCTGTCAACTGGCTATATTGGCTGGAAGTGGACCACAAAACATTTATTTAGCTAACTATCTTTTAACAGCTTTTTAAAACTGTTTGTTTTTAATTTATTCATTTATTGGCAAAATCTAAACTCAAATCTAAACTGTACTCAACTCATAGGTAAAACTCTCATTGAATTTGACAGAACCCAGATTTTCAGCTCAGTTTCTGTTGATAAAAGTGGCTGTACATGGGAATTGCTCTAGCAAAGTGAAAAATCTATGTGATGGCAAGATTGTAGCATACAATGGTTTAAAACACACTTTAAAAAAAATAGGCAGTCTCAAAATACACTGAATGGTCAGTCAAATTATCACATGGTCAACTCTCTTGACAAAGAACTATGACAAAATGCAGAAAAACCTTGGGACAGATGCCTAGCTGCATTAATCAGCAAATATGCCATTTATATCATGTGGGGTTCAATCTCATTCTGTTAAGTAAAGGTTCAGTCCAGAAAGGTGGAGTGTAGAGGAAGCTGAACTCTTTGTTGCCCTCAAAGGGGATCAAATCTTTAATTTCTGACATTCTGTATAAACTGCAGACCCCAATACTAGAACAAATGTATTTCTAAAGTTTTAAAAGTCACACATTATCTGGACAGAATTATTTTAACTCTTTGCCTGTCTTAAAGGAATACATTCTCTCTCAGTACTGAAGTAGGCACCAACCTACTTCATCAGATGATATTAAGGAGCCAGTCCTGAAGTAGACACTGCAAACCAAACTGAGCCCTGGTGTGCATAGTATGTAAAATCAATTAAAACTGGGGCTGCTTATTACTCAGTTGATACCGACCCCAACACGGCAATTTAGCTTGCTTATAGCTAAGAATAAATTGGTAAAGTTTATGGTTAGCACAGCATGATTTCAATTGGTAGAACTGTGTGAGGGGGCTAAGACCCCACAGGGCCCGGCCCGAAGGAAGGACCCTGGAATTCCGCCCCGCTTCCGGGTTAGGACCCGGAAGCCCAGCGGGGAACCTAATGTGGGCCGGAACCTGAACCGCGCCGGCGCGGGACCGGCACGGGAAGATAAAAATGAGATGCTTACCTGCAGCAGGGGAGGACGGCTCCACCCGGAGCTCACTCCAGGAGCGGCCGGGAGACGCGAGGTGAGGTCGGGAGACGTGCGGCGGGAGCCGGCGGCGGCGGAACCAGGAGCAGCAGAATCGCGGACGGTGAGTCAGGGAGCGGCTGAGCCGGGAGTCCCGCGGCAGGGACCGGCGGCGGCACGGCTGCTACCGGCGGACCCGGGAGCACCGCGGCGGGCACGGGCAGCGGAGCAGCCGGCAGAGGCAGAGTCGGGAGCCCCGCAGCAGGGGCCAACCGCGGAGCAGCCGCCAGAGACGGAGCGGAGGGCCTCGTGGCAAGAGGCAGCGGCAGCTTCCCAGAGGAGGGTGAAGCCCCACGCGAACCTAGACGGAGCCCTAGCGCAGGGCATTGCTGAGACAGTGGCGGCAGGAAGGCGCGAGGAAGGGAAGGTAACGCGGACCCCGGCGGCAGCCGGGGTGGGAGCCACCGACCGGGGAACCTTCCTGCAGAGACTGCGGGACACGTGGTCGCGCGGGACCACCCGTGGGTGAGCAAGGCCGCCCGTGGAGACCCCGTTGGACGGGAGACATACGTGCGGGGTTCGGGACAACCCCAGACTTTAGGAGCCAGCGGCCCCAGGGGGACTAGGAGCTGCAGGAACACCTGTGAGGGTCCGGACGGGGAAGACCCCCCTTCCCCCCCGGACTGGGACTCTACTGAGTGAGCCCCTCACGGAGGCTCACCCCGGAGGACCGGGCGAGGGTGTAGGGGAGGAGGAGCCCTCAGGACCCCTGGACTTTGGAGGTACTGTACTCCCATGTGGACTGCCCGCTTCCCGACACAGGTGAACCCATAATTTCCATCAAGTCGTGGCAGGCGAGAGCGGAGAAGTAGACGGTCCTCTGAGTACCCCCCTCCCTCTCCAGGGGACATCCAGGATTCGGGGTCCCACGGCACGTGGTACAGCCCAATCCTTACAAACTGCATCAGAAATGACTTTGGCCTTTCTAAGGGGACAAAGCCTATAAAGTCTGTATCTTCCCAGTATTAGCTAAAAATGTTGTCCTTTCTATGTTTACCTCATTTTCTGACTGAGGGCAGCCAATGATTTTCCCCTTATTTTGGCAATGTAACTATCGTGTTTTTAAAATATCAGTGTCTTCTTGCTATATACTGCATAACTACACAGTATACAAATGGCAAAACTGCATTTTAACATACACAGACTGTTTATGGCAGAGGATTAAAATTCATACAGCTTCATCATTTCACTTTGAAAAGGCATTGTCCATGCACCACAGTCTTTAAATCCTAATAAATCACAACAGACCGAAACTATTTAGTTTTTGTCACTTTGATTTCAGCTGAACAATGTAAAGGACAGAATCTATACTGTTCCTAGGACTATGGAACGGATACAATAAGGAAAGTTACATTACACTTTAGATGGATGGTTTAATTTGAATGATATAAAAATTTAGGGAGTTAAAATAATATAAGTAAAAATAGCTGCCTTTAAACAGCCCCAGTGTAAAAAACCAGGGCCAAAATTAAAACTAAAAGGAAAGGACATTCAGAATAGATATAATTTGCTTCTTTTCTTTTAAATGGAAAAATCATTTGAAATAGTGCACAAGTGAAGTCTGAATAAGCAGAAATATGGACATTTCTCAAGAAGTAATTACTGAAGCTGTGCAGCAAACCTGTTTTCTGTCATACGAGTATGGCTCCCTCTTAAATCACAGTAGCTACTGCAATGCCAGCAAAACAGATTACAAGAGAGACAATTAGACCCAGTTACAATGTTCAGCTGCATCAACCATGACAGTAAAAGAGTGGGATCACAGTAATTGCCCAGACATCACTTGCCAAAGAGACACGGACTATATGACTTCAATATCATTACTGGTGCTAGTCTTAATTTTTTGTCCCTCCATATTAGACATGATAGAGTAGGAAACGCCTCTCTGATGCTGGGAGTCAGGCTAATGATCCTTAATTTAATTATATGAAGGTTCAACTCCTTTTTCTCCTGTAAAATCACCATATGAGAAAAAAGGAATAGAAGTAATAAATTACAGAACAGCAGCGGATAACTGTCTGTATGAATCTTGATCTGAAAAAGTAACTCAGACAATCTTGCTTCTGAGCACTATTCTATGGTCCGAAAACAATGGAAGGCCACTCATTCATGACTAGTTATTAAAGGCAATGTGAACAACATGGGGGTGTCTAAGTTATGGCATAGTCAACAGAAATCAGGGTAGCTATGAACCTTTAGCAACTAGCTAACTTAAGTAAGCTATATATAGAGAGCACAAGCTTTTGTTAACCCAAGTTGACTTCATCAGATGCCATTTGGTGTATGCCACAATGCAGTTAGCGTCTGACTGGGAATTGTCTTGGAAAAAACATATGTGCTGCCAACACAGGAGGGGAGAATTCTGTAAGCTGATAAAAGCATGTGCCATGGCGACGGGCCTTGCAGGCGCCCTTTTCATGACCTGAAGGCCTGTCACTCAAGTGTGACCTACTTTCAGAGAAGCGCAGGCTCAGTTGTAACAGACAGCTTGTTGCTACGCATGCCCAGCATATGAGAGATATGAGGTAATCTTTCTAGAAAGTTCGGTCTTCCTAGCAACCTAATTGGCCATGAGAGTTACTATAAAAGGTCTGACGACACCTCCCTCAAAGAGAGACCCGCGGAACTGGAGACAGAGCCTGGTCTGTTCAGGGACTGTCTTCCAGTTAGGCGCTTAGGCTTTTCGGTCTTCTCCTTCGCCTCGTGTTATATTATATTGATCTATCGGCTTACGACCTACCTGGCATCGATCTCTAACCATGACCTTGGATCACCCCTTGGACTCTGACTACAGTTTTGACTACTTACCTGGTTCTGGACCCTGGCAACCATCTCGACCACCCGACCATTCAGCTGTCAGCGGACACCAGCGAGTTACGGTTCTGTGTTGTCAGCTGTTCCTCCGTTATAAACTGTTGACCATCCCTGGGACTTATCCGACAGGCTTGTCCTGTCGGTGAACCCCGTGGGACAACAGGTTCCCCTGTTGTGAGTTAATACTGTAACTGAAGACTCCGTACCTGCGCTCTTCCAAGCGTAAGTAAAATAAATCCATTCTGTTGAAAGAACTCAGCTTCCGTGTCGCTCAGAACTCTGCCGCCGCTAGACCCAGCCTGTTCGTTTGGTCTTACCGTGACACTTGGGACCCTTCCCTGGGGGAGGATTACCCAGCATGGCGTCACGAACAGGATCTGTGGGAGGCGAGGAGTCTGAGATAATAAGAAGTTGCCCGTGGCACAGCGGAGTCCGCCCGATCACCGGTCCGGATGACATAAGGGCCCATAACATCTATCACCAGGCCGCAAGTTCGGCCGAAAATGTGATCAAAGGGCACCTATCCCTCTGTGGGGTGAGAGATCGGGAATGGGCCGTTCAATTAACCACTGGGGCATACCACTGCATTATGCAGAACCCTCAAGCTATTTGCCGCCCTGAGGAGGAAAGCGGGAACGTGACCCCGGCCCGCACTAGCCCTCCGGCCGTAGTGGTCAGCCCAGCTCGAGTTTGGCCAGTGAGTCCGGTATGTGAACAAGGGAAGTAAAGAGATCCTGAAGACTCAGTTCTTATGCCTGAACATCGTGACCAGATCGAGAAGCCATGAGCTCCTGACACGGCTCCGAGAAACTTTGGAGCAAGATGGCAGGAAAACTAAATGGATCGGTGGCAAGAAGTGGAAGAAAGGCTGCTTAATAAACGGGTTGTTTGGTGAATATCTTTTATTATTGGGGGAATTTCTGGACCGGGAGAATCAGCTCGAGGTTGCCATCTGAGCTCTTGCCGACAATTTGGCTGAGCCGCCATTATTGAACGGCGCCAGCAAAGGGGGAAGCGTACAGAAGAATGCAATGATGTCACCAGCATCCAACCCTTCCAAGATGTCACAATGTCCAGCCCCCCTCCCTCCCAGTCAATCCGTCACCATGGTCCTGCCTCCGCCCACATGGGACCCAACCCCCTCACCCCCCCTTACCATGGCCCATAGCCACACCCAAGCTGCCTCCACAATGCCATCGGCCTCCTGCCACAGCACCACCTGTTGAGCTTGCAGCTCCACCACCGTACGCTAGCCAGCATAATGAGGGCGAATGTGGAGAAGGAGAATAAGAATACAAAGAAGTCCATCGACATTAAAGTCCAAGATACTAATGCAATGATAAAAGAACAAAACGATACCACAGTTGTACAAAGAAAGACGGGAGAAGAATTAGAATCAGAACCAAATAGTGATTTAGAGCTGACAACAACCTTCCCTATTGCGGTTCGAAAGGTTGTAGGGGGACCGCAAGGACAGACTCAAATCACAATAACTACGAGAACTAGGACCCGCATGGAAATGAACGAACTGAAAAAGGAGACGGGAATTCGACCTCAAGAAACCCCGATTGCTTGGTTGGGAAGACTAGTGGCGGAAGCCGGCAGTGAAACAGTTGACTGAGAGGAAGCCTTACAATTGGTCTGAAGTGCAGATTGGAGTCGAGCAAAAGTAATCGACCCGGTTCCAATCCTTGCCAATCAGTACTGGCCTATCCCAATTCCGGCCCTTGTTGCAGAAGCGTTACAACGTAAGATCCACTGTTGGCATGAGGGAGCAAATACCCGCAACATCACGGCTATTGTATTAGTCCATGCCATCATCGGGGCATCATATGCTTTGTGGACATCAGCCATTGAATCTCACTCCGACACAAATACAAGGAGCATGGCCCCATAGATTCGTTACTATACCCGGGGACGTACCCTGTCTCAGTGAGGCAGTGCAAGCTGCCACTGAACTTTATGGCGGGAGTCACAGCATAACTGCTAGGCTCCTGTTGAGTCCATCAATCAATGGCCCGGCGATGCATACACTAGGGCTATTGGATCAATTGCAAGGGGCAATGGAACAAAGGCCCCAACACAAGGCTCACCCTGTCTGGGACGAGACTGCCACAAATTACCCAACTGAGAAAACGTTCACCGGCTACTGGGGAACAGGCATAAAGAAAAATCAGACGAACCCTACCAGACGAGGTCAATTAGCTCAATCACCATCACTGCAAAGGTATCAAACTTCTGAGTCACCACAGACATCTAGGAAACCTTCATTTAGAGGAAATTATTCACCACCCCAATGATCGACAGCTGAGAGAGCCATGTTCGGGTTCCTTCTTGGAAAGACTGGCTTGACCAAAGAAAAATTGAGGCTACTGGGTGAGGATGGGCAGAAAGATCTTGCCCAGGCACTGGGTTTTACCGGTTTCCAAGATAAGACAAAAACGAATAAGTGCCATCAACGTGAGTCCGGCGATCGACGGCCACACCACCTCCGCTCACCAGTCGGATGCACAAGAAACGGACGACAAACAACCCCAATATGACAACGAACTGTCCCCGCTATACGACAAACCGATGCAGACCAAATCCGAACTAACAAATGAACCAACGCGAAGCCCATTACAGGAAACCGAACCACTGTGAATCGAATTGAGACGGCCTCCACCTCACTGCACTGGGGAGTCTTAGCCAGACTGGCTGACCTGCTCGCCCGGGCTTTAAACTAAGCCCACCGGAGGTTGGGGGATTACCACCACTGCCAGCCCACTGAGCAACCTTTGTAAATCCAGCAGGCTAAGGCACTTAAGGGAACCCACCCCTACCCTAGCCCCGGAACGATCTGTAGGGAAGGCAGGGGCCCTCAATGGGACACTTGCCTGCCTGTACAACAATGCCAGGAACTTGGGGAATAAACAGGAGGAACTGGTCCTCCTGCTAAATAAGAATGACTATGACATCATAGAGATAACAGAGACCTGGTGGGACTCCACCTATGACTGGGCTACAGGTATAGATAGCTATACCCTGCACAGGTGAGATAGTGCAGATAAAAGGGGTGGGAGTGTAGCTCTCTATGTCAAGGACAGCTATACTTTCCTGCAAATTGACATTGGCACCC
This sequence comes from Crocodylus siamensis, assembly GCF_052110815.1. Lineage (NCBI taxonomy): Eukaryota > Metazoa > Chordata > Crocodylia > Crocodylidae > Crocodylus > Crocodylus siamensis. Next base: position 115,425,022 of record NC_143396.1, on the reverse strand, counting down.
AGGAAGGACATCTGGAGTCTCTCTGGGTTAAAATATGTGGGGAATGTGGCACAGAGAACATCATGGTAGGAGTCTATTACAGACCTCCTAACCAGAAACAAGAGCTGGACCAGAAATTTACCAGGGAACTGGCTAAGCCTGCACGCTCTTGATGCATGGTTGTCATGGGAGACTTTAACTACCCAGACATCTCATGGGAAGAGCGCTCAGCCAAATCCGATTGGTCGCAAAGCTTTCTCACATGTGTGGATGAGCGCTACCTGACTCAAGAAATCTGTGGGCCGACAAGAGGTAAAGCATTGCTAGACCTGGTACTGGCCAAAGGGGATGATCTAGTCAGTGACCAAAGAATTGACGGAAAGCTGCGTGATAGTGACCACAAGCTGATCACCTTTACAAAGCTGACAAGTCAGTCAGCAATACAGAAGTCCTTGACTTCAGGGAAGCTGACTTTGACAAGCTCAGGAGGCTTGTTGTGGAAGCCCTAAGGGACCACAGCTCGACAGGAAGAGGAGTCCAAAAGGAGTGGTTGCACCTCAAGGGAGCGATCCTGATAGCACAAGGGATGGCTGTCCCATCTCAGAGGAAGGGTAGCAAAAGGGCACAGCAACCCCCTTGGCTTAGCAGGGAACTTGAGGACCTCCTACGCTTAAAAAGAGAGACTTATAAAGGATGAAGGGCTGGAATTACCACCAAGGAGGAGTACTCAGCGCTGGTCTGTACCTGCAGGGAGCGGATCAGGAAAGCCAAGGCTGCAACCAAGCTCAGTCTGGCTTCATATATCAAGGGAAAAAAGAAGTCCCTTTTCAGATATGTAGGGAGTTGGAAAAAAAGTAAGGGTAACATTGAACCCCTGCTGAACTAAATGGGACAGCTGATAACTCACACCCAGGAAAAGGCCCATCTGCTTAATGGGTACATTGTGTCGGTCTTTCATCAGTCCAATGGGACCGCCTTGCCTAGCACGACGTGGGATGGCCAGGGTGAGGGCGTATTTATACCCAGCATCGATGCTGATCTAGTAAAGGATCGCCTTGAGAGGCTGGACACCATCAAATCAGCTGGTCCTGACAGATTGCACCCTAGAGTACTCAAGGAGCTGGCAGGTGTCATAGCCCAACCATTGGCAAAAATATTTGAAAACTCATGGCGCTCAGGTAAAATACCTGAAGACTGGAAGAAGGCCAATGTGGTACCCATCTGCAAGAAAGGGCAGAAAGTAGATCCTAGCCAATTACAGGCCAATCAGTTTGACCTCAATCCCTGGTGAGATTCTGGAGAAAATTATCGAGGAAACCCTTCTGGATAAGCTGGCTGAAGGCAACATCCTGAGAGATAGCTAGCACGGGTTTGTCGTGCGTAGGTCTTGCCTGACCAATCTCATCTTCTATGACCAGGTGACATATCACTTGCACAAGGGAGAAGAGATTGACATCTGGACTTTTTATTTAGTGTCCCATGACTTCCTCATGGAAAAATTGGCCAACTGTGGCCTTGGCTATGCCACAGTCCGATGGCTGGGAAATTAGCTCCGAAGTTGGACCCAGAGAGAAGTGGCTGATGCTAACAAATCGCTATGGTGCTCTGTGACCAGTGGCGTCCCCCAACACTTTATCCTTGGACCGGTTCTCTTAAACATCTTTATCAATGATGATGCATAAAGTGGTTCGTTTCTCTGGAGGCCACAAAAATCACAGACACACACTCATTAGATGGCACAAAAGGTGTATTTGCAAATAGGGTCAGAGCAGAGTCAAGAACTCAGATTACTCCGAACCAACAAAGGAATTTTGCAGGCAGTATTTATCTTCTCCCACCTGGGCACGTGTGCAGAAACAGGAACTCTTACAGCTCACTTCCGTTTCATACAAGCATACATGTGGTTACATCACTACATACATCGCATGTATAGTATAATTAACTACTTAAGTATGCAGGGTGGAGAGGTAAATATGCATCAGCTAATTAAGCATGCTCAGAAACTACAGCAGGTCGCCAAGAGTTCAACCCCCCCCCTTTCAAGGACACAGTCAGTTGAATTCCAGCTTCTGTAATCTGTATGAGAAAGGCTAGGGAGAAGCTGGGGGAGAGTCTGCGATTTAGCATAAGAAAAGCTGTGGCAAGGCTGGGAAAGGAAAAAAAAAAGTCCTTGGCAGTGTTTCTTTCTTATCGGGTGCAAGATGCAAGCTGTGCATTTCTAACAATACTCCATTTCTAACAATATTCCAGTTCTAACAATGATGTGGACATTGGTGTCAGAAGCGCACTGGCTAAGTTCACTGATAACACTAAACTTTGAGGCATGGTGTCCATGCCTGAGGACAGGCTAGTTATCCAGGCTGACTTGGATAAACTTAGTAAGTGGGTAGATACAAACCTGATGATGTTCAATACCAATAAATATAAGGTACTTCAACTTGGGAAAACCCCCCCGCAGCATGCATATAGGCTCAGCAGTGCTATGTCTGCTAGCACCACTTCTAAAAGAGACTTGGGGGTCATGACTGACCACAAGATGAACAGAAGCCACCAATATGATGTCGCAGCTGGTAAAGCAAACAAAACTTTGGCTTGCATCCATAGATGCTTCTCAAGTAAATCTCAGGATGTCATCCTCCCAGTGTACTTGGCCTTGGTGAGGCCGCAGCTGGAGTACTGCATCCAATTCTGGGCTTCACAATTCAAGAAGGATGTAGAGAAGCTTGAGAGAGTCCAGAGGAGAGCCATGCACATGATCGGAGGGCAAGAGAATAGGCCTTATGAAGAGAGGCTGAGAGCCATGGGACTCTTCAGCCTAGAAGAACGCAGGCTTGGGGGGACCTGGTGGCTGCTTATAAGTACATAAGGGGTGTACATCAGGATCTGGGAGAACCAGGGTCTGTTCACCAGAGGTCCCCAAGGAAAAATAAGGACCAACAGTCATAAACTCCTCCAAGACCATTTTAGGCTGGACATAAGGAAAAACTTCTTTACTGTCTGAGCCCCCAAGGCCTAGAATAGACTCCCTCCAGAGGTGGTGCAGGCACCTACTCTGGACCCATTCAAGAAATGTTTGGATGCTTATCTTGCTGGAAACCTTTGACCCTATCTGACTTCCTGCCCCTGGGGCAGGGGGCTGGACTTGATGAACCTCGAGGTCCCTTCCAGCCCTAATGTCTATGAAATCTATGAAATTGAAATCAAGCCTCTTCAGATTCACCCATCATCAGTCATAATGTGCTATAGAGCCAAAGTACAGATGATTTCAAAATATTTCACAAATGATGTCATAAAGCACTTACAAATAACTGCATCTCACTCATGCTGATAGTCCTACAGAATGTAATAGAGCAAATTAGAGTGGAAGAGGAGGATTCAAAACGATTTACACGTCTTAGTGGCATATTACAATGAATTTGAAAAAGTATTTTCTATTAATTGCAGACAATATCACTTCTATGGCCTTAGACCCCACTGTGGATCCCAAACCATTCTTCTACCGCATCAGATTATTTACACTATAGGGAACTGTACTTGTGTCCATGTATGAGAGTTTGAAGCAGTGATTTGGAGGGATTCCTTGGGTCAGTGACTGCCTGTAAACACAGGGGGACTGCAATCAATGCTCCAGGATGCCCCTTCTATTCCTATGAAGTATGGCTACTTTCTTGTTGTCTATTTGCATTTTTCTTTCATGGTGCAGTAAACACATAAATTAAGGAGAAAAGTATAAGACAGGAATAATAAATTGACCATAAATGCAAAATCCAAATTGACACAAGTTCCCATTAAAAAAATTAAGTTCTTAAAAGACTTTTTGTGAAATATCACCATTAGCATTCTGTTCTTATAACTGCTGACAGCTGAGAGTCAGATTCTGTAACTCTTTCACTGGGTAGCATCACTCCATGAGCAGCCCTCTGAAATCAAATATTGCTGTTTGGCTTAATCTAAAGCCCAGTCTGGTAGCCCTTACTCTAATAATTAGTCCTAAAAACATTTATAGGCATAGAGCCTTGAATCAAAAGCTAATCCTTTCCTCACTCAGAAAACATTGTTTCACGTTGCGTTGCTTTTCCATTAGAATTAAATATTTGTTTGTCTGTTGCCAGAGAAATTATAATTAGATTTTAAAAACAAATGTGTTTTAAGGGGGCACATGTTGCAATTAAAAGTTCCTGGATGTCAATTAGCAGTAACTAAATAAAAATATTCAGACATGCTGCAAGAAGACAAGTTTTCCTCTTTGCTGCCTGTAAAATGTCATCTTTAAGGTCTCTAAAATTATGGTGTAAAGACAATTAATTAATACTTAAAAAAATTAACTATCCTATGAATGAAATCTTTAAATTTGCAGAATGAGGTTAAAGGAGCTACAAAGGGCGTTAACATAGAGAGAAACTGCAAAAGTTTAAGAATAGAAATAGAATAGGCTTTAATTTACACCTATCAGAGTGAGACTTTTAGCTTGATTAAAAATCTGGAAAGAAATTAATGTTCACGTAACACATCTATACTTGTTAGAAAGAAAGAAGGTGCAAAAAAATCCTCACTCTGTTCTCCCAAAACAGCCAGTTCAAGGGTTACAGCCAGGATTATACTGAATAACTAAGTGATTAATTCACAGCAAGAAAACAACACTATACATTGTTGTTAATCCTTGTTGTATCATGTATACAACTGTCTGAAAATGATAATGTAATAGATGTTTATAAACCAGCAAAAACCATTTGGAAATGCAGCTATTTATTTTTGGATTCTGAATGGCCCATTTCCCACAGAAACGGAGTAGTACTTTGGGTTTATATGAAGTTGCAGCCCCTCCTTTGGACAGTGTAGTTGCAATAGCACTAAAGCTGGCAGCAGGAGCCATGGGCAGGTGTTGTACTGTACCTGTAATGCTATATTTACTTAAAACTTGTTTGAAAATTATTGGATGTTGTGGCTGTGTAGAAAACTTGGAAAAAGGATCCACATATGAGCTACATCTCAGGAATCAGAGACACAGTTAACAACTTAATGCTCATGGATGAAGAAGGAAGGTCCAACTCACAAGTTTTGAGTGCTTGTGCTTGGTGACGGTCAGTTTTTTTTAATTCCTATATCATGAGTCAGGGTGGTATTAAATTCTCCATTGCTCATCTTAACCAGTCACTGCAGGATTGGTTCACTGGAGGCCTGGTTCTGCTGGTTCACAGTATAAATTTGGAGCGTCTTGCTAAAATGTGGATACCTTAAATGTTTCTTTTGGATTTGTGTCATTTTCAATTATATACTTTTTGTCTCCCATGTCCATGGCAGGTGATCAGGAAACCAGGTGCTGCTGTAATTTAGACATTCTATAGTTCAGCTACAAACTCCCAAGACTTGACTCTACTTGAAACTTTTTAATGGAAAAAAAAGGAAAAAAATCTTGTTACACACAGCTTTTATAAAGTGATTTGTAAGTTTTTAAAGTAGTAGTTGCTTATAAAGTTGCAATATATTTCAACTGACAAGAAAATTCAGGCTTTGGAAAGTACAGATTCTCCCTGTATTATGTAATTAATTAGCAGCCCTTTGCTTGGGCACCTTAAGCCTCTCCCACTCTAAAATGTGCTTTTCTTTGCCTGTGAACTGGTGAGAGCTTGTCATCAAATATAAAATACATTCCAAATTCCTCCTTGTGACCACCTGTGAAACTCCTCTTGAGCAGAAGAGGGGAGGATCTTAGCTAGGGTTTAAATTATACTCCAATTCCTGGGGGCAAGGCTGTCCCTGGGGGTGGGGGTGGAATCAGGGCCACTGCCCTGGGCCCAGTGCTTTGAGGGGGGCACTGCCATCAGTGCCTTACAGGCCCCCCGCTGTGGCCATCATGCACTGCTGCTGCCAAGCACTGCCACGAAGTGTTGCTGGCTCTGGCCACTCACCACTCCCTCCTACTGACCCCACACAGACTGATGTGCCAGAGGCCCTGCACGCCCCAAGGGACAGCTCTGCTTGCCGGGGTCTGCGGCCATAGCACCAGGAAGCCGGAAGGAGTTGCCACCACCTAAGCTGCTTAGAACGATTCAGGTAGGGCGGGTTGGGTGCTCTTGTCGCTTATGGGGGTGGCTTAGCCCCCCTGAATTTCAAACCCTGATCTTAGCTCACAAGAGGCCAAGGCGTGATCAAGCCACACGCGCACCTTCCCTTCATCCAGGGAGGCAACAGACACCTGAAAGACTTAACTAGCTCCTAGGTGGAAGCTTCCCAAGGAGACAGCCCCTCCTACCTCAGACCACTGGGACAAAAGGGATGGAGTCTAATCCACAAGGGGCTGCAGAAAAAGATGCAACCCCCCCCTCCCCCCCCCCCCCCCCCCAGAATCTAGTCATTCAAAACCCAGCACATGCAAAAAGAGAGAAAACAACAACCTCGGGCCAATGGAGCTGATGTTGCCATCAAACAGCCCCGAGTCACTGCCCTTCGCTACCCCCCTCTTTCGCCTGGCCCAAGCTCTGGCTGCGACACGTGCTATGTTGTGTCCGCATAACAGAGCCTGCTATGTTGTGTCGGCAGCTGCTTGCTTCCAATAAAGCTTGAGCATTCAACAAAAAAAAAAAAAAAAAAAAAGCAGCGAGCGGAACTGCTGCTACGCCACCGAGCAAAACCATAAAGACGACGGCTAGAAAACCGACCCGCTACCCAGCACGCATGCGCAATGAGCACTGCAGCTGCTCTGTTGCTAGAGCCTTGGTGGGCAAGGAGCCCGCATGCGCAGTAGCGGGAGCAGCATGGCGGAGGCAGAGTGAGTACAGCTGGGGGAGGAGGAGGATCCGCCTCCATCCGCGGGGCAGGCGAGGTCTGTGGGGCGCGACCGGGCGCCGGGAGGGTTGTGGAGTTGCTGCCGCCGCCCGTGGGGCCAGAAGGACCCCCCCGCCATGGGCTGGGCTGAATGGAGCGGGTACTGCGGGGCTCTGGGGCCTGCAGCTGCGGCCTGACGGGTTGTTCTCTCTTTGCCTTGGCCTTAGACCCAAGCCGAAGATCCCGCGGGTGCCGGAGAACTTGCTGAAGAAGAGGAAGGCGTATCTGGCCATCAAGGCCACACAGGCCAAGCAGGCGCTGCTGGACAAGAGGAAGGTTAAGATCCAGCCACACGAAGCCTTGTCTGGGATGATCTAGCTGGGATGGTCCTGCTTTGAGCAGGGGGCTGGACTTGATGACCTCCTGAGGTCCTTTGTAACCCAGTTTTTCTGTGATTCAAAGGTAGGGGCAGGCATGCCATGGGAGCACTGGCGTTGTCACCCTCTCCCCCGGTGTGAGTGGGCTCTGACACCTGCTCTGTCCCCAGTGCTTGGCCAGAGGGAAAGCTCCCAAGGTGGACCGTACTCGGAAGCACTTGGCATGCAACCAGTTGCTCAGTGCCCTGGTTGTTGGGCAGGTGATGTGGAGACTTGTTGAAGGATGTTGCAGTGTGAAAGGGGCTTGCTGTCTTCTGTGATGCAGTAATGTGTGTGGGAGGAGCAGGGGATAAACAGCTAAGAGTCAGATTCTGTAACTCTTCTACTGGGGAGCATCACTTCATGAACAGGCCTCTGAAATCAAATATTCAGCAGGGGTTGCACAAGCCTGGCTAGGCTGCTTCCAGTACTTGGGCGAGTAGCAGGGTTAGAGCTAGTTTAGGTATTGACGCATGGCACTGTATTGTCCTGCCCAGAGGAGCAGATATAGTTGACAGGCTGTATGGCAAAGGCTGTTTGCAGGCTTGATGGGGTGCTTTTTTTTCTGCATGGCTTATGTGGTGCACAGGGGGGGAGTTACAGTGCTGCAGCCTGTCAACACGATTAGGGCTAGATATCTGTTCTTAAGTACTTTAAGAGCTCTGTTGCTGTAGTTTGTATGTGCCATAAGAACTTTTAAAAATCTTGCATGGGCATCCCAGAAGACGGGGCTGGGATGGACCTAGCATGGGCATATAATTTATCTTGGTGTCCCAAGGCAGGATCACCTATTTGTCTGACGTGCTCTTAAGTCCTCAATGATGGGGAGTGTACGAACTCCCTTAGGCAGTCTGTTCTAGTGCTTAATGATTAGGGGTCTACTCCATTCGTGATTTTGCAGAAACTGCCAAATCTGAGATTTGTCTGCAAAATCAACTTCCATTCAGCACCAAGGAGTGGAGCTGCACAATCTTTCCTCCTTCCAGGAATCTTTAATATCCTTAGTTTAGGCATTGGGATTAGAAAACATAAGTCATGTCTTGGGTTTTGAGTACATGTAACAAACATCTGAGGGAACTGAAGTGTTAGGAATGTCATAGATTTCATAGACATTAGGGCTGGAAGGGACCTTGAAGATCATCAAGTCCAGCCCTCTGCCCCAGGGGGAGGAAGTCCACTAAGGTCAAAGGATCTCAGCAAGATAAACATCCAAACTTTTCTTGAATGAGTCCACAGTAGGTGCCTGCACCACCTCTGGAGGGAGTCTAGTCCAGGCCTTGAGGGCTCGGACAGTAAAGAAGTTTTTCCTTATGTCCAGCCTAAAATAGTCTTGGAGGAGTTTATGACTGTTGGTCCTTGTTATCCCTCAGGGCACTCTGGTGAAGAGACGTTCCCCTAAATCCTGATGCACACCCCTTTTGTACTTATTGGCAGCCACCAGGTTTCCCCTAAGCCTGAACTTTTCCAGGCTGAAGAGTCCCATGGCTCTCAGCCTCTCCTCATAAGGCATATTCTCTTGCCGTCTAATAACAGAAAAAAAGAGCCTGGGCCCACACAGACACTTGGCCCAGCCCATAGCTGACAGGATTCTATAGGCGTGGGATTTCTCTGATGTGTATACTTGGTATGAGCTGGTAACAGTGTCCCGGGAAACCTTCATAAGACCCGGTTCTCAGTTCCCGAAACGTTACCAGATTTAACCTGTTCATATTGAAATTCTCTATAAGTGCTTTGACCTGAATCTTTGTGGTAGACTTGAGACAAAAGGCTGAGGGAGATTTTGGCAAAATAATCTATGCCAAAAAATGCTGCTGCTTTTAGCACTTTCAGTGCAAAACACTCGCCCTGGTCAGAAATTTTTGTTGGTATAGGTTTCATGAATTTAAATAATATTGTGTTTCCAATTTGGCCTCGGTTCTAAATTTTTTCTGCCTCTTCTTTGCTAAAAGGCAGTGAGGAGAGAGAGGTTAGAGTTTCTTGACTTTTAGCTGCAAATGTCTTTTCCCCGATGCTATGGATTTGCAAGCAGGGTTTGTGAATTGTGATCTTTTTCTTTCTGCCCTTAGAATCAGAAGGGGAAACAGATCCAATTCAAACGTCTTGAAACATTTGTTAGAGATTCACGGCGCAAACACCGAGATGATGTCCGTCTCAGGCGTATGGAACAGAGGCCTGGGCAAATGGTTCTGCCCCAGGGACACAAGCTGGCCTTTGTTGTACGGATTGCAGAGTAAGGAATTCTTTTTATGCATTTTTTGTGCTTATTATCTCTACTTGCCATCTAAATCTCTTGATTTTCCATTTGCACTGTGGAGAAAAGCTGAGGCTGGAGGTAACTGAGAGAGGTGACTGCAGGAAACAGTATCGCTCTCTTCCTGTGTGGGAAAAGTACTGTCACTGATTATGGTTTTTCTAATACAGGATTAAAGGAGTGAGTTTGAGAGTACGAAGAGTCATAGAAATGCTACGGTTGAGGAAGATTTTCAGTGGCACGTTTGTTAAGCTGTGCCCATCCTCACTGAAGATGCTGCGGATTGTAGAGCCATATGTGGCATGGGGGTAAGTACTCCTCTGACTTTCATAATAGTCAGTCATAAACTTCTGTAAATATTAATATTTAGTGTCTTTCTAATGTAATTTTCTTTCTGGTATAGCGATATAATAAAATCATACTATAGCATGATGCTATGTTATAGGACCATGGCTCTTCCAATGTAATCCTCAACTTTGGCATTTAGATAATTATAATGCATGTTATAATTCCTTTTTTGCATGCTGGACTGCACAGTTCCCCTCAACCTCTGGAATAGTAGCGTGGTAGGGAAGATCCACTTTGCTCTTTGCTAGTGTTAAACCACAAATGTTTTGGCACAGGTATCCTAATCTGAAATCTATACGAGAACTCATCCTGAAACGAGGTCAAGCAAAGATCAACAAGAAGAAAGTTCCTTTAACAGACAACACTGTAATAGAGGAGCACTTAGGTGAGGAAGAAGACAGAGGCAGTGAACTCAGCAAAGAGGGGGATTGTAAAGTCTGTGGGTTTGCAACATGACGGGGGGCAGTAACTAGAAGGTAGCAAAAGATTTCTGTGTTTGGGAATACGGAGGTGGTCATGTGAGGCACAGAAAGATTTTACATGTTTCTCCTTCTTAATGGGTACATATTTGTTCTGCAGGAAAGTTTGGCCTTATATGCCTGGAAGATCTCATTCATGAAATCTACTCAGCTGGTCAGCATTTTCGAGAAGTTAATAACTTTCTGTGGCCATTTTATCTTTCGGTGGCTCGCCATGCCGCACGTAACAGAGTGGGTTTCCTAAAGGAGATAGGCTCAACAGGTTGCCGAGGCGAAGGAATTAATGAACTTATACGTCACCTGAACTAACTGGGTGAGGAGTTGCCACTTCCCTCTTACAAAACCCAGGTGGAACATCATTTTACTCTCTCAGATTTCTTTAAAATATTCTTGTGGGGCCTTATTAGTGGGTGGGGATTTCTTTGTGTTTAGCCCTTCACCATGCAGAAATGACCATCAAAGCAGGAGGAACTGTGAAAGGCTTATAGGGAAATGCTAGCAGCCTGTCAAGTGTGCAAATACTTGTATTGCGAGCAAAGCATTTGGGGATCTCCTAGGCATTGTGTAAATAAGATGTGATAAACTGATATTCTTAGGCCCTCTACAGTATTTTCCTTTTTAGCAATCAGTAGTCCAGTTGAACATACATTTGGAGGCTATATGTTGTCTTAAAAGAAAGCTAAAAAAGCTCTCTCTTTCTGCTTTCTAGGATTTATCTGAAGGTGTTTTGATGGCTCTTTTCTTCCCTATGTACATCTCTTCTTGGTCCTGGAACTACTTTACATAATATTACAATTCTTTTCTGGAAAATGCACCGAGGATGGAGATGAACTCAATACTGAGCCTTCTACCAGGAAAAAGTGAAATTTGCTGTCAAATGCAAAAAAGGAGTGACTTGCCATTGCTGGAAGCAGTGCTTTCTTCAATCTCATTACTAAAACAAACACTTTTACTGTTCGTTTTATATCAGCTGCCTTCTGTGGGATCCATTGTCTTTGGAATGCCCTTGCATGAGTTTATATTCTTGTTACATATAAATGATTGGTGGCTTGCATCTGAGTATCTTGTGATACAACCTTCCCAAACAGAATCAGTTTCTCTAGTGATGCTGTACTTGCTGTAGATGTACGCTTCACTCCTTGGTATCCCAGTTGCTTGCTAAGACTTGTATGTGTCCTGGTACGCAGTGAAGGCTGAGAAGCATAATGTTTCTCAGACTGCTGCCGTGCAAGCCCCCAGGATAAAACAGTCTTCATAGACAGTTCTTGAATTTTTGAAATACCTAGATCATATTGAAGTGGAATCTCTGCTAATGGATGATGGGATGGCTTTCAGATTCTGCCAAATTCGGACTTCAAAGGACTTAAGTTTTTTCCTTTTAGGAAAATAAAGTTGACTACCAGTTTAGTATTAATATAGAGAGAACATATGGACTGTCTCATTCAAATTTCAAATAAATATATTTTTAAATCAAACTCTAGATTATTGAAGGAATGTCTATACACAGCATATTATTAATTTAGAAAGGCAGATTTCTGCAGTGCAACTGAGCAGCTGCTCATGTTAAACTAGGGAGTTTGATTTCCCTTAACCTAGGTAGTAATGGCATAGAAAATAGAATAGTTCACTGACTACTGTGTAAAATTAAAGTGGGGTTACATTTGTTGGAGGGGATTATCTTTGCTGACTATTGTAGACATTGAATTCCATAGTTAACGTAGCAAAGGAAGCTCTGAGTCTGGCTTGCTAGTCTTGCCTAGTATTAATAGAAGGAGGTGAAGAGTCCTGCTGTATTTCTGTAAAAATGTTTTTTTTCTCATGTAACTTCAGCATTAACTGTTGCATGGATAATTTTTGCCATGAGTTGAAATCAGAGTTTAGGTTTTAGTGAATCTGGATTTGAGATGCTCTCTCTTCCTTTTGATTGCAAATTTAATGGGTTCTCCCCTCAATGCCCCTCCCTGTACCTTGTGTGTTAGAAGTAGACTTTATCCTGATCATTTTGAACAGACACATTGCTCAAAAGTCTGAGTTCAGATTTTAAGTTCTTACAAGCTCTTGGGGGAAAGATGGACTAGTTCATACTGAAGTAAGGAGGAATGCATGTATGCCTCTTGTGGTCTTGAGCAAGCCATTCCCCCTCCCCCCTCTGTGTGTGTGTGTGTGTGTGTGTGTGTGTGTGTGTGTGTGTCCTATATATATAGGATGATATATAGACAATATATAGATATATACATGATATATCTATATGTATATAGATATAATCTTAAAACTAGCTGAAGTAGGCATTAACCATAATATATTGAGCTTACAGAACATACTGAAGTATTCTAAAGATCCCTCTTAGATTTGTTTAAATTTTTAGTGAGCAGGAAGAAAAATATTTGTAAAAATCTACAGACAAGGACAAAGTTGGAGATGAGAAAACAATGATATAGAAAAAATAAACAGGGTAATTCAGAAAACAGACAAGTTGGGAAAATACTGTGGAATGGCCATAGCATGAAAGCGCTATATATATATATATAGGATACAAGTCCAAAGGCTATTGGAGATGTACTATATTTGTACTCGTACTGGGGACTCCTACCAAGTATGCAAATGTTACTTGTGTTTTGATTTACCCCCCTGGCCCTCCTCTTCCCCTCATAATCCTTATACCAGGACATTTCACACATTTTAAGAAACCGTCTTTTCTTGTTGCTTGTTACAGTTTGCTTTTTTTCACCCATCATGTTAACCACTCAAAACCTTTTTCGTTGTTGAATAGTGACATTAGAAAACCTAATGGAGATGTATTAATCAATAGGTTTATAGCCTTAACTCTTGTAAGGCCTAAACTACATAGAGAAATTACATCAGTTTAATTTTAGATTGGCTTTTAAACAAAGACAAAGCCTTGAGCTCATAGTCTTTCACATTTTAAGACTAGTTTATTCGGTTATACGTTTATCTTGTTTGTTTGGAATTGGCTGAAGTTTAATTCAAGTTAAGTATCCCCAGCTGTCTTGAACTGACTTACTGGTTTAAAATTACATCCCATAGTGAAATTATGCACTTTTGTAGACAAGCCCTGGAGTTTTCTGGTGGGTGGTTTGTTTGTTTTTTTCCCCATTTGCTGCTTCTATACAAGAACTGAGACTGGGAAGGAAAAATTATCTTCATTTGCTTGTTATGCAAGCAGGGTGCTGGGCTTAAGATCTCAGTCTTTTCCTTCTTCCCTTCTCACATCACAGTAGTTGAGGGTTTGACTAATGTAAGACCTAACGTAAAATTCAGACACAAAATTGAGCAAATGCACAACAGTTTTTGTAACTACCTTGCTATTATCACCTGACTCCCAGTTATTTTTCCTGCTTGGTGCAGGGGGCTGGACCCAATGATCTTCCAAGGTCCCTTCTGGCCTTATAATCTATGAATGTTAGGGTTTGAACCTGGACTGTAAAAGGCTAGGATGAAAATATTAATATTGAGTAGTGCTTTTTCCTCCAGTAAGTAACTGGTTTTAATTACAGTGAGAATGCTAGGGCTAACACTAAACTGTAGTCTGATTTCTATGCAGTTAACAAAAGCCTCTAAATTAACATTCAGACTTCATTCTATTTTGGTCCTGTACCTTGTTGGTACACAGGGAGAGAAGACTTGCAAAATGTCTCATCGTTTATCTTTCAGAAGTCCCTAGATGTCAGCATGCAAGGGTTCTTTTAGTACAAATTTAAAGGTCTCTTAGAAGTATCCCATTTGATTTAGCATTTTGTCTTATCAGACATGGTTGAAGCTTATGCAAAAAAACCCCAACAAAACAAAAACACCTGATTCAACCACTTCTCAGTATGTAGTCAAAAACTTAAAGGAACTCAGAATTGCGCTTTAGTGCTAACAAGGATGATCAACGAGAAACTTCCATATAGGAGATGAGTTTTAAATGCTGATGACTTTACTGGATTCAAAAGAGAATTGGACAGATTCATGCAGGATATGTTCAGCTTTTGGTATTAAGCAGGGCTACTATGTCCAACTTAGAACTTCCTAGGTTTTCTGATCGTTAGTTTAAGGAAAGTAGATGGATTAGGCTGGATAGACCTTGCATGTTCTCTTACCTTTAGTATCTACTCTGCCAGTATGAAATGTGGGATACTGGGCAAGATGGACCTGTAATCTGATCCAGTGTGATGCATCTTATGTTCTTACTGTATCTGTCATCCCAGTGTAGACAATCTACTTAAGCAGTTTTGCTGTCCTGGCCAATCTGAACCATTGCAAGAGCAGCCTTAGTTTAAATTTAAAAATTTTAATGGATATCATTGGAAGGTCTGAGCCATGGTTTGGGAATCAGTGATACAGATCATGTATCTTATTTCATGCTATGGCCATTCCACAGTATTTTCCCAACTTGTCTGTTTTCTGAATTACCCTGTTTATTTTTTCTATATCATTGTCTTCTCATCTCCAACTTTGTCCTTGTCTGTAGATATTTACAAACATTTTTCTTCCTGCTCAGTAAAAGTTCAAACAAATCTAAGAGGAATCTTTAGAATACTTCAGTATCTTCTGTAAGCTCAATATATTATGGTTAATGCCTACTTTAGCTAGTTTTAATTAATATATGGTATTAATGTTAAAACCAGCCATTATTAATTTCGTTAGGGTTTTTATCACCTCACCAAGATTTTGTTTGCCTTTTGGCAAAATGCTGATATAATAAACTTGAGAATCTCCTATCGTCTAAAGAAAAGGGATGCCTTGGTAAGAGCAAGCTTTTGTCCACACTAAATTGCCTCTACCACTTGAGTACAATCGTTGGTGGTTATTCTCTCTGCATCAGAAAGAAACTGCCACAGATATTTGACAAAAATAGACAAAAAATGCTTGGGAACTAGAACTTTTGTTCTAAGCTTTGAAGGGCAGTAATTTTCTGGAACAGCCACTTGTACCTTGTTCAAGCTCATATTTCTTCGATGCCTGTTTTCTTGCTGTAATCCATTCTTCAGGTCATGCCCGATGCAGTCTATTCAGATTTCCTTGTTTTCTTTTCCCTTCTGATGCATCCCCAAAACTCATGTAAGAATGGATAAATTGGGACAATTCAACACTCGTTCCATCTTGTTGGAATTGGACTGAGCTACTGACAGTCAGGCCAATAGGTGTACAATTAAGTGAATGTTCTAAAATACTATAAAAATAGAGTGTATTAGATAGCAATATTACAACACTGATTAATAATTGTACTTACACTGTTAGTTAGAAACATTTGATCAGAATACTTACAACTGGGCTAACAGGAAATTCTGAATGTCTCAAGCTGGCTGGCTTCAGCAGATCAGGTCCTACTAGTAAATAATCCTTCTTTTCTCCATCTTAGCCTAGATTTCTTATTACATAGTCTCCTTTTGAGTTCTAACAACTAATTTCATCTAGCTTGGAACTACCACTAATTTTATCAATCCCAATATGCAAAACCACATGGGTTTCATGTCCATTCTTGGACCCACCCTTTTCTTCTACATTACTTTATTTATGGTTTATAGTACTCTATCCTAACAACATTCGCATCTTTACTGTCTGTCTCCTCTTAAACCACAGATTCCTGCGATACTCATGTTCATATCCAATATAATATCCAATCACCTACTACAGGGGTGTGACAGGCTGGATTGGGTTCCACCAGCACAGGGCTGCACACTCTCCATACTAGCCTCTGCCGTGTGCAGCATGTGCTGGCCCTGTTTTTGGGCTTGCAGTCCAGGTGGTGCATGGACTGGAACTGTTGCTGTGGGTACTACATGTGGCCTAAAGGGCTGGCATGGGATGTGTACTGTATGTTGTACTCTACTGGTCTAGCCCTGAGTGCTGATTCTAGGACTGGTCTGAACTGGACAATGCCAGAACTAGGGCATGGCCCCCCCCCCCAGTAGGGCACAACATGTAGCTTGCGTCAGTCCTGTGTGCTGCCTACAGCACATGCTCTAGAATAGCTAAGCATGCTGCAGGTGCACAGAGCTGGTCCAGCTACATGCACTGCTTATGTGATGGGCCAATGTAGGATGTGTACAGTTCCCTGTTGGACTGGTCCTGTGCACTGGCTCCAGTATGGCCCAATACAAACCAGCCCCAGAACCAGCACTCGGGACTGATCTGGCAGTGACACACAGTGCCAATTCCAGCCCTGCACCAGGTAGTCTGTGACCCACAGGCCATACGTTTCAATGTCGTAAATCTATATAATTACAGTACAATTAATAATTCCTACATCTCTGTATTTGACTGAGGAATCTTTATCTTCCATGATCCCTGGGCTCAAACTGGGAGCACAAGGGGAAGAGATTCCTTACCTCCCGCTTCATTGCCCACAACCAAGATCCACAATTACAGGAGTCCTGCTGAACCACTCTAACCCCAGGCAGGAAAATGCTTAGTTATCCTGCGGAAATGTAGGTGTAGTCTAAGCCTCTGAATGTGCTTTGGGAGGATGACCCACACTCAATATACATACAGTCTTCAGGTATTTTAGCTGCTGGGCTAGCACATCTGTAAATATGCTAACTGAATTTTGATAAGCATATAGCTCAGTTAAATATGGACATTTTCACAGAAACATTTCAGTTCACAAGAAGGCCACTTCTCAGCTACAAATTGAGTACTACTGAAGCACAGCCTTTTTTTTTTAACGCTTTTTTTTTTCTTACATGGCAAACCACCTCTCTTGGACACTGCTGAACAATGTTGGCAGACACACGACCTGGAAAATTTCAGCCTTAGCAGTTAAGGTTTGGCACAATTATAAGCAACTGAGCAGAAAATCTTGCAATGGGCAGTGTCAAACTTTATATGGGGAGCTGGCAACTCTAGTATACATTTTAAGGCACTTGAGAATAAAAGGATTTTACAAGCTAACAAGCCCAATTAAGAATGGTTATGCAAGTTTGCCATTGCAAATTGCTGCCTGCTGTCATTTATATTACTCTTATTTCATCTTCTGGACTGCATATTGTTTTTATTGGAAAGTTTTAGTATTAAAGTTTGGAAGAAAGCTTTGACATTTAAAAGTTCAGATGCTTCAATAAATAGCTTCATTGCCAAATGGTTGAGCATGAAATAGGCAGAAGAGTCCTCGATCAGGAGAACACTGAGTATTTCAATTAAGTTTTATTTGATCAGACTTGAGTATTAGTACTCTGTATGTGAGGTATGTTGGAGGGTTAAGATACACCGCTAAAGGCTACACACGTGCCATTAGTTAACTTAATTGGACAGCCCTGCACCATACAATCTGGAGCGGCCCATGGGTTCTACCCTGCCACTGGTGTCCCTCATTGCATTTTGCCAGCACCTCCCATCCTATGGGTCCCCCCTGCCATGCCATGTCCCCCCCGCCACCCAGTGCACCATATTAGTGCTCCTACACCATGCAAGATCTCCAGATCTCCAACCCCCACAAAAAAGGGCTTCCTCAGTCCGAGGCCTTGCTGTCCCAACCCAAGGGGCGGGCGCAGGCAGTGGAGGATGGCAGTAGCAGCACCTAGGAATTCTGGACAGGCAGTATATATCAGGTATATATATTTATGATGCTTTTAGATGTGCAAATGTTCAAGGAGATGACACATAAAGTCACACTGATAATTTAGGTTAGGGAACTGAAGACTTTCATAGATTTCATAGACATTAGGGCTGGAAGGGACCACGGAAGATCATTGAATCCAGCCTCCCGCCCAAAGGGCAGGAAGTCAGCTGGGGTCATAGGATCCCAGCAAGATAAGCATCCAATTTGCTCTTGAAGGTGTTCAATGTAGGTGCTTGAACCACCTCCTCTGGCAGACTGTTCCAGACCTTGGGGACTCGGACAGTAAAGAAATTCTTCCTTATGTCCCGCCTGAAACAGTCTCGCAGTAGTTTACGGTCGTTCAACCTCATCATCCCTTGGAGTGCTTTGGTGAACAAACGTTCCCCCAGATACTGGTGATAAACTTATAGGTGGCCATCAGATCACCCCTGAGCCTACGCTTTTCCAGGCTAAAGAGCCCCATGGCTCTCAGCCTGTCGTCGTTAAGGTCTGCTTTCCTGACCTCTAATCATGTACGTGGCTCTTCTCTGGACTCTCTCAAGCTTCTCCACATCCTTTTTGAATTGTGAAGCCCAAAACTGGATGCAGTACTCCAGCTGCGGCCTCACCAGGGCCGAGTACGGGGGGAGAAGGACATCCTGGGATTTGCTTGAGAAGCATCTATGGATGCAAGCCAGCATTTTGGTCACTTTACTAGCCCCAGCATCACATTGCAAGCTCATGTTCATTTTATGGTCAATGATGACCCCCAAGTCTCTTTCTTCCGTAGTGCTAGCCAGTGTAGCACAGCCGAGCCTATAAGGATGCTGCAGGTTTTTCTTCCCAAGGTGGAGAACCTTGCATTTTTCGGTGTTAAATACCATCAGATTCTCATCCGCCCATTTGCTGAGCCTGTCCAGGTCAGCCTGGATCACCCGCCTGTCTTCTGGCGTGGATGCTTTGCTCCAGAGTTTGGTGTCGTCGTTGAATTTGGCCAGTCTGCTCCTGACTCCAATGTCCACATCATTAATGAAGATGTTGAACAATATGGCTCCAAGGACAGAGCCTTGGGGGACCCCACTGGTCACAGGGCACCATGATGAGTGACTTCCATCAATTACTACCCTCTGGGTCCGACCATGGAGCCAATTTCCCAGCCAGCAGATCATGGTGGACCCAAGGCCAGAATTGGCCAGTTTTGCCAAGAGGTGATCATGGGATACCAGATCGAAGGCTTTTTTGAAGTCAAGATATATGACATCAATCTCTTCTCCTTTGTTCAGGTGATAGGTCACCTGGTCGTAGAAGGAAATAAGATTGGTCAAGCAAGACCTACCCGCAACAAACCCATGCTGGCTATCCCTTAGGATGTTGGCCTCGGCCAGTCCATTAAGGATGGCCTCTTTAATAAACTTTTCTAAGATCTTCCCTGGGATAGAAGTCAGGCTGTTGGGTCTATAGCTAGCTGGACTCACTTTCCACCCTTTCTTGAAGATAGGCACCACATTGGCCTTCTTCCAGTCTTCGGGCACTACGCCAGAGCGCCAGGAGTTCTCAAAGATCCGTGCCAGGGGCTAGGCTATGATGCTTGCCAGCTCCTTGAGTATCCTGGGGTGTAGATTGTCAGGGCTGGCTGACTTGAAGATATCCAGCTTCTCAAAATGTTCCTTCACAAGGTCAGCATTAATGGAGGGCAGGGGATCTCCCTCACCTGGATCTCCCTGTCCTGTAGCAGGCATGGGTGTCCCATGGGACTGATGAAAGACCAACGCAAAGTACCCATTTAATAGGCTGGCTTTCTCCTGGGCATCAGTTGTCAGTTGCCCCATCCAGTTCAGCAGGGGTCCAATGTTGCCCTTGCTTTTTCTCCAGCTCCCCACATATCTGAAAAAGGACTTTTTATTGTCCTTGATGCTCGAAGCTAGTTGGAGTTTAGTTGCAGCCTTGGCTTTCCTGGTTTGTTCCCTATAGGGCCGGACCAGTGCAGAATAATACTCCTTGGAGGTGAATCCTGTCCTCCATCCTTTGTAGGCCTTTCTTTTTAGCCTCAGGAAGTCTGCTAGGTCTCTGGAGAGCTGGGGGGCTGCTGTGCCCTCTTGCTGCCTTTCCTCTGAGATGGAATAGACTTAGCTTGTGCATTGAGGAGCAACCACTCTTCTTGAACTCCCCTCTTCCTGGGGCCATGGTCCCCTAGGGCCTGACTGACCAACCTTCTGAGCTTGTCAAAGTCAGCTTTCCTGAAGTCAAGGACTTCCATGTTGCTGACTGACTTGCCAGCTTATGGCAGATGGTGAAGGTGATCAGTTCGTAGTCGCTATCACCCAGCTTCCCATCAATCACTAGGTCACTGATTAGGTCATCCCCAGTAGCCAGTACCAGGTCAAGCAGCGCTTTGCCTCGTTGGCCCATAGACTTCTTCAGTCAGGTCATCCATGCATGAGAGGAAGCTTTATGACGGCTCGGATTTTGCTGAGTGATCCTCCCACCAGATGTCCGGATAGTTGAAGTCACCCATGACAGCCATGGTCCTGGAGCATGCGGTCTCAGCCACTTCCCGGGCGAACTCCTGGTCAAGGTCAGGACTTTGGGTGGCAGGTCTGTAGTAGACTCCCACTGTTGTGTCCCCTGTGCCGTGTTCCCCACGGATTTTAACCCAGAGGGTCTCCAGTCGTCCACCTTATCACCAAGATCAGCTTGCAGGGACGCATAGCTTTCCTTAACATAGAGAACTACATCCCCGCCCCTTTTAGCTACATGATCTCTCCTGTACAGGGGACAGCCATCAATACCCATGGTCCAGTCATAAGTGGCGTGCCACCAGGTCTCCGTTATCCATACGATGTCATAATTATTTGCATTGAGCAGGAGGACAAGCTCCTCCTGCTTATTCCCCAAGCTCCTGGCATTTGTGTACAGGCAGGCAAGCATCCCCTTGGGGGATCTTGCCTTGCCCACAGATTGTACCAGGGCTGGGCTCCCTTAAGGGCCTTGGCCTGCTGGCTTTGCAACGGTTGCTCAGCAGGCCAGCAGTGGCAGTAGTCCCCCCCCCCCGTCACCCAACGGGCTTAGTTTAAAGCCCGGTGGAGCAGGTCAGCCAGTCTGGCTTAGAAGAGCCTCCTCCCCAGGGGACAGAGGTGGAGGCCATCCCTTCCCAGCAGCTCGCTGCCTCTCTTACCAAAGAGCAGGCTGTGGTCATGGAAGCCAAAGCCTTCCCGATGACACCAACGCTGCAGTCTT
Organism: Crocodylus siamensis; assembly: GCF_052110815.1. Taxonomy (NCBI): domain Eukaryota; kingdom Metazoa; phylum Chordata; order Crocodylia; family Crocodylidae; genus Crocodylus; species Crocodylus siamensis. The sequence continues at coordinate 115,404,007 of NC_143396.1, read as the reverse complement.
TGGTGGACTACGTGGATCCTCCTCTCCCTCCTCAGCCCATAGCCCGAGACTGGGAGGAACACCACCTCTGCCCCCAGACCCTTCAGCTCTGCTCCCAAATCCGTGTAGCGCCTCGTGACCTAGCTGGGAGCACTCCGAGCCATGTCATTAGTGCCCACATGAATAAGGAGCAGAGGATAGTGGTCTGTAGGCTGGAGGAGCTTAGGGATCTTCTCTGCAATGTCCTGGATGCAGGCCCCCAGGAAGCAGCAGACTTCCTGGACTAGGGTTGGGGTGGCAGATTGCCCCCTCAGTCCCTCTCAGGGTGGAGTATCCCACAAAAAACACCTTACATTTTGTCTTGGGGAGAGCGGGTGCAGTAGCTGCAGTTGAGCCCATGTTGCCTGTGGGAGCTGGCAACTCAGCAGTCTCTGCTGGAGCAGCAAGAGCTGCTGCTAAGCTCCAGTGGGGCAGGGGCTTTGGTGCGGCGGGCCTCAGGGTCCTTGACCACCTTGGTCCATGCACCTGACTGGACAGAGTGGGAGGTCTCGGAGTCCTCCTTTGTCCTGGAGGGAGACCGCGGTCTACCCTCCGGCTCCCGGGGAAGAAGGGCCTGGCAGTAGGAGTCAATTTCCTGCTCACAGTCCCTGATGGCATGCAGTATCTTGACTGTGGCCTGGAGCTCCTCCAGCTGGCGTGCCGGAGACCCCAAAAGGGAGCAGACCCCACATGGGGAGATGGCCATGCTCCCGGCTGCCAGAGCCTGAAAAAGGGACAGGCAGCCCGTGCAGCCAAGAGCCAGGGGCTCCGTCTGCGTGGAACCGGGAACCATGGGCTCTGTCTGGGTGGCCGTCTCTGAGGTGCCGGGGGGTGGAGGGCCGCAGAGCCCAAGGGGACCCTTGGGGTGCGACGCGGGCCCACCGGTGTCATGCCTCTGGTAGGTTGGCTATGGCTGGGATTGTCTACCCTGGGGGGTTTGCAGGCAGGGTCTCAGGCCCTCCCGCACATCCTTCTGCACGAACTCTGTGCTAACTCACGCACCAGCAGACAAGCGTGCCTGTTTGCAAGGGGAAGCAGCGTGACCACGTAGGCGAGCTCCCCAGGGTAATTGTCTCTGATATGTCCTCCATAGGAGGTCTATATTGAGCGGATTCTCTTTGGTATTGGGTGGTGGAACCGGAGCGTGCTCCATCCACTCCATGCATTGACCTGGTATTGCAGTGCTTCCAGGACCGGTGCAAAAAAAAAAAGTTTGCACAGCCTGGTTGCGTGGCTCCCTGGGGGGGTGGGCGAAGTAGGGGCCTGGGCGAAGCTTGACCCGTCCTGGCTCCACTCAGCTGCCTCCTCCCACTCAGTGGAGGGGCTAACCCCCTCCCCCCACGGGCCCCGCTTGGTTCCGGCTATGCTGGGGGTCAGTGGGGCGCTCCACAGCTGCTGGGGGTGGTCTCTGGGGGGCTTTGGGGGAGCGGCAGGCTTTCACCTGCGCATCTCTCACCACTCCAGAGCCTAACTGGGGCTTTTTTTGCTGTTGGCGGGCCCTTTTAAACTGCGTGCATGCTCAGTGGGCCCGCTGTTGGGGAAAGCTGCTCGGGCAAAGCGGGGGCCTGCCCTACTGGAGAGGGACTGGTGCCCCCTCCTACCTCTCTCTCTCCCTGGGGGGCTCAGCCAAGTAGGGGCCTGGGCTTGGCTTGACCCGGCCCAGCACCACTCAGCCACCTCCTTCCACTCAGTGAGGGGTTAACCCCCTCCCACCACAGGCCATGCTTGCCTCCAGCTGTGCTGGGTATGGGTGGGGGGGGCGGGGGCTCTGCAGCTGCTGGGGGGTCTCTGGAGGGCTTCGGGGGAGCAGAGGCATGGCCGGCTTTCACCCACACTTCTCTTGCCACTCCGGAGCCTAACTGGGGCTTTACTAGTTTTGCTTCCATGTATTCCAGTTACCATGATTTACAACTTTAAAGGCTGGCCCGCAGCCTGCTGAGAACCTATACAAAAGAAAGTGGTTAACCACACTCCTAGAGTATCAGGCTCAAACAGTTTTCTGTGTGATCTGGTGCATTGATCCTGGAAGCAGGATCACTGCAGGATTGAAGATCTTATGTTATACAATCTTCAATTAACTCCTCCTCCACAGCCTGTCCTCCACACCTGTTCTTGTTACAATTCTATAAGATAGAAGCCATTTAGTACTTACTAACCCTTTTTGATGACAAAGCTTGATCTGCATTTAGATTTAAGTAACTGAAGCATCAGGAAAGACAAGCACTTCCCACACACTGCACAAAAACTAGGTACAAATATTTACATTACAAACTCAAAGCTTTATTTTATAAAACATGAATACAAACATATAAAAGACATTTGACAGACACTGAGGAATTAAAGAGCAATTATTACCCCAAATCATTGCATAGGTTAGAGAACAATGATTACTCTCTCAGAGCTTTCTATGGTAGGAGGATCAACTGGACAGTTTTACCAAGAACAGAGAGACAGGAACAGCAAGAACTTTACAAAAGATGTTTACAAGGTATGTATCCCAGGCCATCTCTGATAGTATCAGTATTTGCAATCATTTGCCAGAAACACTTTCCACCCCCCATAGGCAAGTAAGAATGAATTTTCAGAAATCTATTAGAAGTGTATGTTTCATTTACTACAACATGCTACTGAAGATTGCTGTCAGTCAGATGCCACTTCTTTTTAAAATGAAGTGAATCATAATATACTGAAGACAGTTTAGAGGGGCTAAGTTGATACCGCTCTGGGCAGTCTAACATATACTGAACAGTGTGCACCAAAATTAAATAAGAATTTCATGTGACTAGTAATTGTTAGTAATATGATAAGAATATTATATTACTAATAATTACTACATTATTAAATCCTCTAACCCGTTCCAAGGTTTGACAAGTATGACACCAGCACAGTATTAACATGAATAAACAACTGCTTTGTGCTGTTATTCTAATTCCAAACTGAGATACAAAATATAGAAACCCTATTAAGGATGCAGTTACCGTTCATATTGGCAGCTTTTAAAGACCTTTTATAGACATCAACATTTCCCTAATTAAGGAAAGGAATCCTTTTTGTAGGCCACAATGCTATTTACTTTGTGGATAGTGGTAGTGAAGGAACGAAGACGCACCTCTTCTGAGTTGGCAATAAATTGTGGTCCTGATTCTTCCCATTTTTCTGGTACTACCAAATCTTTATCTGTGTAAATCAGTAAATCAAAGGCACCTGTAGGTAAAAGGTAAGCAGTGAATGGTTATGTATATTTCAAACAGACTGTTAATTTGTACAAGATCTATTCTAACTTGTGAGAAGGGCTGCTTTCCAAAAACTTCCCCTAAACCCTACTTCACCATGTCCCACTCCATCAAGCTAAAAATAAAACAGCATGAACTGTTTAATCTCAACTTCCCCTCGTATCCGTAACCATTTTGATCTTTTGTTTATCCTGAGGACCAACAGCCTGATATAAGAAGTCTTCAAAAAGGAGCTAAGCCTTCAAATTTTTTTTTTAAAGGTAGGAAGACTCTTAGCAGTTGAGAAAAATGGATTCCTTGTGCAATAGTTACTATAGTGCACACAGTAGCAGGTTTGAAGTATTTATTTAAAAAAAACAACTCTGTTTTACTCTGTATACAAGTCATATCAATGTTAAACTATGTAGGGCCGATTTGCTTAACTTTTTTGCTATGGTGAGACCAGTTATTTTTCAGTTACCTTTTGCAAAGGGTAGGTTGAAGTAACTCAACCCTAAGGCAGACTGCTACTTGCAACCCTGCCATCCCCAACACTGAATGTCCCCGAATATCACTGGCCCAGTGCTGCCCACCAGGTTTGGGAAATCTTATGCCCTCTTATTGTGCCCTCCCTTGCCACTACACACTCCCAATCCCCAGATAAATGTGGATCTGGCAGCAAGCTTGCAGTAGGATGGTGCAGACTAAGGGACTTCTGGTACTTTGTTCAGTGTGTGCCCCTGAATATTTTTTTTTAAATAATGCTGCCAATTCCCACCCCATGAACCTGATTGGGCTGGATCTGGCCCACAGACCATTGGTTGCCAGCCACAGCAATAAGCAACTATGCTTAAAATGTTTTTAAAGTAGTTCAGAATTACATTCCACCCTCTTTGAAAACTCATTTTACTAGAAACAGGTTTATAAATATCTCACTTAATAAGTCTGTCTTCTACTAAAATGATTCTAAGATCCCCAAAACGTAACCGCACATGTAAAATACTGGAAGTTTAAAACATTTAAACATGTATCCATCCTGTACACAGTTGAAGAAGAAAGAACTCTACTCAAGTGATTTTTTTTTAAATATCCTTGGCTTCAAAAAGCAGGAGTACTTAGTATTTAAATCTATATATAGTATATTATTCAGATTGGAGGCTGGCAATCTCATGTCAGGGATGAGTTGTTCACTCTGGCCTGAGTAAATACAAAAATTCAGACTACTCACAAGAGGTTTCCAATAAAGGCAGAAAAGTTACAGTGGCAGTTATCTGTCTGATAACTGATCGAATTTCATCCTGAATAGCTTTCTGAGACTTATCCCTTGGTGCACTACAAGAGAAACAAGAAGTTCTTTTAACAGAGAAGAAAGCAGGCTTTTGTTATAAATGGAAAGTTTCTCCAAATACAGTTTTATCTTTAGCGTAAGTTGTGAAACAGTTTCTGTTTCAAAAACTGGAAGTCTCAATGGGATAAACAGTGTAACAAAACAGTCTGGATGATCAGGATTTGAAAATTCAGTCAAAGTCTTTTTTAAATTTTAGTACTGCTCTGTGTGGTGTTATACAGTGTTTGTAGTTTTAAGCCCTGCTCTGAATCTCCCTGCAATTTTGAGTTAATATGATAATGTTCCTAGCAAAGCAACTAATATCAAATAGAAGAAGCATGATGTAAGCAGAGGAGCAGTTAAATGTATTAATAATTTTATAATACTGAAAAAGGTTCCCAACACAAAAATCAACAGAAAATTCCATTGTTAGTGGCTTGCACTGCAGGTATGAATTACACATGCATCCATGATCAAATTGTTTCATTTGGTTTAAAACATATAGAATATTTACTAGTGAAGTATAATTACCTTCAGATACATGTTTCCCCACCACCCAGATGCTTTAAGAAATTGACACAGACATCTTGAAACAAAAGTGCAAAGAAAATGCATTCACTCTGGCACTTCAATATATGAAGGAAGGAGCTCACTCCTGCATTAGTTGTCTGTCAGAGGGGCCAGCAGGAAGGGCCAAGCTTTGTAATGGTGCAGTTCATTATATTTACCTCTCATCTTTTGCAGTTTTGTCACACTCTATGTCAAACTGCCACCGCTCGAGGACCTCGTTGCTTTCAATACTAGAGATGACCACCACCAGGCGCTGTACTGAACACTTGTACAGCCAGTCTGGAAATAGGAGAAAAAGCTATCAGAAAAAGAGACCCTCTAAGCCAGCAAAAGCCAGTGCTTAAGTAGATGAGACTTTATCAGCCCTGAATTAATACTTGGGCAGTTTACAAAGCAAAATACTGATACTGAGAAGCCTCAATTTAAAATTAACTCAGCAGCTAATTGAAAAGGCGGAGTAAGAAAGGTAAGTGTCAGTGAGGGAGAAGGTCAAACTTAAAGGGCAGGATGAACAGGGTTTTTAAACCCAGATTTAGGCTGCTCCTAACTGATGCGAGTCAAAACCAGGAAAAAGAGCAACTGTGTAAAAACAGACCTTGCGTTTATCCCATTCTGATGGTCCTGCATCAAACCAGACACAGGGCAGCCCTTACCCAGGCAGCTTGACTGGCAAGTCATTGGAGCTGCCCTGGGATTGCAGATGGGGGGATTTGAACATTGTGGCTCCCAGCAAACCCTACAAAGGTGCATTAAATGCCTGTTTCAACTGGGGCTAACCAGCCCCGGATTAAACCTGTTATCCGTTTTCAGCCCGTCGAATCCTGGGCTAACCAAGGAGAAACCCGACCTCTTGTTTTTAGCCATGGCTCCTCCCGTGACTCACTCCAAACTCCTGAACGGATGCAAATCCTGCTCCTGCTATGGGGGCATTTCAATCTTGCCTGTCTCGCTGGTGCAACACAGGCGAGAAACATCAGCTCCTTCACCCCGGGCACCTTCTCAAAGCTCATCTTCGCAGCACCCAAGCTTGGGCAGCAAACCATACTCACAACTGTTCAGTGAGCTGAGGTTGCAAAGGTGAGCCGGGAACAAGGGCCCACCGGGAGAGATGGCAGCAAAGCTCAGCCCAGCCCCGCCCGGAGTCTACTCCCTGTTCTTTGCCCCACCCCACACACACACCTTTGAGCTGGTCCACGACGCTGCACAGGTAGCGCTGCAGCTCGGGGTCGGCAGTGACGAGCAGCGTGAGGCCGTACTGCTGAGCACGGGTGAAGGTCTCGGGCGGGTAGATGCCGCGCTGGTACAGGATGCTGTTGATGCCGTAGGCTGCCGCGCATACGCCGGGGGAGACAAGAGGGGGGACAGGTGAGCAGGTGACCGAGCCCCTCTCCCCCTACTGCGCAGACGCGGCCTGGCTCTGTCCCTCCCCCGCCCCACGAGATCGAACATGGCGGCGGGGGGACACCGGAATGTCCTGATGCCCCCTCGCCCCCGCGCGGGCAGTGACGCCCGCTCTTCCCTCCCGGCCCCGGGGACTCCTCACAGAAAAACTCGGCGACGATGTCGGCGCTGCCCCGCAGGGTGATCCCCTGCTCCCGACTCTGCTGCTTGGCCATGGGCGTGCGTCCCCGCCACCCGCTTCAAATTGAGCCCCGCCCCCAAGACGCTGCACTCACGCATGCGCACACGCTCGCCAAGCCGCCGCCGCTCACTTATGCCTTTCTCCTCAGCGCATGCGCAGGGTTTTCTGCCTCACTGCGCATGCGGGACAAGTTCACCTGCCCTTCTGTGGGATTGGGCGGGACGAGCCGGCTGAGTGCCCTTCCGTTGGCCGGCGGGGTCGCCCTTGAGGGCTCGGTACTCAGCGGGGTGGCTAGCTTGGGGTTGTCAGAGGGAGCGTGCCTGGAAGTGGTAAGGCTAGGGTCTTATCCTGGCAATAATGGGGGACGGTGTGCATGCACATGCTATAAAGTATGTGCGTGTTTAGCAACAAGAGTGCTCTCTCCGTGTATGCGTTTCTTGAACCTTTACTTTGTTCTTGCCTGACTCTTTCCTTGCTCCTGTTTGCTCCTCCCTGATCCCAGCTATGCCATGGTTTCTGCCCCTGCTGTGTTTCCTTTCTGCTCTGGTCTACCGTCTGCCCTGGCCACTTTACTGCCTTAACCCTTGGCCCCAGGCCTTCAACTGCAAGAGATACTCGGGGTGACTCCAATCTGCCTATAGTAACTTGCTAAGTGACTGCCCCTGGCTCCACTGATCCTGGCAAACATGACACCAAAAGACCAGGGTTCCTTGCCAGTGGCAAAGCACAGGGCTTTTTGAGGAGAAACTTCAAATCGGAGAGTATAAGAACATAAAGTGGCCAGACAATGGAGAAGGTGTATATCACTTATATTTGATAGACTGCTCTGACCTCTCCTTTCACAGTATATGATGAAGTGTGCTCCGTCTCATGAAAGCTTATGCATCTCTGATTTAATTAGTTTATAAGGTGCATGGCTACCTTGCCTTCCATTTAAGAGACCACCAAAGGGTAGGTAGGATGCCACAACAAGCTCAACAAGAAAATACGGTTATGGAGGAACAGATTTGTTAAAGCCTTGAATGAGGCGAGCCATAGTTTCTATCCTACACAATAGCAAATAAAGAACCATTGAGTAAACTGAAAGAAATATCCTCTAATATAATTTATAATTACGAAAGATAAGTCCAATGACTCCAAGTCAATATACTAAAATTCCTTTGAATGTGTGTGTGTGTGCCGGGGTGGGGGAGGGAATAAGTGTTCTTTTCTTCAAGGGATTTTTCTGAAGTGGTTAGAATACACTTACTTTGTTTCTGTTTTGTACTTGGCCTTCAAATAATTGAACTAGATCACCCTTAATAAAATCATTTTTAAGACAAGGGTATTTTTAAAACTTACTTTTTACTTTGGAATGCAGTTATGGCTTATGAATTTATAGTTGAGTCTGCTTAACTAGGCTCACTGGAGTACTCTTCCTCAAATCAAGAGATAACATCCATGAATCTGAAGCTGCAGAGCATTTTTTCATTTAGTTTTTATTCTGGCAAAAAATCCCATTTCCATTATTGATACAACTTTTGCAACTAGAAACTGCTAATAAGACATTAAAGGCATGTGCATTATGATTATTATAAATGGGGGTAGAGGCATGTGTTCTTTCTAACTAGGTCTTTGGTACGACAGGAAGGTATGATAGCCTTTCATACTGCTTGTGTTAGTGAAGGATATAAAAACCTAAAGTTCAGGCATTCAGTAGAAGAAAGTCTTGCTTTCTTAAATACAGCAGAATGAAATACATGCCACTTTCAACCTACAGTCATTCTGAAGGGATTGTTCACTTTTCTTGACTAAGTTCCCTTCTAATTTTAGGTGCTATAGGAAACTTCTCCTTAGGAGCATAATTTTGCTTGCTCCTTCCTTTTTAATATAAGGGTGTTGGGCACGTATCTTTTTGAGTTTCTTTATGCCTTTCATGAGTAGGCTCCTTGGTTTTTCATACATTTGTATGACTGCATACTGTTAACAATTGTCCATTCTGTGTTACATTTATTACAATTAATATTTCTACAAAATAATTATGTCCACATTTTGATATTTGGAAACTGGTACATATCAAAACTGCCACTGACCAAAAAATATAGGATCAGTTAGTCATCTGATCAGCAGAAGTTTACCAATAAAAATATGTCAAGCACATGTCTGCATCTGTGCAAAATCCAATATTTCAAATGCTATTTTCTATTGTGTGATGCATCAAATATACAGTATTTTCATTTAAAAACTCAATATGTACATATTTCTTTCTAGAATGTAAAACAGCAATAGCTACAGCCAACTTTTGAGTTTTGATATAACCAGTTAAGAGTTTGAGGATACACCATACAAAGTTCTCTAGGAAAGGAATATATTGAGCAGCCATATACTTTATGATTAACTGTGTGAAGCAGAATTTCACATAGTTGGGTTTCTTTAAATCATCGCTCTTACAAATGCACATCTGCTGTGTGACGTCCTGATGCAGTAAGTTACCTTGGATCTATTTGACCACAAGAAGTCTAACCCCTCAGTTAGAGCAAAATTACAGAGATTTTGAGATAAGATATCATGTCATATAAGCTTAGCAATTCATCTCACAGCGATTAGTATGGGAGGTCCTAGAGGCACATAATTACCAGAGGTATCCAAACTTCACCAAGTGGCATTCAGTGTCTAACACATATGGAAGAGGTTCGCAACCTTTTTAGATTCAAGGCACCCCTCAGAAAATGTCACCTCTAAGCTTTCATTTAGTTTTTCACTGTAGAAAAATATTAGAGCAAAGAACTCAGAAAAACCACAACTGGTCAAAAAGATTTTATATTTGAAGAGATTCCTATTTGAAATCGCTGGGTTTAGTTTGTGAATCGTGTATTTGCACATGGAACAGCGCTAATATCATTCAGCATTCCATGGCACCCTTAGAAAGATCTCATAGAATCCCAGTTGAGAACCACTGCCATAGCATTTTTCATAGAGTTCCTCTATGCCTGGTCCCTTAGCCATTAACACTATTTCCGTGTGTGGATGTGCTTCTTTCCCCAAACCATCAATTTACCTTGCATTACAGTATATTTTAGCTCAATAAATCTATCTTTTATTTGACATGTCAGCTTCTAATTTAAATTTAGGATAAATAAGAACATGTAATCTAATTTTTCCCTTCATTTTGCAAAGTTTTCCTATTTTTTTATTTTTCTTAATACTTAAAAAAAAGTAGGACTGGATGGGACCTTGACAAGTCCTTTAGTCTAGGGCTCTCTAACTTCTATGTGGCTGTGGGCCACACATCTCCTATGCCCCATGCTGCACATTTCCATGTGGGTATACATCACCATGGGTGCCTCCCTCTCTGAATCATGTCAGCACTCCCAAACCTTACACACTGTGTCACGTGCTCCCCTGCCATGCCATGTGCCTTCCCACCAGTGCACCTTTTATGACCAGGTCACACACTGCCTTGACACAGGCGCGGAAGCCGATGTCATCTACCTGGATTTTAGGAGGGCCTTCGACACAGTTTCATATCCTTTTCTCATAGGGAAGCTAACGGGCTGTGGAGTAGATCACTCAGGTGGGTGGCTAACTGGCTTAGGGACTGTACCCAGAGAGTGGTGGTTGATGGGTCATTTTCAACCTGGAAGGAGGTAGGCAGTGGGGTCCCACAGGGTTCGGTCCTTGGGCTGGTATTATTTAATATCTTCATCAGTGATTTGGATGAGGGTGTGTTGAGCACCCTCTCCAAGTTTGCAGATGATACCAAATTATGGGGTAAAGTTAATATACCAGAGGGCAGGGAGCAGTTACAGGCTGACCCAGACAGGTTAGATCAATGGGCGGAACGTACTAGGATGCAGTTCAACAAAGATAAATGTACGGTACTCCACCTAGGAAGGAGGAATCCCCAGCACACCTACAGGTTGGGGGATGTCCTCCTCAGCTGCACAGAGGCTGAGAGAGATCTTGGAGTCATAGCTGAGTCCAAGATGAACATGAGCCGGCAGTGCAATGAGGCCATCAACAAAGCCAATCACACATTGTTGTGTATTAGCAGGTGCATGACCAACAGATCGAAGGAGGTGATGCTTCTCCTCTATGCAGCACTGGTCAGGCCACAGTTGGAATACTGTGTCCAGTTTTGGGCACTGCACTTCAAGAGGGACACGGAGGATCTGGAAAGGGTTCAGAGGAGAGCCACCTGCATGATTAGTGGTCTCTGTGAAAGACCCTATGAGAAGAGATCTGGATCTCTTCAGCCTATACAAAAGATGGCTGAGGGGTGACCCTGTGGCCGCCTATACATTTATCAGGGGGGGACAACAGGGAATTGGGGATGTGCTGTTTACCAGAGCACCTCAGGGAGTAACTAGGAATGATGGATGCAAACTAGTGGAGAGTAGATTTAGATTAGACACTAGGAAGAATTTTTTTACAATAAGGGTGGCCAGAAATTGGAACGGGCTTCCAAGAGTGGTGGTGCTATCAAATAACTTGGAGGTCTTCAGGAGGAGGCTTGATAATCACCTGGCTGGGGTTGTCTGACCTTGATCCTGTTTCCTGCCGGGGTAGGGGGTTGGACACAATGATCCACTGGATCCCTTCAGACTCTATGAATCTATGAATCCATACTGATTCTCCCATACTCTGTGAGATCTCCAGGTCCTCAGCTGTAGGGGTCCTCAGCCCCACAGGTCCCATTGTTCCCACTAGGGATAGGCAGAAGAAGCTGAAGCTCTGGTCAAAGTGGCAGTAGCTAGAGCAGTGGAAGGGAGTGGTGCCTGGAGCAGGAGCCTAGAGGGAACAGGAGGTGAAGCATAGGTGGCGGAAGACTGGGCTAACGGCTTAACCTCCAAAATGCGGAGCAGCAGGTAGGGCTGCAAGGCAGCCCTGCTGTGAGCTCCAGGCAGCTGCAGACAGGGTATGGACTGTGGAGGAGTGCACACACAGCCAGGATTGCAACCTGGTGTGTGGATCATTGGCTGCCTAGCATGGCAGGCAAATACCAGTGTACTCTGTTAAGGGAAAGGGGCTGGGGGTATGTGTGTGTTCAGATTGAGGCCTCCGTGGTGAGGAAGGGAGTGGGCCACAGGCAGGGGCTTGGGTCAGTGGGGCCCAGGTGGCTTGTCCAGGGGTGAGGGGGGGATCCTGCTGCTGTGTGCACCCGAGTGGTGGCCCAGGAGGCACATGCTCCCCGATCTGTTGGCAGGGCGAAGGTGGCTGCTGCTGCACTCTGGGCTTTGCATGCCACTGCGGCTGCCCCAGGAGTGGCATGACGCCACGTGCCTGCCACTGCTCTCCTGGCAGTGGGATGCACGTGGCATTGCGCTGCTCCTGGGGCAGCTGGAGTGGCTTGCAAAACCTAGCGCACAGTGGAATCTGCCTCAGCTCCATGCACAGATGGTGAGGGAGGATGTGCCCCCTGGGCCTCTGCCTAGGTGCGCACAGTTGTGGGAGCCCTGCCACACCCCAGGATGAGCCACCTGGCCTCCAATTGTCTCACCACCTGGCCCAGCTGAGGCCCTACTCACCCCAACCCCTGCCTCTACCCCTTGGTCTACCATGTCCCCCCCACCTCCAGCCCCTACACCCTCCCCCTGCCCCTTCTGCCACAGACTTACCTGCTAGGCTGGGGGGGAGAGGATGAGCACACGAATGCATATGTGTACATGCGTTCAGCCCCCCATAATAATTTTTTCCCCCTCTGCCTATGAAGAGAAGGCAGCACAAATTAACCCCTTGGTGGCCACATATAACCCTAGGCTCTGATTTAATCAATCTTCTTGTTCCAAGACAGGATTGGTCCTTAAAATAACTCAGCTGTTACCAGGATACACTAGAAATAAAGTGTGAAAGGTGCATTACTTCTTGGTAAACCTGTTGTTTTGCAGAAGTAGGTACCAACAATGTTATATAGTTTCCGGTTACAGCAAAGCACAATAATTATGACAGCTCACTAATACCTGGACTTTTCTGTGTTGCAACTGAAGGCCATTCATTCAGTTCTCCTGCTCCACCTCTCTCTCTTCAGTTACCTAAATAGTGGGTATTATATTTTACTCTTCAGTCAAACACTAAGGAAATTAAGCACTAAGTGTGAAATTCTGTACTTTCTGACATATATTACTGGTTCGATTTCTGTTGATATAACTTAATTTTATTGCGGTTTGTTTTTGAAAGGTCCCCTTTGTAAAACGGGATAAGTATCAGTACAATATATCAATAATCAAAATAGTTTAAACAATTATATTTCTGTTTTAGTTGGCTAAAAGTATTTTAACAATATAAATCATGGGCTATTATTCTAACTCATTTAATCTAGTGCTCTTTCACCTACAATTTTCTAAAGAACAAGTAAAGCTTTAAACAAATACTGTAAACCTGTGGGGGGAAAAAGAAAGTTGGAAATAAGTTCAGAGAAAGCTATATGGATCCAACAGATATTTCTCCTTTATCTATAGTTCCTCTAATTAAATGAATTAGTATGATTACCTGAATCCCAGTGTTTTCTTTATAAAATTTCCCCATACCTTGAATAACAAAGCATGCCATAAAAAAAGAAATCTGGCTTTTTAATTCAATCTGTTTAATTAAGTTTTTAACTTAAAAGTTAGTATATATACACCATACCAGATTTTTTTTTTTAATTTTAGCTTTAATATTCAATTATGCAAGTAGCTCTGCAGTTGTTTTCTAAACCATATTCAACTGACTATCTGGGCCTGGTAGGAAGAAATTGATTTGGGGCTTGAGACTAACCCAATGAAAACCTTACATTGATTGAAGAAGCAGTTTACTTCACAGTGAAATAATTTTATTTATGTTTTTGAAAACTGTATTTATTACCGATGCACAACAATTACCAGCTGTTTTCTTTACCAAAGGCATGTTTCTGTGTCATTCAGAAATAATCAAATAGGGTTGGGTGTTTTTTTGGGTTTTTTGTGTTGGCTTTGCTTCCAAACTACCAGAAGAGGGCACTGTTTACATGTGAAATCTATGCTCTTTCCTTTTGGACTTGAAATAATTTTTTTTCACCCCTCAATATGTACTTTAAATTTGTTTTAGGTAAGTGGTTTTTAATACATGAGAAGATTATCAAGGAAATATTTAACTGAAAATTGAACACTGAAAATTCGGCATGGGGAACATAATCTATATGTAGATAATACATATTATTTTAATTATGGCTGTTTAATTATGGTGCTTTCCATGTCCATCACTATGCCCAGTATATTTAACCTTTACTTTTTCCCCTCAAGTAAATATTTTTTAGTAGTGCAAACTGTTGCCATTCCAGCTGATATCCAAGCATGAAATTCTCCTTTCTTCAACTCAAATTCACTTAATTTTTCAAAAAGAATTACTGTGTAGCACACTTGCCTTTTGGAGCTTCAGTTGAGTCCCAGGCTTGAAATCTTGCTGTTCTGATTGGTGGAATTCATCTCCCAATCAGGAGGCAGCAGGGAGTTCAGTCACGCCCCTTTCCTGAGGGGAGGGGGAGAGGAGTACCCCCCCTTGTGGACCTGATTGAAGAGTGCAACACTCAGGTCCGGAAGACTTCAGGGGCGGAGTCCTGGAGCATATAAAAGGAGCTGCGTGCTGAGCATGATGGGAACACATCCAGGAGAGCGAAGAGAGAAGAGCGGGGCTTAGAAGAGCTGAGGAGAGCTGCTCAGCAGGGGGAAGCAGTAGCCCAGAAGTGCCCCTAAAGAGTCCCATCAGCAGGGAACGGCAGACGGCTCCAGCAGCTAGGCTCTCAGTGTGCAGCATGGCACACAGCATCCAGACCCTGGGAGCTGCATGAGGCAGCTCAGGTCTACATAATGTGGTGTGCAGCCAGAGACACGGTGCACAGGCCGGTGCATGGAGTAGGATCTTTAGGAGCACTTGGGCAGCTCATGTCCTCAACCCCTGAAATGAGGCTGGGAGCTCAGTGCAGGAGGCACTGCATGGAGGGTCCAGGAGCAGATCGAGCCTGGTGTAGCATGAGGCAGCCCAGGCCTCTGACCCATAGCAAAAGGTTGAGTCCAGAGAGCTAGACGGTGATAGGGCTACTGAGCCAGCCGACAGGGCCAAGCCAGAGGCCCCAGAAGTCCTGCATGGAGGAGCCCTGTTTCAGGGGACAGCAACCGCTCCTCCCCCCCCGAAGCCCACTGCAGGCGAGAGAGCAGCCTCATTCAGAGGATGAAGACCACCCTCCAGGCCTGGGAGCCATGAGTTTCAGGGAAAAGAGTCCCACAGGGGAGGGGGAGTTCTCCCATCGTTAGTTAAGGGCTCCTGAAAGGGGAGGTCCCACTGAGACGGCCCTCCTAAAGTTACCAGCTTCTTTGTAGGGCTTGGAAAAAGCTCAAGGGCATTGGGGTTTCCCCTTGGGATTGAGTTTATCTTTGGGGTTTATCTGTTTTAGATCAGATACTTACCTGTGACTTACCTGTATTTGGAGCACTGTATAAGGTTTTATTGCATTTATCCAGAGGGTATTGTTTATGTTACTGGTTTAGATATCTTATAAATATATATACAATTGTACAATTGTACATATATTTATATCCATGTTCCCTTTCCTTATGGTAAGTTACTGTAAATAAATGTGTATATAGTTAAGTCCCCTGACTGTCCTGGCCTGGATCTATAGGGACAGAGGGAAACTGAGCAGTCTGCAGTTCCCACCCCACAGCATACCTGGCAGGGAGCAACTGGCCAGGAGATAGCTGTTTCCTGGCTGGGGCTGGGAAACTGCTCTCTGCCCCTGGGGGGCTGCCTGCTGCTGGGGGGAGGACAATGTCCCCCTGTCAGGGACCTCCTGACTCCAGCACCCCAGGGCCAGGGGACTTGGAAAGCACTGCAGAGGTAGCAGCAAACTAGCTACTGGCTGCCCCACTGGCAGACTGGGGCACGGGGCTGGGACCTGCCCCTGACTGGGACAATTCCCAGACCCTGCTCTGTAATCACAGGTCAGGGGCTGGGAAGCCTCACTCCACTTCATGATCACTGAGCTTGGTGAGGAACAGGCTGGGGAGTTTGTTCCCTGCTCAGCTTCATGATCATGGAGCTGGGTGGGAACAGGCTGGAGAAGTTCCCCAGCCTCCATCAGCAGAGAGCTCCCAGCACCAGCTCCATGACCATGGGCCTGGCACTGGGAGATCTTTATCTCCCACTGCAAGCTGTGGGACTGCAGGGCTGGTGCTAAGAGATCCCATCTCCCAGCTCCAGTTCTGCAACCGCAGGGCCAGCACCAGGTGATCCGTATCCCCCAAGCCTAACCTCTGGGGCCACAGAGCTGGCGGGGGGAGATAAGGATCTCCCAGGCCCCTGCTCTCCAATTGCGATCTTGGAGCAGGGGGTTTGAGGCTCCCTGCTGCTGGGCAGTGGTAGAGCCCGTACTGGTAGCAGGCAGCTCCTGGGGGCAGGAAGCAATCTCCTGACCCCTGGTGGCCAGCTGACTGGGAGCAAATGTGCTCCCAGTCAGGCATCTAGAGGAGTGCTACTGAGCAGTAAGTAATTTCAAATAAATTTGCTACTTGCATTGCAAGTAGCAAATTTACTCATGATTACTGAGCAGTTTTACTCAGTTTACTAAGCAGTAAGTGTGTGCAAGTGTAGACACACATGCTTACTGTGTAGTAAACTGCTACTGCACAGTAAAGCGTCTCATATAGATGCACTCACTGTTAGTATTTTTCTTAGGAGCAGGATCTTAGTTCACAATTCAAGCCCGCTGAGACTGGCGCTTAACTGGCCTTTTGTTGGCAGTTGTGATACTCATATTATCATTTGTAAATTTAAAACTCCCATTGTTGTGGTTTGGATAAATGATTTTCACCTTACATCACATTGAAAAGTCAGCATCCATGGCAAAATGCACATTTCATTTAAGAACATGAGAAAAATATGACAGAATTTGGCCAGCTGTGGGTGCAGATGCATAGGCTACGTTGAAGTACCTATAATATCACTGCAAGGTCATTCAGTGGAGTAGCATGCAATCTGTGCTTATGGATCACCATTTCCTATTTAGTTTGTATATTACTGAAATATATTTACTGAAATTAAATGGTATAAAGTAAATACTGCTACTCACTTGAATTATATTCCTTTCAGCACTTTCTTGTGTCTTCCAGAGAAAACAAAAGTAAAGGGAAATATAATGCTTCATGTGGTGTTTGAAACTATAGAGTAGTTTAAGGATGCTAAAAAATGTTGTTATATGTTGGCCCATTAATGGTTGGTTAATGAACCATATGAAAAATTCTGATCTTTATTTTTAACTTTGGTTTCTGTCACACTAAAACAAATTTAAATGTTGACAGTTACAAAGAGGACTGCCAGGTAGTGCAGGAATCACATTTCAGTGTCTGGCAAAGCAAAATATTAATGGGCTTTTTCTACCTTGAAAACATATCAATGTTGTATAATGTCATGCTATAGAAGAAAAGAGTAATGTTATATCCTTTGGAGTAAAGTTCTTTAAGTCAATCACAAATAAGCATTTGAAGACTGGTAATTTGAAAGGTGGGTGTTAATCTGGTTTATGTTGGCTCCCAAGTGCTTCTCACATTTGAAGTTTTCCTACTAAAATAAGTACAAGTAAATAACATTGGGCTGCTTTGAAATCATTCAGGCTTTGTGACTTGCTGTATCTCAGTTTATCACTAAATTCAAAACTGTCCTTTTATAAAGAGCATTAGAAATAGTAAGGGGTGTAGGTTGTAGTTGAAATAGTAATGCCTAGATAGACCCTTTGGAAATGGTTAGAAAGCCTGTTCTGTTTTTAAATATCAGAAGAGGGTGGGTGTGGGGAAGAAATAGAGAGGCTAGCTAATGGATTAAATGTGTTTTGATATAATACACAGATTTCTAAGTGACTTCAAATATTTTATTACCACTTCAATTTTAATGTGTCAGTTCTGGTAATTCTGTCATGATGGCAGTGTTGAACTCCATTGCTTTTCATTGGTGATATTCTCAATGACTAAAGGGAATAATATTGTATCTTACCTAAGATACCTACATATCTTACCGAAGATATCTACTACATCTAATTCTGGGCTCCACAGTTCAAGAAGGATATGGAGAAGCTTGAGAGAGTCCAGAGGAGAGCCACATGCATGATTAGAGGGCAAGAAAAAAGGCCTTATGAAGACAGGCTGTGAGCTATGGGACTTTTCAGCCAGGAGAAGCACAGGGTCAGGGGAGACTTGGTGGCAGCCTGTGAGTACATAAGGGGTATGCATCAGGATCTGGGGGAACATTTGTTCACCAGAGCGCCTCAAGGGATGACAAGGCCCAATGGTCATAAACTCCTTCAAGACCATTTTAAGCTAGACATAAGGAAAAACTTCTTTACTGTCTGAGCCCCCAAGGCCTGGAATAGACTCCCTCCAGAGGTGGTGCAAGCACCTACTCTGGACTCCTTTAAGAAATGTTTGGATACTTATCTTGCTGGGGTTCTTTGACCCCAGCTGAGTTCTTGCCCCTGGGGGAGGGGGCTGAACTCGATGATCTTCTGAGGTCCCTTCCAGCCCTAATGTCTATCAAATCTATGAAAAATCTAGAGTGGTGTTACATAAATACATAGAAAGGTAGATGATTGATTTTTTGCATCATATACTCATGAAACTTCTGAAAACAACAAAATTGGGGGCTCCCTAGGTTTCACTTGCAAACCACAGAATTAAGTAGAATAGTGTTGTGGTCTATTTTGTAAAAACTGAATTGCTGTGCTTCTGGAATAGGGGAAATGTTAGGGAATTCGTTCATGAAAAAAGGATATCTGTTTTCCTTCCTTTTGTCCCTCAACATATGCCTTCTTCTTCTGATTTAGCAAGGATTCTCAAAGTATCATGGTAGTAACAGGCTAATTTCCAAGTAGCTTCCTAAAAGAACTCTGGCATAACAGAATGAGATGCAGACACCAGGTATAAACTAAAGCAGCTGTAACTTTATTAACATGTTAATTCAGACAAATGTGTAATGTTCAGGAACCAGAATCCTAACCTCTAATTTATTTAGATGTAACAGATCAAGTGGGATCATAAACAATGGCCCTAAAGTTCCTGCATCATCCAGAAAGGATTTATAATTTGCAATCCCACACAAATTGTTTCATGATCCTACATCGCTGATAAAACTTGTGTGAGAGTTAAGGATACAGACAAGGAGTGCCTTCCTGTGTGAGAGACACAGATGATTTTCCTTGCTCTGAAAATACAAGGAGTGTGTCCAAATGAGTGTGCATGTGTGATATGTGGTGCTGCAGACCCATCTGCACACTGCACGTGTCACACATGCAGGTGTTCCCCACGCTGCTATTTTGCTGTGTGGTGGGAGCGGGGCTTAACATCAGGAGATCTTGGTTTAAAAAACCCCTGCACCTAAAAAAAGGGCGATGGTGTGCATTGCTGCAGTGCATGCTACCTGAAATGAGCCAGGCCACTCAGAACCCCAGTCAGGCTGCTGGCCAGGCTTCTTGCTGCAGGATCATGGTGGCTGCAACCCCTAGAGGCCCACAGGACCCCAGGTAAGGCTGCCTGAGCCAGCCAGCCAACCTTCCTTACCCTCAACCCACCCTCAGGCAACAAAGTGCATGTGCAGGGGTATTTTGCGTGGACAGGGAAACACACGTTCCTGTTTATGGGGATGTGCCCAAGAGGTACAGGATAATGCCCCCTCTTATCTTTACTAAACCATCAGCTCTACACTGTGCACTGGCCATAGGAGCAGTCAGCATTTATCATGATTATCAGCAACTGGTTCATAAAATCAAATGTATACCAACTTTAGTGACCTGATACTTTAGTGACCTGATTTTTTCCCTCACAATTGACCTTTCTCTTCACTGTAGATCTCGCTGATATAAAAACCTATCAGAGTTGACTGAAAGAGAACCATCTCACTTAAATTCCTGCAAAGGACCCTGGTGGAGACAGGTTTGAGTAACTTGGCTTTCAGTCACTGGTGCATACATACGGAAGTGTCAACACAACATCCCTTTGGACTTGAACTGTAGTGAGATGTTTAGGCTCAATCCATAGTCTACAGTTCTAAGAACTATATTCAGTTACCTACTGATTATCAACTGCTACCAGGGTTGGAGTAATCTAAAATCCTGCTATGTAATAATAAGCATGAACCAGTTGCTGTGATAATGACAGCTGTTGGTGTACTAGCAATTTTTGAACCTAAAGTATGTAGTATGTAGTATCAAAATCAATGCAATCAGCATCCTCCCAATCCTGAGTTCCTTTTTTAGAGTTGTTCACCATTCAGCGCATTTCTCTTGACTTTCCAAAGCCTGTCTCAAATCACACTCAACAGCTACTCACCTAGTAGAATCATAGAAAAGTAGAGTTGAACAGGACCTCAGGTATCACAACACCCTGGGGTACCACAAAATCCCTTGAAGTGTGTAAGGTGTGAGGTGATAAGTGCAGGCTCAGCCTCCTCTCAGCCTGACTGCTCCCCTGCCTCTGCTGCCTTGCCCCTCTGCACGGAGGTAAGCAGTGTAATACATTATTTTTTGAAATGGGGTGTCATTTGCATTATGTGTTGCAATATGTGCTTGTTGCTAAATGAACCCAATACTGGTTATTAGGGGTGTGTGAAGTGGGCCCTATTTGATTTGGATTCGGATTCAGCCTGAAACAGGGCCAGTGATTCAATTTGTTGATTCAGATCACTGTCCCTGATTCAATTTGGCTGAATCGGAATCTGAAGACTTGATGCTGATTCAGAGAATCAGCGATTCAGACATATCCACAGCTTTAAAAGTTTTTTTTACATACCTCAAGGTACCAGCATGGCTTGTGATCACTGCAATGCTGGGTCACATGGAGCATCCCACAGGAGTGCAGGGGGCCCTCCACATGCTTGGCAGTGAAATTGGAAGTGGACCAGAAGTACGTCTGGTCCACTTCTGGGTCTGCTGGGAAGCACACTGGGGCCCCTGTGCCCCACTGGCTCAGCGATCAGTCACGTGGGGACTCTGGGTGCTCCCCCAACCCACGAGGCACCAGTTGCCGAGCTGGAGGGGGTGGGGTACAGGGAGGCCCCACAGCATGCTCCCTGGTGGACCCAGAAGTGGACCGGAAGTGCTTTTGGTCCACTTCTGGGTCTGCTGCCAAGTGTGCTGGGGAGTCCCCCATGCTTCTGTGGGACACTCTATGTGCCCCAGCATTGCAGCATTCATGAGCCACCTGGTACCTAGAGATATGTAGAAAAAACATTTAAAGCTGTGTCTATGTCCGAATCATCGAGTCTTTCTGAATCTCTCCAAATCAGTTTGGAGGGTTCTGATTCAATTTAGAGAGATTCAAGGGTCCTCTTATTCGATTCAGAGTTGAAGATTTGGCCACTGAATCTGGCCGAATCTCCACTGAATCAAATCAGGGACAAGCTTCGCATAGTCCTACTGGTTATCCATTAAAGAAATTCTCATGGATCCTTGTATGGTGACATGCTAATTGCCCTTCCATCCTAAATGAAAGCAAAAAGTCTACTGGAGAGATGATTTAAGCAAATAAGAACCTGAAGTTCTGGAAGCAAAGCCTAGTATAACTACCTGTCCTGTTTACCAAAGTGCTGATGTTGAGGTGAAATCCTCAAAGTCTTATTAAGAAAGGCTTTGTTTAGTCTCCCAGTCTACCCCGTTGATGTCTTAGAAAACGCAGAGTGGCCATAAATGCTTGGCAACTTTGTTCTGACCTCTTTCTTGATACTATACACTGAAGCTTTAGCAGTATGACAGGTACTTGGTAGTCACCATACCATTGGCCAAGGCTCAGCGTCCATTCTTTCTTCATGGTTATCTGAGATACCTTCTGGGCACTTTCTTACATAGTTGGCTTTCCTTCCTCTTTTACTGCTGTTGATCTCTGTGAATGATGTGGATTGCTTTGCTATTACATGGCTGAGTGAACAGAAGTGGTGATAGATGTGGAGACTCAGAAATATTTATATTATGTTGTTTGATATTGTGCATGCCTCTTTGTATTTGTTTATGTTGGATTATGTTCTATGGAGTTAGATCAAAAGAGGTTGTTAAAGTAACCAGGCAGGAAAGATAAAATAGCAGTCTTAGATAAGGGCCTCATACATAACAAGCAGTTTTATAGCTTTGAAGAGGAACTCCTCAGCCTCAACATTGTTGACAGCTTTGTTAGCCAAACCAAAAAAAATCTTTTCTGTCCAAAGTCCTGCCTTACAAAGAGGGAGGAAGGAACTGTTCACTTCTGATGGATGACAGAGACTGATTGACAGTAACTTGTTGGTTTGCAAGAGAAAAGAGGGAGAAACTATGGTTTAGTTAAGCCTCCATGGACATGGACAATACCAAGTGGAAGTAAGACAGGATATGTGTAGGCCTCTCATTTTAACTGATTCACCAAAGGATGCATACTTGCTGATCTATGATGACCCATACTTTGCTTCTCTGTGTCACCGCACCGTGCCAATGGGATTTGGAAAGAACCCTCTTGTAGCTGCCAAACCCATTATGCTTACTAGGTTACTAGATTGGTAACCAGTTGGCTGTATCCTAGAAACCAGTCTGAGAGTAAGTGGATCTGAAGATCCCTTTCCAAAGAGGAGTAGAGGCCACTTCAGAAGAGTCTCAGGAGAAGGTCTGCCCAAGAACTATGGTAGTGGGATTGAGATGGCCATTTTGTTCTGTGCTTCTCAGGCCATGCCTCCTGGGACTGTGCACTGAGATGCATTAGTTTAGGTCAGATGGATAACAACTTTTGGATTTGAGGGACATAATTCACAATTTAACTTGTATTTTTCTGCCCTGCCTCTCTTGGAGCAGTTTCATCACACTGGGGAATCTAGCCCTGTGCAGCTGGTAATATGTTTGCCTTTGGAGCTTTAGGGGAAGATTTTATCTTTTCCTGCCATATAAGTTAATATTAGAAGACAGCTCTAGGAATGTGCGAGTTATTTGGACTATTATATAAGGAAAAATGTCTGCTAAAGAGAATGGCAGGAAATATGTAGTTTATATGAATAACTTGAAATATACTATGGAGAATTACTAGGAGCTGAGTGTTTAAATATGCCGTGGAGGGGATGGAGCACAAAATTAAGCTTACAAAACTCAGTTGCCACTTTTATTATACAGAGGCTACTGTCACTCCATAATTCATCATAGAAATCACAGGGGAAGTGAAGCTCCTCTGGTTTTTTAATTAGCGCTTTTTAAAATGGCACTGTACAAGTAATAATGATGCTTAGTGTTACATTCAGAATTTTCTTCGTATTTACCTCTAGATCCATTCTCAGTTGTAAGAAAACTTAGGAAGGCTCTTTGAAGACCAAAAGTAATTAAAGGTAATCAGCAGGACCCTTTGTGAGATAGCCAAGAAAAACAGGTGAAGAAAGGATTTAGCAGAACCATTTGAATACCATCACTCCATTTTCTGTGTTATAACTGGTCCCAGGAGAGCATTTGCCTGAAATCTTCTTGCATAATAGCTCTGCCACTGATTATTTTGTTGTGGGGGTGGAGAGGGAGGGATGATAATTGCTTCAATCTTGTCTAATCTTTTGAAAGGTCATGCTAGTTACCTACATCTTTCTACAATGATGGAATCATCCAAACCTCATGATGTGATATTGCTAGAAGACTAGAAATGGAAACCAGATGGTCTGGTAATGTGAGAAGCAGTTTGATACTAATTGTTCCTCTATCCTCTTCTCCTCTTTGAAATTTAATTTGAGTAAAAGCATAGCATTCATTCATGAGCTGGAATTTTCTTTGTTTTCAATATAGCTAAGCTGGTGAGCAACTGGAAGCACTCTAATCCTGGACAGGTATCCACACCACTTACCAAGGTCCAGGTCACTCTTAATACCAAGGAAAACTTCCTTATATAAAACAATATAGTACTTCATTTGTGGTTATTCTGACTGATTTGTCACAGCTTTAACCTGATGAGTTCCTTAAACACATCCAGGATTGAAGGGTGACAAAACAAAATGGCAGTCTGTGACAATGACATGCAGATTAGATACTTCTTTCAGCAAATACTGCATTGTCAAACAAGAAAAAAGATCATAAATAGGCCTATACAATATTATTGTTTTTTCAGTTATTGCAGATGCAGTGAAATTACAGTGTGAGGATCTACTGAAATATGCTAGAAGACATAATAGCGACCAGCTGCAAAACAAGAGAAAATAATTTGTTAAGGACTGAATGTCACATCTAGGTGTTGTTTCATTGTGCTTTTTCTTATTCTCATTTGTTTCCAGAATATATACCTGTTTCTTGATTTTCTATTTTTATTATGAATCTGTTATTGCAGGGTTCATTTATTGTGTGTTGTGCCGTGCTTAGCACTGTCAGGTTGATGCTAGCAGCCCATTGGTGCTTATATAAAAATAATAGGATGTTTCTTAAAGTAGAATGAAATCTACCTCATCATTAGATTGGGGAATTGGGAATTAACATTTCTTGTTCTGTTCCCACCTTTGCCAATGACTTGTAGCATGCCATCACCTGGTCAGATGGACAGACAGGGTGATCCTTAGGTGATGGAACACTTTAATCTCCCTTGGTATTGCTGATCTTAGGGCGTCTGGTCTCGGGCAGCAAATCTTTTTAAAAACTAATTTGAATGGCAAATTGTGAAGCAAGAAATAACCTACAGTCTGGATTGTGTTAAATGCAGTTTAAACATGGATTATGGATTCTTATTCCATTACCTGGATGAGCTGTGTGACTCCTTTACTACTTCCATGTTTGCCCCCCCACCCTCTGCCCATCCTTTCTACTTTTGTATTCAAATATCTCTCTTTATTATACACAGCTTTGTGCCTGTTCTTTCACAGCATCTGCTGAAGTGAGCTTCAGACCACAAAAGCTTTTGCTATATATATGTCTACATTGCTTAGTGGGGAACATGACAACCTGCCTGTGGTCTTCCCTAAGTGTGAAAGCTAAGTGTGAAAGCACAATGATTATCATCACTCCAGTGGCCCAACTTCAATCTTTGAACTTACAGTTACAAAAGTAATGGCAATGTAAATGGCTCTTTGCAGGGCCAAATTAATCATTAGATTGGTTAGTCTTTAAGTTGCAAATCAAATTACTTAGGGTCACATTCAAATATAAGATATTTGAGGGGGCAGGGGGCTGGACTTGATGATCTCCCAAGGTCCCTTCCAGCCCTGATGTCTATGAAATCTATGAAATACTGTCAGAGTTTCAATCACTTTTGCAGCTACGTAGTAGCACAGCTGATTCTTCCTAAAGCAGTTGAAATGTATTCCATTGTGGATACTGGATATAGGTCTCCCTCTATGTGTCAGTGAACTTTAATGCATCCAAACCAACTGATATGTCCCATTCTGAATAAAACCATTTTTCACTGAATCTTTCTTCTGTAAAAAGCTGATAATGTGTGTGGGTGTGGAGGGCAGGAAGGGGTTATACAAAGATTTTGCAACAGTTCCCAAAGCTAGGAAAAATAATGATTTTTTTAAAATTTCCTCCACAATGACATATGGACTGAAAATGAGAAGAGATGCATGTCATCTTAGCACCAATAATGCTTAGGGGTAAGTAATTGGTAATAATGCTTAGCACCAACAATGCTTAGGGGTAAGTAAAATATTTTGTAATTGGAAACTCTTCTCCTCCCAGAAATACTCTAAACCAGAGGTTTCTAAGCACCAGGCTGTAGCCTGGTACCAGGCTGTGAAGGGTTGGCTGCCGGGTTGTGGCACAAGCCCCCTGTTCTGATCCCTGTTTGTCTGCCCAGGTGAGTGGCTTCTGCTGCTGGCAGTTAAGTGTGGGGTTAAAGCTGGGTGGTGGGGCAGCCCCAGGAAGGGACAGGTGGCTTTGTGTTATGTACCCTGTCCTGCTCCCATGCCAGTCCACGGTATAAAAAAGGCTGGGGACCACTGCTCTAAGCAAGAGAGTAGGGCAAGGTCTCTTTAA
The DNA here is from genome assembly GCF_052110815.1 of Crocodylus siamensis. Taxonomy (NCBI): domain Eukaryota; kingdom Metazoa; phylum Chordata; order Crocodylia; family Crocodylidae; genus Crocodylus; species Crocodylus siamensis. Next base: position 115,378,379 of record NC_143396.1, on the reverse strand, counting down.
GGACTGGACTTGGTAGACTGCAAGGGCAAAACTCTAGATTAGCAAGAAGCCACAGGAACAGAGACAGGAGCTATAAGGCTGCAGGTGGATAGTTGCGAGCAGGCTACCTTGCTGTGAGCAACAGGTGAACTCTAGAAAAGTAGTTAAAATGGAGCCTGTAGAGCAACTGCATAGGCAGCAACTTGGGGGAGAGTGGGCCAGGAGCAAGCTGAATAGAAACCCCTGGGCCTGTTTACAAGGACTGGAGACAGGTGACAGGAGGATCAGGGGTTGGTTAGCCCAGTCCTAGGGTCAGAGAGAGTATACTGGCTCAGGCTCTGGTGGGAGACAGGCTCCAATCATAGTAAGCTACTCCAGAAGGGAAACTACAGACTTGGAAAGGTATCTGGAAAGCTGAGAGAGCGCCAGCAGATTAAGGATAGGATTTTACACCAGTTAAAATATACCCTGGGTCATTAAGCTTGAGTTAGGAACCAGTTGGGGTTTGGCTGGAGATTTGAGTGTGGCTACAGAAGCAGTTGGAGACCACAGAAGGGTGGAAGATAGTGCCTGAGAGGCACTTTATGTATTAAGCCCTGCATGGATCAGGGGTTCAGTGGGCTGAGGCAGCAGGAGAACAGCTCCGTAAGGGTCAAGCAAGTGTCAGGTTGAATCTGGTAAAGGGACCAGAAGGTCTGGTGAATGGAGTTACAGGAAGACCCACAACTCATGAATATGGCTATGTGGAGGAGTGTGGAAGAGGTGCTGGAGGCCAGGGTTAGTGCCCCTTTAGTGCAGTTAGGGCTAGCAGGGCCATGATCAATGCCCAGGAGACACAGGGGTCAATGAGGCACAGAAGATGAGCTAGCAAACTTAGGCTACCTTGGTACATGTAGAACAGCTCAGCTGTGTGAGTTGAGCTGAGCTGAGTACAGACTCATTAGACCTATTTACAGACTCTGGGTACAGCCTTCCAAAGTATCATACAGATAACATCGAGGCATGGTAGATGAAACAGAGAAGGTGGCATCCTGCAGGACTGGAGTGGAGGTAGGACTAGTTTGACCACCAGGTGGCACTATGGCTGTCTGGAAGTGAGCCCTGGCACACCATGCAATAATGAACAGAAATTGTTTGCCAATTAAAATCCAAAAGTCAGAAACATTGGCAACTAATCAGAATGGACGAGGTCCATAGTATTTTTGTGCACTCTCAAACTCATCAAAACCTGTGAGCAGCTATATAGAATAACCACTTTGCTGGTGTTCCTTTGCCAAGTACTTCAGCTTTTACAGTGATTACATGTCTTTGCTGTCACACAACTGTTTTACATTACACTGATAATGTTTAGACTTCATTGCTGTAGCAGCCTTCATTTTCCTCTGTCCTTTCGCACATTTTGACATATCACATTTCATGTAGACTTAGCATCTATAGAAGTCCTTGGCAATCACCAAGTTCCCACAGACTTTGGTAATCAAATTGTTTTACTTTAAATTGACCAGTCAAGGGCCCTAATTACTACATGAAGGGGCAAAATAAAATTTAGCTAAGTTTTCCATGAATAGTAGTTGGCTCTTCTCCAGTAAAAACGGAGCTGATATTTCCATGTAACAACATGAAGTGCCAGATTACCTAATTCAATATATAAGATGCAAAATGATCAATGGAGGCAAACTGACCCAAAATGTAAAAGGAAAGAAACAGTTATGTACAGATAATATAATAGTAAATAAATCAGAAAATAAGAAAAGGAATGCAGAATCTGTTTAGTTCCCTGAAGGAACTACAAATTGTGCATGGCACCAAAAAATGTGCGGCATCAAAATTAATTTGATACATTAGAACAGGGGTGGCTCAACCCCTGGCCTGCTGGCCAGTCCAGCCCACAGTGCTGAGCCATCTGGCCCACAAGGCTCCTCTCATAGGTCTGGAAATTTGGAGTGGGGAAACATTGCCACTGCTCTCCTGCTGCCAAACTTTTAGACCCATGGGGAGCCTGGAGTCTTGAGCGCTGGATCAGCCACCCTATCCCAATCTGTGGGGCAGTGCCAGGCCCTGGGGCCCAATCCTGACATGAGGGGGGACGGATGGGGTGGTGCTGAGACCTAAGCCTGATCTGGTCTGTGGACTGGCTCTGCACCATTCATCTGGCCCACAGGGCCAAAAGGCTGAGCACCTCTGCAATTAGAACATTAGGGCCATGTTGCAGGGGACACTTAGCTTGTGTTAAATGCACTTAAAATGCCAGTGCCTGGGCATTCAGGCAGGATAACATGTGCCAAGTGCTTTTGTATAGTATTGAACTGTAGCAGAGCTATGCCTTTTTGAACAAGGAGTATCTCCATATCTTATTAAATAACACATGTTGAGCAAATGGGGACTGCTTCATGGAGATAATACTTAACAATGCTCTCCAGAGACAACATGAGAATTTTCTCAATTATACATGGCTATTCCCCTGTCACTGCCTGACAACAAGCATTATCTAGCTTAGGATCACAAAATACTTTACCAATATAAATTAATTATAGTAATTCCAACCCATGACAACCTATTATGTAAAGGCTCAAACTGAAATACAGAGGAGTAAAATGCCAAAGCAAGTGAGAGGAATGAGGGAGAACAGACCCTATAAAAAAAATGACTCAATTATCATTCCTAAACAGCTCCTCATCTATACTCATCTATACACATGTAAACAATTAGTAACAAATTAATGGAATCATACTGAAGTGAAAGCAACCAGGCGCTAAGCAGAATTGAAATAACTTAGTTTTTCCTCATTTTAAATCTACCCGTGTGTCAATATATCTCAATATTCACCTCAACAAAAGTAATTGATTTTTCATTTGTTTACCATTAAGTTTGTTAGCCCTGCTTTTCCCTCCCCACCCGATTCTCTTTGAATGAACGGGACATTTTCTATAACTACGGCAGAAAATATAAGGAACGTGTAACTGTAGCAGAAAGCCCCCTTTATACATTTCCCATCTGAACATTGATATAACAGAAGCCCCTTCTTGCCTGCAACCCCCCCACCCCCAATTTTGTGTATTTCCTTTCCTTCTTAGTATTGACAGAAACCTAGCACACTCATTGCATGGATGTGGCAGGGCTCAGAGCAAGCCAGAAAGCTGATGTAGCTTTCTGTAGGAGAAACCTAGAAAATACATCTACATAGCAATTAAACTCAGTGTCACTAAAGAAAACAAAAGAACTAAAATATCCATTACAAAACTCTACTCTATGAGCTATTTTAAACTAATCAAGCCAAATAACTGATTCCTGGAACTGAGCACTCACCCTATGAACTATTCCTGTAATCCATGACAAACAGTCATTAAGTCAAGGGTGGACTCCCGAAACTTCAGGTACTAGCAGGCAGAGACCCCTGTGACTAACAGCTGTCAGGTACTACTCAAGACCCATGTGGGACAGCGACCTCGGGATTGGGTAGCCAAGATGATGCTGGGAGATCACACAGGTCTGCCATAAAGGGATAAAAGGCAGTGAAGCATTACCCTCAGTGGTGCTCTCTCATCCAGCACCTGACCTGCCGAGACAAGAACAAGCAGTTGACCCCCTTCTGGAGATGACATCACCTTGAAGGAAGCTGACCATCAACAGCAGACTCCAGGGCCTCGGATAGGTAGATATACTAACACCAGTGTTCTCACAATCACTACAGCAGCTACTACATACTATACTACATGGGTTTGAATGAGTAAGTGCATGTGTGTGTGTATGTGCTAAGGTGACCAGTACCACCCATACCTCAAAGTTTGCATTTATGATTTTATTGGTAACTTTACACCCCGTCCAATAAACTAGAATTTATTATGATCTCATGAGTTGGTCCTTTGTAGCCAGTGTAACTTCCATTCAAGATTTATAATAGAGAAGTACCGATATCGTTAAATACACCAAGGTTAGATTTTGTTGATACAGTCTTTTCTCCTGTTTAGATGAGATTTCTATTATTCATTATTTTTTATGTTTATATGAAACTCTGCTGGTTTAAGAATATTATATTCTGTTACGACCTGACTTACATTTTACAAACTGAAATAATCATGTCCAGAAAAAAAGCCCCCTTCATCAAGCTTCCAGACTTGTTTGATACATGGATTGCTCATTCTATGAGAAAAGAGCTTTTAATCTTGAAATCATATTTTAGTGATTTATGGACTGCTGTTACTAATATTACCATGATCTTTTAAAAAATGAGTTTTTTCCCCAATGGGCATTTATTTGTTCTAAATAAGCAAAATTTCAAATAAACTGAAAACAGGTCTAAATCAGGGATATTTTAAAATTGGCAGCAGCTTGCAGACATGTTTTGTAAATCACCAAATTTGTCCATGTCTGAGTAAAGTGAAGAACAAAGTTGTCCTGAATTAATGTAAGGAACTAATAAAGGAATAAGCAGTGAATATAGATACAAAAGATAAATGATATAGATATACAATATGAAGCATGGAAGACTTAAATAGAACCACAAGTAAGTTAAATTAAAAGTACAGTTTATTTTTATACACCACCATGAATTTTGCATGCATTGTTCCATTTAAAACAAATGTCTTTATTCATTTTTCTGGATTCGGTCTCCTTTTCCTGTGATATTTGTTGTAATAGAAGTGAAAATAATACATATATGTAATTCAATATGTGTTTGTGTATAATACGTATTATTTTACTCAGAAGGAAATGCAAGATTTTACCAAGCTGTTGTATCACCAGTCAAAAAATATAGCATAATCTGTTTGTGGTAACAAGTTGGTCATTTCAATTTTTTTCTCTTTGTTTGTATGAAAATAATTTGGTTTTACTAGTAACTGGGTTATGGGCAGTTATTGTAAAATTTGTTAAGTATTTCAGTTTCAGAATAGATTTAGCAATTTATTTATAGCTATTATAATGCATTTCCATGTTTAAACTAATTGAAGGTTAGGACTATACAGTCAATGGGCCATGCTTGATCTTCTGGCCAAAAAGATATTGCCAGGGCATCCCACTATCCACCCTTGATATCCACCATATCTATTAAACACAGCCTATAAGGTTATTCCATCTTCTACAGTTTTTAAGCATGTCATTTGTTGAGAGATTTAATAAACACATTGCACTTGAAGTACATCTGGAATCTCAACAAGACTTTACTTGGGTGCACCATGAGAGACAGAATTTAGCTACTTTTAGGAAACCACCCTTTAAATGCATCCCACCAACTAGACTAGGTTTAGTCTGTTATGCCCCAGATTACTTTCCAAATTTTTATCTTGCCAGAGCAAAAATTTAGGATTATTTGTTGTTTACTATGTTACAGAATGCTTCAAGGGTGTTAAGACCTTTCAGCTGTTCATGTGTTGACTTGACATGTACCAGATCAACACTCAGGATCCCAATATTGTGCTGTTAGACAGGAGGGCATGATACAAAATTATATATACATGCACAAACTACACAAACATCACTATGAGTTCACATACATACACATAAACATGCACTTTTGTGACTGTGTGTTAACACTAGGGGGCGTTTGGGGTAATTTGATGCTTGGGGTTACTTAAGGTGAAGTGGCCCCTGGGGTTACTCAGGGTCAATGGGGCTTGGGGTTACTTAAGGTCATTGTGGCCCCTGCGGTTACTTAAGGTCACTGGGGCTTTGGGTTACTTAAGGTTAATTGGTGTTAATTGATCAAAGGAAAAAGCCGAAAGGCAGCAGGGTGGAGGACCGGTGCCAGGGAGAAGCGAGCAAAGAGGCTGGGGCCAGAGCTGAAGCCAGAATGGAGAGACTGCAGGGGAGCTGAGAGGTATGGGGAGAGGGAAGCTCTGGCTGGGTGAGCCGGGTAAGCTGCAGGTACAGGGAGAGGCTGCGGGGGAACTGGGGTAGCTGTGGGGGAACCAGAGAGGCTGAGTGAGAGGCTGTGGGTGCCATGGAATAGGCTGTGGGGGAACCAGAGAGGCTGTGGGTGCTGGGGAAAGGCTGCAGGGCAGGGGGAGCCACGGGTGCTGCAGGGGAGTTACGAGTGCCAGGGAAAGGCTGCAGAGAAACTGTGGGTGCTGGGAGCCAGATCGGGGCTGCAGGTTCTAGGAGCTGGAAAAGGGCTGTGGGTGAGCCTGGAAGAAGCTACAGGTGCCAGGGTAGCTGTGGGGAGCTGAGGAGCTGGGAACTGGTTTGGGGAAACTGCAGTGTATCCGGGAGAGGCTGCGGGGGCCAGGAAAGGAAGTGAGAAGCCACTGGAGGTGGCGGGGGCAAGCCGGGAGATCGGGAGATGCTGCGGGAAGTGCCGGGGAGATTGGAGAGAAGGTGGAGGTGGTGAGGCACACCAAGGGAAGCTGGGGATGGGGGGAGAGAGAGAGAGAGAGAGAAGATCAGGGAGAAAGCAGAGGCAGCGAGACACAAGCGGGAACAGAGAGAGAGATCAGGGAGAAGACAAAAGTGGCTAGGCACATCGGCAACAGGCTAATGAACAAATTAGCCTGCACCTGCACCTGGTCAGCTGACTGGAAGAGGCAGGGCCCTGGCCATATATAAACCCCAGGGCTGGGACTAGAGGCTTATTTTCCCCCAGGGGGGAAGGAGCTCTCAGAGAAGAAGCTCACTAAAGAGGCTTGACTGCCTGTTCTACTCTGGGTAGGATTAAGAGGCTCCAGGAGCTCACCAGATCCTTGGCCTACAAGGCACTTAGTGCTGGGGAAGTTTGCTTTTCTTAAAAGGGACAGAGCACACCCTGAGCTCCTTGTATTCTGTTATAGCCCAGGGGCTTATATTTTGGTTGCTGTTTATACACCGGTGGATCGGGCTGAAGCTATTGGGGAAGGAGGAGGCCTCATTGGGACCCACTACAGTGTGGGAACCCCCAGCACCAGAGAAGGGTGCAGTGACAAGGGGCTGTGGAGGGCCCAGCGCCAGAGTGGAGCACAGAAACAGGGCTGTGGAGAGCCTGGTCAGGACAAGAGGCTGAGCTATAGTGAGGCCCCAGGAGAGACAACATTTAAATACCATCTGCGAGGCTTGGAGCATGGTAAAAGGGTGGTTCTGGAGCCACGCATCTAGCCCATAAGGCTGTGTGTGTCCTGTGAGGCATCCATTTTGAGGCGGGACCCAAAAGGGGTCTAAGAACCCACAGGGTTCAGTGGGGTCCATCAAGACCATTTCCAGAATACAAGCTCGAGGACAGCTTCCCGATTTATTAGAATTACCAGGAAGACATGGCAGACGAGAAAGAGGGTGCCCACAGAGCAGGATTGGCATGGTCAAGGAGCCCTAGAGGTATCACGGCCACCCCTGGGGACCCCATGCCATGACAGTGAGACACAAGTGGGAGCACAGAGAGAGATCAGGGAGAAGGCAAAGGCAGCAGGACACAAACAGAGAGAGATTGGGGAGAGAAGGCAGAGAGAGAGACACAAGCAGGAATGGATAGAGAGAGAACAGGGAGAAGGCAAAGGTAGTGGAACATAAATGGAGAGAGATTGGGGAGAGAAGGCAGAGGGAGGGAGAGATTGGGATGGTAATGCAGAGAGAGAGGGATCGGGGAGAAGGCAGAGGTAGTGAGACACAAGTGGGAACGAGGAGAGAATTAAGGGAGAAGGCATAGGCAGAGAACAGAGCGGGGGCTAGAGCTGGGAAACCAAAGAGTAGGGCCAGGAGGTCAGCTGAGAGGGAGAGATAAAGGCAGCAAAGAGGAATGAAGTCCAAAGGGAGGTCAAAGAGATGGAGATTTAGTTGTGAGCCTGCAGCAAGACAGAGACTAACTTGGGGTCAAAAATATCAGTTTTTATTAGATGGGCAGTATACTATACAGCTCACAAAGTTATTGGTTCCTCCATGCACACATGCGCACACGCACGTGCACACACACACACATGCACCCACACAATGGTAGTAGGAGAGAAAAGGCTTGATGGAGGGATTGAAGTCAAGGTATGTAGGGACAGAGTCCAGGTTCTTTGCTTGGGGAAGGAAGGTGGGTGATAGCTACCTATCCTGAGCTGTGAGTTTATCCTTGATGGCCAGTTGGGATCTTCTCCAGCAAGGTGCTGTCCGGAGGGGGTTGCCAGCAGGGCCTCTGGGTGGATAGGTGGCATGGTATAGTGCTGGTCCAGATGGAGAGGGTGTCCCAAAAAGATCACACTTTACCACCCTTTTATATGGGTGGGCTACCTGTGTCTCCTATGGGAAGGACATGTCCAGGCAAAGACAGTCCTCCTCAGGTGCATATGTGCAAATCCAGGTGTCCTCATTGCCTGGTAGGACACAATGATGGGATTGCTGGTTTCTGTAGAGTTTTTGTTTTTCAAATGCTGGGTTCCTATAGGTTCTTTCTCTTTCAAATGCTGGGTTTTGTCTCTGTTCCTGGGTGAAGTCTGTGGTTCCTGGGTGTGTCAGTGCAAGGCAATGGTCTGGTTGTTTCGTTGATGGTCTGATCATTGAGTTGATCATTCAGTAAAGGCTTGCTATCATATTACCTCAAGCACCCTCATTCATTCCCATTCATTCAGGAACCAATTTACATGAGACTGGTTAGACATGAATCACAGTTACAACATAGGTTATACCTGGACAGGAGACACAAGATGCAGCCTTGACATACAAAATGGAAACATGACATTACTTGACATTACTTTACAGACATAGGCCTAAATCATATACATTCAATATAAAACAGTAAAAATCAATACACATATTATAGGAACATAGTATAATACCATAAAAAACAATAAAAATCAATACAGACATAATAGAACACTATTTACAATATAAAAGGGGCTTATTACTATAAGGGAGTATAAGAACTTAGCTTATCTAGTACTAGTTGCAATCACTTATAAGGGGCAGAAAGAAAGTCAGAAATAGTTGGGGAAAGGGAGGGAATGTATTTTTAAATTTTAAAAAAGGGAAAATTGGGGGTTTTGCTACGTGTGTGTGTGTGTAAATATAAATCTTGTTCACTGATACATATTGTTACTCTGCCTTCTCCCCCCACTCCCGCTCCCTAACCACTATGCAAAAAGAAGTCTGTGGTTCATAGTTGAATTGAGGGCAAGGTTGAGTTTATGGCTTATTTCTTTTATTTCAGGCAGTTAGGTGGCTTAAGATGCATACAAAGTCCCTGTACATATACAGCTGTCTATTGCAATCAACTTAGGGTATGTACAAGCATTCAAATGAATCAGTGGAAGTTAAACTGCTTAGATTGAGCAGTTGAAAACCCTGTTGGTTCAATGTTGTACAAGAGCTGAAGCAGCTGGTTAGCTGTTCTACAGAAAGACTGCATTGCAGAGGGCATCCAGCCAGGGGGTCTGTAGCAGGGCACTAAGGTGCCTGCTACTGATAGTAGTAATATGGCCTCAGCTGCCCGTCACCAGGGCAGCACAGGTGTGGGTTGCCAAGACAACCAGTCGGGCCAGCTGACCAGAAGGGGGCAGGGCTGGGCCTATATAAACAGCGAGGCTGAGGCCAGAGTCAGTTCCCCTCTGGCAGTCAAGCAGGGTGGGCATAGCAGGAAACCCAGATGGCCTGAGCAGTGTCGGTATGATGCTACGGGGTGGAGAGAACCCTGATAGGGATATGGATGAAGGGTAGCCAGGTTGGCTTGGGATTTATATTATAGCCCAGGGGCTTTGTGTTTTCTGTTTTGTTGTTGTGTAACACCAGAGGACCAGATGAGGCTGTAGGGGTTGGAGGAGGCCTCATGGGAGCTCCCCTGTAGTGGGGGGGTTCCTGGTGCTGGACAGGGTGCTGTATTTTGGGGTGTCCTGACCCTGACCCCAGTGTAGGAGATATCGGGAGGAGCCCAGTGTGGGCATAGGCAAGAAGCCCCAGTGGGGTGTAGGACCTGAGAAGGGGTCTGGGGCCAGGTAAGGCTGAGGCCACCTGAACCCCAATTGTGGGAAGCCCCAGTGGGGCATAGGACCCGGAAGGAGGGTCTGGGGGCCAGGTGAGGCTGCCTGACCCCAATTGTGGGAAGCCCCAGTGGGGTGTAGGACCTGGAAAGGGGGTCCAAGGGCCAGGTAAGGCCGAGGCCGCCTGAGCCCTATTGAGCAAGGCCCCGGTGTGGGCAATGGTCTACGAGGCAAGGCCCTGGTGCGGGCTGCGAGAGCCACGGGGAGACACCAGGAGGCTCCTGTGAGGGCACAGGTGGATAACTAGACAAAGCCCTGGTATATCAAGGCACCGTGCCAAGGAGGGCAAGAAGGCAGCCTCCCTTTAACGATATTTACCAGCAAGACCTGGTGGGTGAGATAGAGGGTGCATTTGGACCCGATTTGGCATGGTAGGTGGGGGCGCTTGGGGAGTTCACGGAACCCCTAGGGTCCCAGAGCAGGCTCTACAGTTTGCTTGGAGACAGATGACAGCATGGAGGGAATAGGTCAGGGCTGGTAGGCTGTGGCCCAAGGGGACAACATTCTCCTCCCCACTCCCCAAGAATACCCCCTCCATCCCAGCCACCAGCTGTCAGGCTGCAGACAGCAGACCCCATGGCACTTCACAGCCCTGTGCCTGCAGTCTCATGTGTGGGGCCTCAGGTGCCATATTTGATGTGTCCCATGGGGTGCTGGCAGGTTGGCTTTCCTCTTTCCACTAAGGGTCAGTGGGGTTAGCAGCTTGACAGCCAATCCACAGCTGTTTGTTGGTCCCAGCCCTGGCAGCACACCACAGTGCACCAGTCTTCAATGCTCTGGTACTTAGGACATGTTTTATATAATTTACAAGAAGCAATACAGTGCAGCTGCTCAGAAAACTTTCTAATTCATAGCAATTCTTAATATGATCTAAATAAAAATATGTCCCAAGTATAATGTGCGACAAGACCCTTAGACCGAGTCAGATGCTGTCTAATTTTGCACTGGATGCACCATTTTTAAAACGGATTAAGCATTGTGAACACTGATGCACCAAGCATTTCTACTGGACTAAACTTCTATTGATTTAAATACAAAGTTTGTATATACTCGTAGGTTTATTCTCTGAAGACTGAAGAGTCCGTGGTGAATTGTGAGTCCTCTGCATTGTGCAGGACTTTAAAGTATTCACCCACGATCTACTCCATTCTTCTTCTTTTATTATTGACATTGGCTAGTCAGTAATACAGCAACATATATTCTCCTGCACTCATCTGCCTTTGCAACAAATTTTTTATATTTATAACAAAACAAGTGCAAAACATAGCTAACCATAAAACCAACACCATAAAAGTATCCTCAGGAGACCTGGCAATTATATAGTTTTCAAGTGGATAACCAGGCTTCCACCTGGTTATATTATTCCATTGCTGGTAATATACGTAGGGCAGGGCAAGGAGGGCATTAGCCTCAAGTGCTGATTTAAAAGGGGTGGAAGCAGCATGCCATAGTGTTCCACATGCCCCACTCTCCAGCACTCAGAATTTTCCTCCTGTCCCTTGTCTCTGGCATTAACAAATAAGGTTGTTAATACTGGCAGTGGGGACACAATCTTTGTGACTCAATCCTGGAATTCACTCTCGCACTTGTGGGTGATAAGGCAGATGGTTGACAGCTCAATGGTTGCAAGTTCAAGGCCATAGTAGGAGCACTCATGGCTTAACCCTGTCAGATTCCAACGAATCTGAGAATTCTGCTAAATACTTTGTCACACAAGGACGTAAAAAAGGAAGGCAATAGAGAAATTACCATTAATGGACTAACTTCAATTAGATTTGGGCATGTGAACAGGTTGAGGCTTAATATACCAATTGAAAGTCATTTCTTATAACGACTGTAGGGCTTACTGCAGTAAACATGGTCACTCCAAGGCGAATGCTAATAATTGGTGATGATAACTAATTATCCACGAATGACTAATTATCAGTAGTTATCCATATTTTTTACTTTTTAATGAAATAATTGCATATTCACAAATAATTAATTACAAAATGAATGATTTTGACACTTATGAAGAAAATATTATGGTATACTATGATTATACAGCTAAATACTTTGGGGTTCAACGTATTTAAGATGCTTGCTATATAAGAAGTTCATTATTGTGCGGAAATAAAAAAATCAGTCAAAGATTTTGCTTTGGCATTCTTATACGCACTCATTATCAAAACAAAAGATAATTTTGTAAAGTGAGACCACTGATTGCCTATATTTTGGTGAGTCTAGAAATCTGAAGGGTATTCCAGTACTTTTTATGGATCAGAAGGCTTGACAGGTGCTATGAAGTACAGCTGGATCTTTTCATCCCAGCTTTACTGTCATCTCTGCCATAATCACTTTTGCCTTGCACCATTGCAAATATATCTTCATTAGCACTTTGTTCTTCCATGAGTTGATATAACTACCCGACGTAAGATTTGATGGCCAGATGCCTTAGCCTTGAAGTTGTGCACAAAGTTCCTGCACATTAGATGAGCAGAGAACTTCAAACATATTTTATACTGGCGGCACGGCATCCTTTTTAATGAATCCAGCACGGCAAAAACACTTGGAAACTTCTTCTGTTGCACCAAATTCCAAGATTGCTTTATGAGCTGGACCACTGTGAAAACATCTGGCTTAAAGCATTCCTTAGGCTCAATAGTTAACAAAGATCTTACTCACCAGGGAATCATAATACTGAGACTTGAAATTTTTAATCATACTGCTGTCTATTGGCTAGATGTCTGATGTGGTGTTTGGAGGTAAGATATCCAAAATCAATACCACTTTTCTAAGTGTGCATCTCTGCATAAAAATATGTTTCTCAAGCTCTTTTTAGTGATCATTTTCCTTTACATAATAGGATTTTAAAAAAGTAATTCTTCTGCTTGGCATTTATCTTAGCCTGTATCCCAGAGTTGAGAGAGGGCATTTTGTTCCCAAAAGCTTATCTAAAATCTCTTTCAACTATCCACTTGGTTCAATAGAAGATGTTCCCTAAAAAAATCCTGCTTCTCTTTTATAAGGATCTCCTAATCATACTAGTCAAGGTACCATCCACACTAGATATGTTAGGATTTCTGTGAGCTATTAGAAGCTTGTTGATTACCTCAGACATAATTTAGTCCATTAAAATTGCATCATTTTCAACTTGAGTCTGAAACACTTATTTCATCATCAAGATTTTGTAATGCCAAATTTCCTATGCTTTACTTGGTCACTTACTTCCACAGGCAAGGCAGAAGCTGTCCTCAGTGACCCTCTAGTTGAGGTCATTTTGGCTGCTTCATCAATCTTGCTCCAGTGTTTAGTTCTTCCTTTCTGTAAGCAGGCTTTAATCTTAATTATTGCACACACTGTTAAGTGGAAATCTGTCTGCCAGTTGGACTTTTAATTAAAATAGAGACTGATGTTTTATATGCTTTCCATTTGCACTAAAGGGTAACTTATTTCCTAATAATGCAGTAGTAATAGTAATACAGAGAAACTGGGAGGGAGAGGGTAAGCAAATAATAGCTGCTTCCCACCAGTATAGTAGTCTCTCAGGGTTGCAGTGTTTTGGTGTTCTGACACTTGCCATCAGTTCTGCACGCTTTGCTGTACGTGTTGGGCAGGTTTACAGTTTGGGGTCTAACTGTTTAATTACTCAATCGCAAATCTGGTAACAGGGATATCTTGCATATAAAATAAGAAATCATCTACATACCATGGGTATGCTGTCATATACTTCCAGTTCATTAAGCTTCCCAAACTATTCTAACCCACTCACATAACCGTTGTCGTGGAACCATTGGTTGTTGTAGGGCATTTTTGAGGAATACCTTGAATGCAAATTTCAGCCATAATTGGTAGAGGCAATGCAGTTGTACCGATTTAGTATTATCTACTATTAATGCCAAAACTCATTGGGACATTCTCTGGATAGAAATATTCCCATTTTTAATTCTCTCCATACTTAGGAACAATGAGGGAGTGAGATGAGAATAAATACTTAATTTACCAGTCAACCCCAAATACCAAAAATCACTGACAAACCAGTACAGAGCTAACATATGTTTTTCACATGCTGAGCATTTCATTTCAATTCCCTGTAAGACCCTAAAAAAATAAGCCAAAGGGCAGGATTTTTCATGGCGCTTCTGAGCTGTAACAACCACCAAGGACTGACTGCAAATACCAGAAATATAGCACAAGACAATGCATTCCAGAGTTATTGTTTTTGCTTGAATATAAATCTGAATTTATATGTGTAATTTATATCAATTATACATCTGGACTGTTGCCTCATGAATATTGGGAAATAGATGGAAAGGTAGACTCTAGAACATAGCAGTCAAGATCAAGTATCACTGATTGCTTGCCTTCTCTGGAGATGATGCCACCACATGACAGGGTAACACCATTCAGCTTTTTTGTGGCAATGCTCAGTTGCCACAATCTGTCCTGGCCAACCAAGTGAGCAAATTATTGGACAAAGATATTTTCTTCACTGCTCCTTGTTCTTCTGAATCCTTGATCAGACTTCCAATCTACTCCACTGCCTCAGTGGGGTATGAATATTGACTGAGGGGTGAGGAGGGGAGGGAGATTCCTCAGTTTAAGGTAATGAGAGTGTTCATTGTCCCACATTTATTCTAAGTCCTGGCCCTACATTTTCCTCGCCCTACAATCTCTTAATCTATAAAAATTATTCAGTTATGACTCTTAACAGTGTTGGAACTGGATTTAGGACCCAAACCTTCAGATTGATCATGGCCTTTTTATTTGATAATAGGCAAATTTTATGAATATACGGTGATAGCAGATAAGAATAATGCAAACAATTTCTATATCTACCAGTCCGAGAACTGTCACAGAGAGGAGGTACATCTGACCAGTATGTAAGCTTCACCCTGAAGTTCCCTCTTCATGTCAGATGTCAGCAGCTTGGAGGTCAAAAGCTGAGGCCAACCCTCCCCCAGTGGGGTGGGCAAGTGTGGCAGGGCACTATTGGTGTCTGACACTTTAAGGGCAGAGCCAAGCAGCCAGTAGGTGCTTGATTGTGGCAGCCATTTTAGATCCCTGGCTGCCTGTATAAACAGCAGTTTGCTGCTGGCAGGCCAGGCAGTAACACTGCATGGCTGCTAGGCTGAATACAACATCCTGAAGGTAAGGACAGAAGCTGTAGGGGATAGTTTGGAGGCTCCTGGTCTTGGGCATGACCTAAAACTCCAACCTACCAGGAGTGGGTGGCCTGGTGGGGCTCTCAGTGGCGTGGGAGCCCCAAGGAAATGCCAGGTCAGTTACCACCCCAGTGAAAGGTGAGTAGGGGCACCTTAACCCCAGCCCTCGCCTTCAAGTGGGCTGTTTATACCACCAGAGCAGGGTAGGCCAGGTAAGCTTCAGGAAGCACCTGAGCCTGCTGGAGGAGTGACCCCACAGGGGCGGGGACACTTCCAGAAGCCCCTGAGCTGGGAATGGGGGACCCCAATCCCTGGGTACAGACAGGAGGCATAAACCCAACTGGGTGATTTGACTGGTCAATGCTGGAGCCAGGACTGGAAGGGTCAAAAGGGTCAGGGGCCCACCATGAGGGGTGCCCATGATAAGCCAAGAAGCTTGGCCTGAGATGGGTCCAGGGGTTATATGGAAGCCAAAGTTCCCATGATTGAGGCCACAGCTAATGGGTGAAGGGAACAGTTGAGCAAACTGCCTGAGATGCCATCTGCGAGGCTTGGGCCGTGGTGTAGGGGTGGAATGGAGTAACGGATAGCCCCTCCCCCCAGTATTGGGGCGTACAATGGGCAGCCTCCCACCTAATTAACACTCAGTCATGTTCCATCAAGGCATGGCAGGTAAGACAGGTGGGGAAACTAGCCCTGTGGCTAGTCAGGGACCTCCACTTTGCCACAGTGAGACAGGCTGGAAGTGTTCCCTCTGTCCATGGTGGCCTCAGGTTCGCCTCTCAGGGACACTTTGCTGCTCCTCTTGTATTCTTTTCGTCCTCTGATAACTCATCTCTGGGCACCGTTAATTGGTCTCCCTGTGGTCATCGTACTGCCCACGTTCTGTTCTGACAGCATATACCTTTGTTCCAACAAATACATTACATGCACACTTCTTAATTTGGTTATTTACTGGGCATCCTAATTTGGCCTGTTTACCAAAACTGGAAATCCCAAGGGCTGTGCAGTTGGGCATTGTGAGCTGGCGTCAATGCTGCAGACAGCCTTATCTCTTCTATGGAATTGTGTGCTACATTTCTTCAATTTCCTAGCCTGTGTGTCTGCTGGCTTTAGGCATAGTGGGCCTTGAAGTAAACTTTGTCACAAGCAGGCTTTTAGAAATCAAATAACTCTTGCCATTGCCCTGGACCATTGTTTTAATGCAATGTCTACTTTACCTACAAGCCAATTCCCAAAAGCAAACCTCTAAATACCATTTCCTAGCCATCAAATAGGTTCCCTGAAACCACTGAAAAAACTCCTGCAAACCTGGGGCCTCCTTTGTAAGTGCAGGGGGTCAATTCCCTTGGGGTCAACAGTTGCAGCCTTCCTCGTGCTATAGTTATAATCTCTTCATATGAGCCAGAGGTCCAGGGGGTAGAATGTAGCTCCATAGAAGCAGAGGGCTATAACCTTTCTTCTATAAACTAGAGTCATATGGCAATGGGAAAGGGTTTCCATGTCTTCCCTATATTATTATTACTTTTCCTTTACATTCTGCCTCTAACAGCATGATTATGGTTTAACTAAAACCACTCTTAACTTTTGAATTTTTATGTGGCAATTGCCTATCTGTATTTGAAATTCTTTGTTCTCCTTTTCCGTCACCTCACAACACCTGCCTTTTAGTGCTGCCACCTCCCAGAATGCTGACACTGTGCTCTTAGTTCTACCATTTCACTATGCATTGTGTCTTTGAGCAGCCATGCACCACTCCCTTCATAGTCCAACTTGTACCTCTTATAATCACTCCTACTGAATAAGCCTTTCTGGGCATGTCTACACGTTCATTAATACATCTTAGATACTGCGCATTTAGTTTAGTACTTCCTTAATAAAGTACTAACTAATTGCATTGTACCTACAGTTACTGTGTAGTAGCACCGGCACATGATTATTTAGTGACATTTACTGCACATTAGCCTAATAAATAATAAATTAATAAATAAATAAAATTAAAAAAAGGAAAGCTGAAAGGTACAACAAGCCCAGCTGTCCTTAAAACATTTTAAAGGTGAAATCAACCTGTTTTATTTAAAATATTCTTATTTTTAAAAAGAAAAGATACAACCTTATTCGTATTGTATACTGTTTCAGTTTAAGTTCAAAATTTAAAGATTATAAGAGACTTAATATGTACTATGAATATGAAATATCTATGAATATGAAATTCCCCTACTAGAGATGTCAAGCAGTTGCCTAGAGAAAAAGTTTTAGGCTTCTGTTGATCCAGTCAACTAAAGAGATGCTTAGCCCTAAAGACAAAAATATAAAAATTAAATAGGGACTTAATAAAGAATCTTATTTCAAAGAATACCCTGTGAGTTTGCCTTTTTGGTTTAAATAAAAAAACCAAAACCTAAATATCTCTGTATTGTGAGAAAGGTTAAAACCTCAATAATATATCAATGTTTTATTACTCAGTGGTGTTTATGTTACATCCTCCCAAATAAACCTTTTATTTCCAACGAGACATGGCAGGCAGGACTCGGGGTCACCACTGAAAGAGAAAAACGAAGAATAATCAATTTAATTGTTATCGAAGTTAGTCAACTGAGGTTTATAACCCCATGTGATTAGTGTAAACTCTCCACAATACAGAAGAAGTGCGTGATGATCAAGGAGTTAAAGCCTTCCACCAGAGTCATGACATGACAAAACCCACTTTGAAATATTGTCCAGAATGATAAGTAATATCCCTGTACTCCCTTGTGGAGCTTTTCAACCAGAAAATCTCAGCTAAACAATGAAAGCAGTTTAGTTACTCCAGATTTACACTTATGTCACAGGCCCAACAACGACAAAAACCAGATGTCCTTCTACAACTCACAAGTAGCCACAAGTATCATAGAGAATATTTATAATTTGATGCTTCTCTTCCTTTAAGCTATCCAAAATGGACTCCCTTATTACTCTCATTTATTTTGTAATGAGTTATTCTGGTGCATATATCATTCCCACTTGAAAAATAATTTAATTGCAGCCTTTTCTTAGCAAACCAATCTAGCATATAAGCTTGCTTGTTTACAATACATATTGTAAAATCTGCATAATTTATTTTCTATGGAGTAGTTTTCTCAGTCATGTTCAGTAATGTTATTTGATCTCTCAACATATTTAATTATACAGGAGATCTGTTTATTGGTAAATCTATTTGCCCATAAATGCCTAAGATAACAACATAGTCATTCAATTAAAAAAATAGCTCCAGGCTTAACTTCCATTAATGCCAAGCATAAATTTTAAGGAATAGACATGGAGTATGTTATACTCCAGCTAGAGTATGTTAATCAAATTACCTTAGTGCATAAAGCAGGCCAATGTGCATAAGAAGCTGAGCCTATCAAGGCTCAGTAGAATAGCCAGGGAAAGATTAAAAAAAAAAAAAAAACAACTTATTCAATTTTGACAAATTCAAGTAATGTAGAGTCAAATGCCAGAAAATTCATTTTTATTCCACTGGCATATCCTAACTAAAAATCAAAACTCTTGAACCAAGAAGTACAGTGTCTTTTGTTTCATACATAGCATTTTGCAAGAGTCATGTGAGTGAATTGGAAAAAAAACCCCAATTTACTTGCAAAAAGAGATTGCAAAAGATCTATTGATATGTAGGGGAGATGTAAAAGCTTAGAACCAGAATATATAATAAGTAGGATATTTTTTGAGAAATACAAGTTTTTACTGTTTTTTTTGTCTATGCAAACTGAGAGACATCATTGCTTCACAATCTTTTGCTGTGATGATGCTATAACTGTGCTTTGTCCATTCTTCAGTCCAATAGGGATATGGATCTTTTCTGTGCTGCTCATATATTCTGTGAACATTATGCCATTACATTTAAATAAATATATGTTCACCAGCATTGCATGAAATTAACACCTTCTCCTTGAAGTGACAATTTTATGGAGACATAATCTTATGTGCTCCCACAAAATTACAACAATTCACATCTACTGGGCATTTATTTGCACATCTGAAAGTGATGGGCTGTTTTGTATGTCATTTTCATTAGCAAACCTACAGATCTTGGCATTGCTAATTAAAGACAGCATTTAAGGCATTATAAACAGTAGTTTATGGCTGGTCTTGATGAAGACAATTACAGTACATACTTTTAAAAAGGATCATTAATTCCATGGCTGCCTGAAGGAAATCGATATACTGTCCAGTATTTGCTAGGAAGGTGACCCCATGGAGAATACTTGATGGTCAGTATTATGAAACCAAGGATCAAGCAACAGTGGTGAGTTGCAGGCTCAGGAGATTAGGCCGTTTGTACACGTCACAAAATTGGCCTTTAAAGCAGCTTAATGCCCTTTTGCACCGCTTTAATGGTGCAGCTGTTTACACACATTGGCTACATAATACCCTTTAATGTCCCTGCTGTTTACATAGGTTGGTGGCATAATGCTCATTAAATGACTTTGGGACGTAGCAAAATAAAACATATCCAAGTTGTTTTAGTTTGCTACCTTACAGCTACAGAGGGATGCACTGGGTCCTATGCAGCTCAGGGGCCCATGCAGGCAGCCCATACAGGGAGTGCTCAACTGAAGGAGAGAACAAAAGCTGCAAGCCTGATTTTTTCCACAGAGCCTGCGTGCCTGTCTGAGTTGCATGGGGGCCCAGTGCTTCCCTCCACAGCTGTGGTGTCCCCACAACCGACTGGGCTAGATACCTGAAGATGGGTGCTGCCTGGAGGGCACTGCCGCTGGTGTGGAGGGAAGCACCAGCTCCACACCACCCTGCAGCTCAGGGACTGTTCAGCCCGCTGGCAGTTTGGCCTCCTCTCCCCACTGCTGGAGAGGTAGGTAGGGATCCGGTCCAACCCTTGCATACATGCGATGGGGATTTACTTTGCCCTAAATTGAAGCGGTGTTTTTAAAACCGCACCACTGTAATTTAGGGAGAATTAAACTGAAATAACCCCCCTGTGGCATGTACAAATGGCCCTGGTCAAGAAACCAATGCAATGTTTACTTCCAAATTCTCAAGACTGTCTAATACTTAGCTTTTGACAACTACTAGTATCATTCCTCACAATATCACTGAACAAAACCTACACCTAGAGACTGATCATATCTGCTATCTCATCATGGGAAAGTTGGGTAAAACCAAAATGTTATGAACACAGTATGCAAGTCTATAACAGTTACTGTACTAAGTAATACTTGTTAAACTGTTCACCTAGTGGCTGAGTATTTTTATTTTTTAAATGCAAGCACAGTATGAAGAAAAATACAATCATATAAAATATAGTAACATAGAATGCAAAGTAGGTGGTTTAATCTCTGATTAAACAAACAGTGCAGAGTGAGGTTTTAGTAACATCCTGGCTAATAAGATTAGAAAAAAATGGATAAGATTAGAAAAAAATGGGTAACTTAGGCTCCTACAGTAAATTTTTTGGAACAAATAAGTTTCATACAAAGTTGGACAGGCTTAGAATTAAAATTGGTTGAAAAATTTCTGTCAAAATATGTTTTTGATAAAGAATGCATTTTTTAACTAAAGGAACATCTTTGTGATTTGGTTGAAGCAGATAAAACAAACATTGATTTTTTTTTTGTTCTTTTCATTGAAACAAAACGTTCAGGGTTTGTTTTTATTGATACAACCCAAAGTTGACATTGGTAAAGATCTATGGAAAAAGTTGCCTCCTCCTGACACTGAACAAGAATCTTTATTAGAAAAAAGAAAAGCATGATTATCCCTAAGCAATTCCTTCTGTTTTTCATGTTGAATGTCTGCCTAAATAGTCTTTAAGCCCTCTGCTACAATTAACATAAATCACTACACTGAAATATGTGGAGAGTCATTTTTATATGCATAATTTCGGGAGTTCTTCATAAAATATTATTTATAACAAAGCAGAATCCCCCTCTCCAACCCTGTTATGTTCTAAATAATTTTTATTTAAAAGTTTAGTTTTAATAATTTAAGTAAAAATATTCCATTTTTGTTTCTGGGTTTTTGTTAATAAAAAAATAATGCTTTTACTGAAAGAAAAAATTTCCAAAAGTATACATCGTAGCAGGAAATGACTCTACTGGAAATACGAGAGAAGAGAAGAGAGACTAGTATGCATATCCTCAGCTCAACTGCAGTCCTCCATTATAGGCTAGGTGAATGTAAAGGATAACTTACTCCTCTTAGTTACTTCCTTGATTTTTAAGAATTTAAGCTGTCATGTTAATAATGTACCAAGGTAAAGGTCTTTCCAAGTCAAACAGCCATTGGGCTAATGTAGTTAAGGCACACCAGTTTCTGCTGCCAATAGTACATAAGCAAGTAGCATTGCTTCTAACTACCTTTGATTCCCTAGTCCAAATGATGCAGTGGAATAGCTGGGGCAACTAGGTAGCCTTTGGCCTGGGTCTAAAGCAGGACTTGAACCCATACCTCAGGAGTTGTAACAAGATGCCTTAATTGCTTTGTTACTGCACCTCTAAAATGTGCTGTAGTGGCCAATATTGTTTATGTATTGACTATCCTGCTTTGATTTGGGATAGAGATTTTGTTTTTTTTAAATTTCACATTAAAAACATCATTCCCCCTATTTCTGGGCTAGGGACAGAAAGTACACATAAACTGGTATAAATGATCGGAAACCAGTTCAGATCTGTAACACGACAGCAGTTTATATAAACCAATCTCAAAATAGCCAAAACTGGTTTAAGATAAACCTGGAATGGATGTAGTATCTGACTTAACTGATTTAGTTTAAATCAGTTCCTTGAACCTCTGTCCCAGATCCCCATCAGATTCAAGCTAATTCACAGTGTGCCAGCATCCCAGCATGCTTTGTACCTCCCCTGCAAACCCCACCCTCACAGGGTGGGTGGGCTAGACTTGGCCCAAGCTCTCTGCTCCAGCTGAGCAGGGAGGTGTGCTCTTGAGCCTTCCCAGCTTCTAGCCTGAGTGACTGCAAGCATGTGGCTGCATTTCTTCACATTCAGAAGAATATTTTTGCTTACTTGCTTATCAGTTCAGTCTACCTAGTTTAGACTAACCTGCTTAGCCAAAAGGAAGAGCAACCTTTCCCCCTGTTTCTGAATGTATTTGAGGAAGTGATCATAATAAGGGTCCTCTTGAATACTTCTGGCCTGGCCTCATGCTATGTGTTCATAAAGAAAGGCCCCTCTTCTGACTGACTCATTTTGTAATCATTATTAAGTTCTGTATATCCATATGTTTAGTATCTTTATTACTATTCCAAATTAGTCTCTGGTGTCTTCAGTGCAATTTCACTAGGGATAAATTTGATCTGGAAGAAACTAAAGAATTCCAAATGAAGTTCTCAGATGGTTTGGCAAGTGTTGTTGTCTACCTTCCTTGTCTCTCTGTGACAAATTAGTTCTAATATTAACTATTTCAAACAAATTTGGTTTAGATGTCTTTGATTTCCACTAAATAGAACAGTCTTTTTTACTTACTGCTTCCTGTAAAAGTAGCTTGTCGCTAATTAACTTCCAAAATATCCTTTTATACGCCAATAAAAGATTCCAGAGGAGATTTTTTTAGATTTCTCTGCTCAGCTTTTTAAAAATTTCTGCATGAAGAAATGCTACTGCTGACTCGCATAAAACCTTTCCATTTGTTCACTGTGCTCTTCCTCTTAACTATAAGTATTTTCCTAATGGAGCCACTTGTGGAGTGAGACTTTCCAGTTAAGAGATGGAGACTAGTGTGCATCCCTGGTGATCTCACATAGCTGCTGGTTTGTGAGAATTAATGGGGATGTACACTGAGTGATGCAGGCTGCTTACAGGCACACTGACGATACCTTGAATCTTTTTGGAGTCTCAGGTAAAAACTATATCATTTTTTAACTCTGTCTATAGCTGGTCTGAATTCTAAAAACATTTTTTTGAAAAGAAAGGTCAAGTAAACTGCTAATTGCTGCACAACAGGGATGGTAAGCTAGGAACGGAAGATGCAAAAATAGAGTTTCAGAACTGAGATGGGGTTGTACCACTTTGGAGGATGGAATTAAAATGCAAAAGGATAAAACGTATGTTCAGTTGGAGAACTAGAAAATAGACAATGAAATGTAATTCATCAAAGACAAAGGCTCATACTGAAGGAAGCATGTGGAAGTAGTTATTAATGGTAAGATACCAGATGCTATTATAAGCAAAATAATGTGAAAGAGTTTTAAAGTAAGTGTTTTTGAGATAATCCAAAGTGTAAGTAAGATGGGGAAAATAATGTAAAATACATTTATGATTATTGTAATCAAAGGCCCAAGGCACCACCACTTCAAAAGGACATGGGTCCCTACGTAGGTAAGCAGCTGTCTGCAACAGGCAAGTACGACAAAGGCAGATAAACAACATGTATCAACAGTAAGTTCTGACAAGAAGAACAACAAGTAAATACAGATCAACCTCAGCTAGATGACATAACCCTGGTTACATTAAAGGATAACAATATATAAATAACTATTTACAAAATATGAGGCGCAAGTACCCCTTCCAGGTACTTACATGGCTGAGACCACTGGGTGTTCCCTTTAGGTACCAACCCCTGGCACCACTCCTGGGGGAGTAAGGGGAGGGTCCCAGTACCTGCTTACCCCCAAACCCTGATCCCTCAAGACCCCCTCTCAGGGCTTCCTCCCCTGTGGGGACCCATTCCCCAGGTACTTACAGATCTGGGGAGCAGATTGGGAGGGGCTTCTGGAGCTGCAGGTGCCTTGTCAGGGCTACCCGGGGCCCTGCTTTCATTGGGGCTTGGGCTGCCTCATGCGGGTCCTGAAACCCAGGCCCTGCCGGACCTCCGCCACACCACGCTGGTGCCTCCCGGGTGCCTGGCCTCATGCTGGGGAGGGGTTGCAAACCTAAGTGGCTGGGCACAACTCCCAGGGTTTGGAACACCGTGCACCATGGCATGCACCGAGTTCTTGGCCACACATCGAAGGTAGCAGACCCAAGCCACCATGTGCAGCTCCCAGGGTCTGCCCCATGCACCATGCTGTGCACTGGCTGGGGCTGTAGTCGAAACCACTCACTGCTCCAGTCCTGCCAAGGGAGTCTTCCAGGGCTCTTCTGGGCTATAGCTTCCGCTCGCTGGGCAGCTCTCTCCAGATCTTCTTAGCCCCACTGGCTTCTCTGTGCTTGAAGCATCTCATATGTGCTGGGCACACAGCTCCTTTTATTCATTCCAGAGGCTCCACTTCCAGACCTGCAGAATGCAGGCTTCAATCAGGTCTAGGAGGCTCTTTGCCCTGCACTCCTTGTAAGGGGCGGTGCCGGCCCCACCCAGCCCTTGCCTAATTGGTGGATGGTCTCCACCAATCAAAATGAAGATTTTCCAAGTCTGTTCAAGAGGTGCTGAATTTGTAAGTCTGCCACACATTGTTTGGTTGTAATTGACTGGTGGTTGTCAATGATAGAAACTCTATCAGAACGTAAATCTGGTCTTTAGCGCTGTATGCATTATCTACCAACAGGAAAACATGACATTCTTCACTTTTCATTTTCAAGTTAATTAACTGTAAAAATTCATGCAGAATACCTCTCACCATTTGTGCTTTCCTGCTTGTGTGATAGTTATAGGACAGTTATGAGTTGAACCACTTAATGTAGCAAGACTTCTGTGCTTTATTGTTTATGACAGGCTCAAGAAAAAATAAATGCATCTCATCCAAATTGTAGATGCCTCACTTGATCCACTGTTGGATTAAATCTGCACTTTTATCACAGATTGACTGATAGGTAATTCCACATCCAGCCTTGAAGCATGGAAGTCAGCTAATAGAATACTAATAGTTTCCAACATGAAGATCTCTATTAAGGTACTTATCTTTCTCATACAAGAATGCATCCATAAGTACTATACTCTTCAGCCTAGTATTGATGAACTACAATTTCAATACAGTCTTTATTTGTTTTTTATATTTTGCCACGTACAACTTCTTAGGAGTGACAGTACTATTACCGGGGCAAATCCAGGGGGAGAGCACTGGTGGAGTTGCACCCCACTTTGAGTCCTGGTCCATTCAAAGTTTAAACCAACTCCCCGGCAGTGGCAGCAGCATTTCTAGTCAGACAGTGCTGAGGGACTCAATTGACTTCATGGCTCATTATAATCTACCTGATCCCTTCTAAACTCTTCATTCAACAGAAGTTAACAACCCTCTTAAATGGTCTTGATGTTTCACCAACCAGGCTATCCTTTGTTTTGCAATATTGCTGTCTGTTAGTTGTTCCTGGTAATGAATCTCCTATTTTACAGCCCTGCAGATTGTTTTTAATTCATTCCAATGACCTTCTGTTTGTTTTTTCTTCAATCTTAATAACATAGCCTAGGGCCCTAGCATATTAGTATGCTTCTAGTTTATTTTTAACTGGAGAAAAGTATGTTGTTTATGTGTGATGATGCATCTTACCATCTGCACCCCGTTCTTCAAAATTTTAGATCCACCCATGTCCCCTTCTTTCCTGGCTCTATGGAATGAGTAGGGGGAGGGTGCAATAGTTGTTCTTGTTTACATTGTACTCATTCCAGCATGTACATGCACACTTATTTAACTACAGGCCTATTTGGAGATACGTTTTTTTCAAACACATTTACTCTCTGATGCTTGTTCTGCACTGTGTACATTTGCCATCATGTTCAGTGACATAATTTAATTTTATCAAATGATGAAAATGGTGATCAAAAAAATAATGGATGAGCTCAGCCATGGATGATAACATCAAACTTAACCACTGGTGCTGAATCAGTCAACTTGGAGAGACTTGTTTTTAAGCTGAAGTGCTGATTCAGTGACTTTAAAAGGGCCTATCCTTTGGACATCAGATCAGCAACTTAGATGCTCTAATCTGGATAATTTATGGGCACCAGGAGTGTAAATTAGGGGTTGGCAACCTATAATTTGCGGGCCAGATGCAGGCTTGGAACCTTGATCTGCCTGATGGATGTGGGGCTTTGGTAGCATTCGGTGATGTGGCACACCTTCTTCAGGCACTCTCCCCGTGGGACCAGGGAGATGAGCAGCAGCAGGATCCTAGTGCCCAAACCCTTGCCGCAACTTCCATCCCATGGTGGGTCATTCCAGGCCATAGCTGAAAAGGTTGCCTACGTATGCCCTAAACTCAACAGTTTAGTGCATTTAAGTTATAAAAAGGACAATCTCTTTGATGCTCTAGTTCAACAAGGCGTTGCTTTATTTCCCTGTGGAGCCCAGAGAGATGAAATAATGTGTGTGAATTGGGCCCATGTGGCTATCACTCATTGTCAAACTTGTCACTTTAAAATTTAAGGACAAAAATACTGCTTTAAAAGTGATGGGTCATACCTATAAACACCAACTTAGGAGCAGAGGGTTAAAGATGAGGATTTTTGAGTGTCTCTGATGGGCAGTTAGTAGAAAATATTTTCTGACTTTTGCTTTGTAGGTCTTCTAATTTCTGGAATTATCTGAAAATCATCAGTATACTTGTAATTTGAAATTCTCCGGTATTTTGCTATCACAAATTGGATGTGGTCTATTTAAAGCAAAATAACTTATTCTGGTACAGTTTTTAGAATACAGCAAAACAGTCTATAAAACCTTTTCTTTTCAAAGATACTGAATCTACTATTTATTCATTCCCTATTATGCAACTAGTATTCAAGAAATCTTCTGTTTATTAATTTTATTTTTTTACATATTTAGCAGGTCTGACAAAGCAAAGATACCCAAATGAAACAAACATTGCAGTACCTAAGTACAGAAAAACTGTTTGCCTCATTTTCTTTGCAGTTGAAGAGAGACTTTTAATTTAACTGCATCTCTGCTGCTCTGGAATGTGCATATTCTCTAGCTACTTAAAGTTACAGCTACATTTGTGCTCAATGTATATGTTGGGGAAGTGTTTAGTGAAGCAAAAAGCACAAATCGGCCACATCCAGATGAGCACGGACGTTTGGCTCCCTGGGAACAAGTAGCAGTGGTGCACCTTGCACTGCAGCTACTTGTCCCCAGGGAATGCCTGTGCTATGCATGCTTTGGCACTCAGCAAGTTATCTTGGGAGCAGAAGGGAAGGCTGGAGCAGCACTGGGCTGGCCTCAGCAGTTTTACCTGGGGTTCTGGGGGCCTTCTGGGGCTGCAGCAGTGGCAGTCCTGCCAGAGCCTGGCTAGCAGCTGCAGTGTGGCTCCAGGCAGCCCAACTACTTTTCAGCTCTCCGTGTGTGCACTGCTTTGTTTTTTTTTTCCAATGGGTTTTTTTGACCCCTGGATACCCTGCGGAAAAAAACCCAGAGCAGCGCACACATGGGCAGTGCACCCTTGCAGCACAGAGAACACCTGATTGTGCGGTATGTATTGCTGCAGATGTGTTTGCAGTGCCACATACCGCATGGCTGTGCTTATCTGGACACGCCCTTCATATAATGCTTTACTCAAAAGAGAGATCAATCTTTGCATTTCCCATAAAGCTACAAGAAAATATATTAAAATAAATGTGTTTGTTTTGGGTAAGGGAGGTATGTCAAGTCAAATTTTGACATTCTCATATATTGCTTTAAAAGGTGTGGATGATCAATACATTCTTTAAATGTAGAATTATGTAACGATTTCCTTTTTTGTATAAGAGGAAGTATTGCTCAGGAAAGCAATACAAACAATTACTGTTAAAAGAACATTCATCTAACATTAACCCTTTGAGTACATTAAATGATATTGATATCAGTACAACCTATGATTGTACATATGCCATTAATACCAATGCATCATGAATTCATTATGACCAGGACTACCTCAATGAATACCAGATGAATTCATAATGATTGGATTCTTAAAATGCTACCAGGTTTACTTCAGGCTTTTTGCTTGCATGTGTAATTACTACCAGGACGGACTACTGCCACCTGCTCCTTTTTTTTTAAATATAAGTGAAATCAAACATGATTAAAAATGGTTTGCCTGGATCTTTCTATTGAATATTTAAACTACCAATATTGATAGTATCTAAAGGTAACGATTTTTACTTAATTAAGATTCATGTTTGTAGTTTGTTTCCCATTAAATCAGCTAAAATGGTTTGAAGAGCATAATTTTATCCTAATATAGCTAAATTTGATTACTTTATTGTTAATATGAAAAATTATATCTTGCTTTAACAAGTTTGATTTCTTTATTGTTTACTTGGAAAATAACTGATTAATCCAATGTTTACAAATATACAAATCATGAAACAGTATTTACATATATAGCTGTTCTCTTAAATAAGATTCAGGTTCCTCTACAGACTATCTGACAGCTTTAGGTTAAGTGTGTAAGATGGCTTAGGATTGTAGGGCTCTGATTCTCATCTTCAGCCATATTTCCACCAATGTTACATTACTGATTTCAATTTTAATCAAACTACTTGACTAAAACTGGTGTAGGATCAGAATCAGATCTTCAAGTTTGACACATATTTAAGTTTACAGAATTAACTGTTAGCCTTTTTCATCAGCTCGTAACATATGGCTGTTTGGCAGAAGGCAGAGTTGTTGGTTTCTCTTCACACAGTTTCTTCATAGCACATGCAGTTAATGAACCAGATGCATTTTTCTGCACACACTGCATCAGAAAGCACTGATATAAGGACATGGTAAAAATAACCTCCAATAAATATTTAATATATAAAGTTTACATGATAGTTTAAATTAAATTACGGTTATATGTTTTGGGGTGTGTTTTTTTTTGTTTTTTTTTAAATTTCAGCAGTCTGCAAGGGATAAGAAGGTAATATGCAGCTAGGGAACAAATAGATTAGATTGATGTAATTCAGGCTGGATTCTTTTATTGTGGTTTCTATACGTGTTTTTCTTGTGATACTTCTTGATAAATGATTGATATAATATCTGTTTAAAATTAAATTGAGAGGCACACGTGGTTATAGTAATACATGAATTGTGACAGAGAATGTCTCTTTTCTGCTTACTTGTTTAGTGCCTGCCACAGTGGACTCTGATATTTATTGCAACCTTTAACTATTACCATAGGCTCCAACTTTGGTTTTTGCTTGTGGGTGCTTTTTTTCTGTGTTCCCGCACTGAGCCCCAGAAGAGGCAGCGTATTACTTCAACCTGATTCACCTGACATGTTTTGTGGGTGCTGAGCACCTGCTAATTCTTTGGGGGATGCTTGAGCCCCAGAGCACCCATGGAGTTGGCTCCTGTGACCATTACTTTATTAGGAATCACAACAACATACTTGCTTCATGCCAGTTGCTGACCATACCTCTTCAACAGTGCACAACCCACCAGAACTACATGACTTGTCCAGGATCTATAGCCATGAAGACCTCAACCCATAATACCATTATATGGGAACAGAGGAAAACTCTGTAAAGCATCTGTTTCCTACTTTTTGATCCCATTTTATATGAGTACTCTAGGGTTCAAGTAAGCTCAGTGATGGCATGTGCATTGCTTTCCTGAAGAGTGCTTGACCATAGTGAGGAAACCTCAAAGAGATTACACAGGCTCTTTGAGGGGAGAATCTGAGGTGTCGTTGTGTTGGGGCAGAGGGATGTTCTCAGCCTAAATGCAAGACCTGGTGATCAAAACACAACTTTCTTCACCAAAATAAACAGTAATTCTGGAGCTCACATAGAGAAACCATTACAATACTCCATTTTCTTACGGAGACAACATATGAAAAGAAAAGAAGCAATGATATCTGTGACGGGGCACTTGAAAAAAAAGACCTCCTGTGTATTAGTCTTCTTTTACCACTAAGCAACTTCATGGCCACCAGATGTGAATGAACAAAAAAGCTCTCTGCTTTTCTGCTGTATCTGAACCCAACCAGCGCAGGATTTGTCAGTTCAGTGCAGTATGAGGTTGTGCAGTACTAAAGGCTACCATAAATCTAGCTAGCTAAGAGAGAAAAATGAGGTTTTTGGCCCATGGAGACCAATATCTAATATCAAAAGCAGAGATAATTCATTAGAACTATGCAGTTAATTTCATATATAACAGCATATATATGTTGTTTTAATTATTTTTGCTGGGAATTTCTTTATGTGAGAGAATTTCTCAAATACATTTATATTATTCACTGTAACTGCCCAAACTTTATATCTTCTTCAGTAACAAAGGTGCATCCACCATCTGTTACAGGTCTTTTTCAGTACAGGATAATAGGAAACATTTAAGAACACATTAGTCAACACAGTAAAAACATCTTTAGACAGGCTTAACCCTATTCAGATATGTTGTTATTACTTTTAGACTCCTTCCTATTTTCCTAGTGCTCAGGCATATGTTATGTAACTGTCTAATTTTTTAATGAAACTGGATGGAGAGTGGACAGACACTCAAGAGGGATTTAAGAAAAAGCAATACAGAAAATTTTTGAAGAGAAAATCCATGCAAGTGGGAAAAAATATAGAGGGGAAGGAAAGTAGGAGGGTAAAAAGAAATCGAATTGTATTTTATTTTCAAGTTTTTTGACAATCATTAGGAGAAATAAAGACCCAAAGAAGTCCAGGGCTAGGGACAGAAGTTACACATAAGCTGGTTTAAGTAACCAGGAACTGGTTTAAACCTGTAACAGAACAAAAGCTTAGTGCACATAAACCAATTTCAAAATGGCTGAAACTGGTTTAATATAACCTTGGTTGAATGTAGTATCAGACTTAATTGATTTTGGTCAAACTGGTTTTTGAAACATCTGCCCCACACCCTGGTGGGGCAGTTGACTCCTGCTGGGGTCTGGGGCCAGAGAAGGAGGTTATACTTCCCTTCTCCTGAGTAGAGAGCTGCCCTGCCTTGTTAAAAATTGATTGCTGGTTGCAACTATGGACTTACAAATCTCAGAGGCACCTGGAAGCAGGAAGAGAAAGTGATGATCACCTTGGAGAGTCTTACTGTTGTGATTCTGGACTGCAAATCCAAGAGACATCGGGGCAGCAGGAAGAGAAAATGAACACACAGCCCAAGTTGGCTACATGCCAGAGAGGCATGCTATAGTGACCCCCAATTTCTGGCCTGAGCCACTGCAGGCAGGTGGCTGCATTTTCTGAATCAAAAGTAAATGTGTCCAGCTGTTTCAGAGTTTAATCTCTGCAGTTTAAACTAACCTGCAAAGACAGCCTTTGGCTTTTTGGTTGTCTGTACTTAGTCCAGATGTGAAGTCAATTTGTACTTGACTATCCTAGGGCTGAATTTGGGTCACTGAATGAGGTTCTTTGAATTGCTGAAGTCCCACTTTCAAAAGCGACACAGGTGCCACAGTTATAAGTACTTTGTAAAGTTTGTGCTATGTCTCATTCCCAAATGTACCATAACAATTAAGACTCAAGTCCTATGAAACTTTTGAACAATAGTGCTTTTGAAAAGCATATCCATCGTACTTTTGAGGGAAATGGGAGTAAAAAGGAAGGGCCAGCACTGGATGCCTTGAACTGGAAAGAAGGGCTAGTCTTTCAGGTTATCA
Source organism: Crocodylus siamensis (assembly GCF_052110815.1). Taxonomy (NCBI): domain Eukaryota; kingdom Metazoa; phylum Chordata; order Crocodylia; family Crocodylidae; genus Crocodylus; species Crocodylus siamensis. The sequence goes on along the minus strand of NC_143396.1, from coordinate 115,346,876 downwards.
CAGTCCTTTGATTAAGAACCTCAGAAGCAGAAGTATACCAGTGATTTTTGTTCACTAACTCAACCATTGGACATAGGCAGTCTTTCTCCATGTGCTTTTTAGGGTACATTTGCTGTATTATGAGAAATTTAAGCTTTCATACCTATCATCATTAAATGAATAGCTCTTATGGTTGCTAAGATAATCTTTCCATAATAAACTGTTTATTGAATCTGGACAGTATTGATGATAATGCTCTATAAAAATCTTCCACAGAACCACCTTCCCTGAATGAATTCAGACTTGGTGTGAGCCTCCTATTCTCTGTGTGGAGATGCTTGTATAAACAAACCTACAACTGCAGTATAAGGACTGAGATAGATAAATGATTCTGGATTGCATAAGTTTTGACATGCCTATTTTAGTCATGGAGAAAATTAAAAACATTACAAAATAGTAAATACAGCATTTCAAAAGAATGTTACCTAGTAATATTCCAAACTTTAGATTTTCAGTCAAAGCCACGTCACTAATTTTTTTTCAATAATATTGTCCTATGGTGTGCAGTAGAGAATAGATCCACACAATGAAAGGGATTAAACACACCCAAACATTAGGATAAAATAGGTGGAAAAAGGCCTGTGTTTTGATCTTTTTTTTCTGTCAGATTGGAGGAATGAGGAATATAGACTATTGATTTAATTGTGTTAGGTGACCAGGTCCTTCAGTCATGTTACTCGTATTCCAGCAAAAACAGGTATGTGGAAATTCCATATGCTGATTGGTAGGCAAACCATTGCTACAGCTCAGAAATGCTCTATGGTGCTAGAGAGATGAAGGTCAAACATGAGGGTATTTCAAAATGTAGACCTTTGCTGCCTATAGAAATGGTCTCATTTTCTTTAATTTTGTGCTCCCTGTAAAACCAATTCCAAATAATAACATCTAACCTATTATTGATATTTTATCCTGCAGGGAATAGCCAGTTTTGACTATTATAAGCAATGAATGATTTTCTCCAGGCCCTCTAGGCCTCCTGTTGTGACTAAGGAGAATGTTGCTAATAAACACCTTCTTCAAAGTGACTTTTTCAGTTGAATCAGAGGGATTCCAGTCACTCATTTGATGGAGCTTTAACCAAAAATGTGTTGGACAAATTAAATATGGTTTAGCCACCTGCTCTGGACTACATCAAGAACCTATAACTACAAAATGCCTGAGTTACAGAAGACCATACTTTGCAATTAACTATTGTAACTCTCCTCACAAATCAAAAGTAGCCTGGAGTGCAGAGTTCAACATGTCAAGACATAGGCAGTAACACAGATTTTAAAAGGGAAAAAGAAAGGGTATGAGGAGAAGGTAAACAATAGCTCTCTATATAAGAATAAAAATACTGGCCAAAACCAGGAGGATTGAATTACACAAATTACTATGAGTGAGGAAAGAGCACATATTGCTTTAGAATATGGGCAAAAAGATGATAGATCATTTTTTATTCTACCAGAAATAAAACTTCTGGACTCATCAGTTTGTAAAATAATGATTGCTTGGAAGGGCTTTTGCTGTCCAGACTTACCTTTATCCTTTTTTGCTACTCTTATGAATCAGATTGAATTCCTGAGGAAATCTAGTAGTCCATAAGCAGAAACTGGCAAGCCTGATGCTACCATGTAGGCAGAGGGGAAAGCTGAATTTTAGTGCAGATGAAAGGATTATTTTGGTTTTGGGATAAAAAGTTTGTTCTGTGGTCTGATCAGGAGCACATTTCCCAGTCTATTTTTAAGCTAGATTTTTAAAAATAAAACTGATCTTAGTTTTGTAATCCCATCTTCATCCTCTCTATATCACCCTTCAGATATTTGAAGACTTGTCAGAACCCCTCAGTCTTTTCTTCTCCAAGCTAAACAACCCTATTTCTTCCAGTCTTTCCTAATAAGTCTACGCTCTCAGGCCCCTGATACTTTTTGTTGCCCTAGGCTGGAATCTTTTCAAACTATCCACAATCTTCTTGAAGTGTGGGGCCCAAAACTGGACATAGTACTCCCCACTTCCCTTGATTTGCAAGTGATACACCTGTTAATTCAACCCAGTATGCTTGGATTTTTTGCAACAGCACACTTTTGGCTTATTGTTTAGCTTATAGTCTACCATAACCCTCAGGCCCCTCTCTGCAGTGCTGCAGCCTAGACAGTCTTTTCCCAGTCTGTATTTGTACATGCCATTATTGTGTACTGCACTGACTTTGCACTTATCCTTGTTGAATCTCTGTATCTGGGTGGTTCACAATCTGCTTAATTTGCAGTGGTTCTGCTCAGCAGTTTGCTGTAACTTTTTACTTCAAAGGATGGGTTCTACTATAATAAGCCACCTTTATTAGACAAACTCTTTAAGTCTTAGCTCTACATTATTCCCAAACATACTATAATTCCACTTCACTTTTCTTAGAGACTTACTTCCATTAAGCCCTTGGATATTTTGTCAGTTCTTCAGCTGATCAATTACAACAGTTTAAAAAAAGTGCAGTAGAGCCTGAATTCTTCATAGGTGTTAAGGCCACAGCCATTGCAAAATAGTTTTCAAACTAGGGGGTCATATGCAACCAGAGCAAACAGTTGTACAGGATTGCTTAGGTGTGTTACCTGATTGTGACAGCTTTTATTTCAAAAGCTGCAACAATTTTAAAATGTATTGTATTCATTTACACCACCTCTTCAGTCAGTTGTGTGTGTCTGCTGATGTGCTCTAGCTGAGTGGAGAGTTGTGTCCTTTGAAATAAAAGCCACAGCAAATAATTGCATGGCCAATCCTTAACTCCACAACCTACTACAAATAATGGTTCAAACCTCCTGGATACAAATGATCCAAGTTCTAATGCACTGAATTCCTCTGCTGAGTGGCTGTGCCAACCATAGGTGCTATGACCATATAGCAAGATGGTCTACCCAGATAGTCAAAATGTATTGTAACAAGGACTCAGGCAGGAGCCCTGTTTCTTAGGCAAGGTCAGGGCAGGCTGACCCAATGATGAACCCTGCCAGGTGGGAAGAATTACACACCCGAGACAAGATCAGGTGATTAGCCCACCTAAACCAGAATGAAACTGGCAGGACATGGACTGATTACCTTCAGGTACCAGAAGATGGAGGAGGAGGGATGAAGATACCTGAGAAGAAAGAAGAAGAAGCTATACCTGCATATAGAAGGATGCCAGGGGAGCGAAACTTCAAGACGCACAGCAGGTCAGCTGTGAATGGGATTACCTCCCTGCAGCACTGGTGAGCATGGGGAGATATGGAGACACCAGGAGGCAGATCTTCCGGTGGCTTAAAGAAAGAGGGATTGCACCCCTCAAGATAAAGAAGAGAGGTTTATTTAGAGGGTGAGAAGGCAGACTGAGACAGAAAGCAGCAGGAGACTGCTTTCAGTAGCATGCACCCATAGAGAATGAGAGACACGGAGTGCACATGCTGCCAACAAGGCAATTGGCGGGGATAACCTTTGTATCAATATCTACAAAGTATCAAGCATAGGGATTTCCTCAGTGTAACACAGACTACCTTTGCCAATGAAGTAATTGGTGAGGATACTGTATCTATACCACGTTAAGTAGAAAATAAACTACCGATGTGAGCAATTGACTTCAGGGTGGCATTTATCTGTCTCAGGAGCACAGAGAGCACTGATCTCCTTTTCTTTTCTTCACAGTCCAAGTCGTGGCAGGAGTATAAAGGAGGGATGAAGATTAGATCATCCATCCCGCTCACATGTATATGATAACTAGTTCCTTACAAATATCATTAATGGATAACAGCAGTCTAGACAGAGGCTTGTGTAGTGAGCAATGCAAAAACTACAAGGACTGTTTACGAATGACTGTGAATCAATGCAATATTGATGTTCAAAGCTGGGAACAAAAAGCCCATGAATGCAAGATGTGGTGCAAACGAGTTAATGATACTGTAACTACTGAATCATCAGGGATGAAAAGCACAAGAAAGGAAAGCAAGATCTTTAGCATGAGAATCCATGCTCCCATTTCCCAACAGCCACTCTCATTTGTCACCATATGTTTTGTAGAAAAACAGGACTGACCAGAGAGCCTGTTGGTGAATCTTTTTTCATGGAGTCTCCTTTGATCAGTAAGGACATTAGTGATGATTATACAAAGTAGGAAATCAGTTTCCAATTCTTAGAGCAATTTTGCATGACTAGAGAATAACAGGCCCAAGATTGGGGGAGATATCACCCAACTGATTGATATTCTGTTTGTAGTGCTTTTAGCCTGACTCTGAACACTTAAAATTCTATGGTAGCATTCTTGCAGACCAGAGCCAAAAAAGAAGATACATTGGTGGAAAAGCTTTCCTTTTACATTTTGCTCCTCTCATCTTCCATGTTTGTGTCCCTAACTGCCTTCTTTCACTTCCATAGTAACCTATCTCATCTGGCAGGTAGGTTTCTTTGCCAGAAACTGTACACCCCCTTCAAAGTATGAAGGGAGATCTTTTGAAGAGGTATATTTTATAGGAATATCTTTTAGACAAAACAGATTTAAATGTAAGTAATTATGCCTTTTAATTATCTTGTAGCTTGTACAGAAGCTACTAATTATCAAAGACATTTGCGCTGAAACAAAGAGTTGATTCTTATTAATCTACTGTTTTTTAATTTGCCCTTGAAAGATAAATCATGATACTGCTTCTTTGTAGGGGTGCACTGATAGATTTTTGGGACTGATACCAATAGCTGATATTTAAGGAGGTATATCAGTTGATACCAATCTAATTTCCAATACAGCTGCCTCCAGCTGGTAAGTTTGATGTGGTGGAAGGGGAAGGAAGAGGCATGGTGGGGGGCAGATCAATGCTCCCTGTGGTAAGGGGGGCGGGCAGGGACAGGGGCAGGCGCTGCTTGGGTGGGTGGGGTGGAGCTGCGGCTCATGGGGGGGAGGTAGCTCCCCGCAGCTTGCATCCTTGGGGTGTGTCCACATGAGCGCACACATGCGTCTTGCCCCATCTCAAATCCCTTTGAGACATGGCAACAGGCATGTGTGGGAACAAAATAAATATCTAGGGGTCTAAAAAAATTGATGTTAAAAAAAGCGGGGCAGAGCACGGTCCCCTGAGGCAACTGGAGCCTGGATCCTGCATGGAGATGTTTTGGCTACCAGAGCATCTCTATGGTTGGCCCTTCTTGGTGCTGAAACACACAGCTAGGCTGTATGGTTCAGCACCAGGGCTCTGATGCCAGTAAGGGGTTGGGGGGGCTGGAAGAGGGGGGAGGGCACCATGGGGGGAGACCCCCAATAGCTCTGCCCACTCCCCCTGCCCCCCCCATCCCATACTTTACAAAAAACAAACAAAAAGCAGCACTTACCAGCGGTTCAGGTGCTGTCTGGCTGACTGGGGCCCCGCCTGCACAGTGTGGGGCAGGGCGATAGCCCTAGCGGCCCCAGCCCGGGCCTTACTGCCCCCACTCCCCTGCTGTCCTGTACAGCCTGGGGGAGGCTCTGCCCAGATGGCCAGGCAGAGGGCACAAATGGCAGTGGTGCTGCACAAAGGCCAACCCTGCAACCACAGTCCACAGGCAGCTGGCCCAGAGAAGGAGATGCCTCTACTGGCTGTGCAGTCCCTATCCAAGTCTGGCAGGTGCACAGCAGGTCACAGCCAGGCAGCAGCCCTCACTGCCAGACTGCTGCAGTGGGTAGAGGGTGCAGGGAACTCTCAGGGCTGCTTCAGCACAAGAGGCACAAGGGGTAGTATCCCCAGGTACCAATTGGCTGGGTCCCAGAAGCTCCTGAGAGCTAGTAGTCCTGAGCTACTTGCCAGGGTGGCTTTTTATACTGCTGGGGCTGGGACAGGGTAGCTTTTTATACTGCTGGGGACAGGGCAGTTGCTGACCATAGGCTCTAGCTCCCCCTGGCTGCAGATCTGGGAGGAGCCAGGCAGAGTTATTTTGCCCCAAGTGCCACAATATGCTCCACAACAAAGTGCGCATCCGAGCACGTGCGCTGAAGCAAAAAGCCCCGGCTCAAATTTGCACCACTTCTATTTGAGCGTCTGCAAGCACACGTACTTGCATGTGTGGATGCACCCTAGGAGGGCAAGGGGGAGGGAGGTGTGTTCCCCCCAGATCTGCACAGGGTGGGATGGGGTGAAAATTCCTCTCTCTTTGCCTTCTGCCCTGAAATCTTATACGTTTAGCTATATCAGTGTGACAACAACGTGAAAGGCTGGCAAAATGAGCAAATGAGCTTCAGGTCAGGCCTGATTAGCTTTGATTCTGATCTTGCATTAGTGTAAATCAAGAAAATAACTCTAGGATAGCAATGGAATTGCTCTGATCAAATGATGATCCTTTCAGAGATAATGCCCCACCCATGCTATGTATCTCTTCCACGGTTCTTTGTTTTTTCCATTTTTTTTTCTGCTGAAGGCAGCTGATCTCAACAGTCAAACCAATCACTTCCATCCTCCATTTGATTGGCCACAGTTAAGAGACTGTGTCTCTAGTAGATGTGGCACACACATGCTTTTGCATGTGTCTACTTCATATAGTAGGCTTACAAATACTTACAGGTTCAGATACTTACCAGTGATTTCCAGATGGCCATCTAAGCAAAGCAGGGTAAATTTCAGTAGTTAAAAATAAGATCTTTTTTATCCAAACCTGTGCTGAAAGAAACATAGTATTATATTATTCAGTTGAACAAGGGAAGTGTGGAAAAGTTGAGGTAACATATTTTGGACCTCTGTAAGTATGACTTATAAGAAGATGGAAAATGTTCAAACATGAACAAGCCATCTTCTCCAATAATACACAGTATAACGAAATGTATAATGTGATGAGGCAATTTTCTTAAAACATTTCCTAATCCTCTTGTAATAAAGGGTTGTATATTTTAACTTCATGATTTTCTATTAATTCCTTCCGTGCCTTCATATTAAAAAATAATTTTAAAAGAACAAACCGTTACATTTGATGTTCTAATATTATATTTATAGCAATAAAAATGTGTCATTGAGAGCATAGGCTATTCAAAATAAAAAAGTAAAAACTTTAAAACCTGAAATTGAACATTCTTATAGTTGAAACTTGAACTTGAGAGGTTGTAAACTCTTGGCTTCATCTATAAATTGGAAGAACATATATTATTGCAAGGAAAACCTCACATTAAATAAGGGACAATACTAATGGCTTGATATTCCAGGAAAAATCTGTTTTTATGTATACTTCATAAAAGCTAGAACAGGCTCACAGAAGCAAAACATTAAGAACACTGTTATGTTCTACAAGAATTGTGTTCATTTAATGTTATATTTAGAAGGGATTAATGTGAATGATTGCATTTTGCTTTCATTCTGCTCAAAAAGGACAGCATGCTTTACTCCTGAGTCACCATGCAAATCCTCAAGTTACCTCTCTAGCAGAACTAGTGCCATGCAAAAGATCATACCAAAGTCCCAAATACTGGGACTCCAAGCTTTATGTAATATTATAAATTTGATGTAATAAATTTCACCATATCGGTGAAAGACCAGCAAACTTCTCACACATTGTAATATATCTGAGCTATTTAATGGGTTTGCATCCAAATCATCCAAAAAGTGTTGATTAACTTGGTAGCAACATGAAATTTTGGTGAGTCTTAGCTGTTTTGAGTGAGTTGTGATATGAGTCGTGTGCCCACTGATTACATTATGTGCTTATAGAAAAGGAGCTTTGGAATTAGATACAGGACTAATGTTCAGCATGTAAACCTAGGGAATGGCAGTCTGATTCTTCCTAGAGAAAATATAGGGAAAGGCTGGGGAGTCTGGGATTTTTCATATGTCGATTTCTCCTTCAGGCAGTGTCTTTTGTAAATTGAAGAGAATATGTTCTGGGTACTGCGGTTATATTTTGGACATCCTTGACTGAACCTTCCCAGTCAAGTGCCTATCTCACCTGCTATTGCAAACTTCTGGGGATTTAGATTCCACAACCTTTCTAAGTAGCTTCTTCCAATGTTTAACCATCCTCATAGTGAGGAAGTTCTTCCTAGTCTCCACCCTAAATTTCTTCTGCTGCAGCTTGAGGCTGTTATTTCTAGTCCCATCCCATATGGCTACAGATAACAGTTTATCTCCATTCATTTGATCCTTTTTATAATTGTACTTGAAGAATGTTCCCAAGCCCTCCCCCTCAGTATTCTGTTCTCCAGACTAAATAATCCTAGTTCTTTCAGCCTTTCCTCATAAGTCATGTTTTCCAGGCCTCTAATATTTTTGTTGCTGCCCATTTGATTCTTTCTAATGTGTCCATATCTTTCTTGAAGGGTGTGGCCCAAAACTGGACACTGTACTGCAGGTGAGGCCTCACAGATCCCAATTAAAGCATAAAGATCACTTCCCTTGATTTGCAGGTGCCATACCCATTGGCTTTTTTTTTGTTGACGGTAGGGTACATTTGTACCTTATAGACCTAGGGTGGGCAAAACACCAAATCCAGCTTGCAACCAGACTCCATTTCTCAGCAGCCCCCAGTAGCAGCTGCTCTCTTTGGCTGCTGCTGACAGCCCCAGCCCCACTGCCTGGGCATCTAACCCTGGCCATGCACCCTGCCTGTGCAGCTCCCAGCCAGTCTCCAAGGAAACCCTAGAGTTGTGGGGCAGTGACAGCATGGGGCTGGGGTAGAGCTGTGATACACTCCCTGCACATCCCTGCCCACAGAACTAGTGCTTTGCCCTATCCCCAGGCCAATGCTATCATGGCTCTGTGATCCTGGGGGTAGAGCACTGGTTCTGTGGGCAGGGATGAGCAGGGAGTACATGTGCAGGAAGCACGCTGTCACTGCCCCACAATTGCAGCCCTAGACACAGCTCCCCACTCAGCCATACACCCTGACTGCAAGGCTACCATCCAGTGCACCTTCCTTCCTTAGCTTACTAATGGGAATGTTGTGTTAAACAATGTCAAAAGCCTTGCTAAAAAATCAAGCTATATCACATCCACTGCTCTCCCCTATCCACAGAACCTATTGCCTTTACATAGAAGGAAATCAAGGTGGTTAGGCATGACTTGCTTTTGGTGAATCCACTGTTGGCTGTTTTTGATAACCTTGTCCTCCAGGTGCTTTGCAATAGATTCCTTGATGATCTATCTACTCCATGATCTTTCCAGATATTGAGGTCAGACTGACTAGTCTGTAATTCCCTGGATCTTTCTCCTTCCATTTCTTAAAGATGGGCACTATATATTTTTTTCCTTTTTCAGTCATCCAGACCCTCAGTCAACCTTCCCAAACTCTCAAAGATGAAAATCAATGGCTTTGAAACTATCTCAGTCAATTTCTTCAGTACCCTGGGTGCATTCCATCTGGCCATGCTGACTTGAAAGCATCTAGCTTCCCTAGAGTAGTGGAAGAACAGGTTAGGGATTACTTTGCTTGTTTGCCTTTTCCTTAGCTTTGCTGACAATTGCAGCCATCGCTTGGTACTTAACTTTATTTATGAAGACTGAAGTAAAAAAAGGCATTAAATGCTTTGCTCTTCTCTGTATCATCCATTACTAGATTGCCTTCTACCTTCTGTAATGCAGAAAGGGCTTATGAGGTCATCTAGTCCAGCCCCCTGATACTCTTAACACTTTCTTTGGTCTTCTTCCTACTTCTGACATACTTATAGGATCCCTTTGTATTGCTTTTTTTACATCCACTACCAGCTTTACCTTAAATTGTGCCTTTGCCTCTTTACATGTCTGTGCAATCCTTTTATACCTTTTCCTCCATAATATAACCAAGTTCCAACTTATTGTAGAATTCCTTTTTTAATTTCAGTTCATAATGATACTGCAGTTTAGTCCATCTGGTCTGTGGTTGCACTTCTCATTCTTTTGTTACAGCCGGATAGCTTGCATTTATGGCTTTAATCCAGCCTTCTTAAAGTATAGCTAGGTCTCCTGGACTTCTCCCCCCATCTCGTCCTTCCCCCCTCAGGGTCTTGCTCACCAGTTGTGTGAGTTTGTTAGTCTGTTTTTCTAAAGTCCAATGGCCTTATTTTGCTGCTCTCCTTCTTTCCTGTAGGATCTTGTACTTCAGTCATTTCAGGGTCATTATTGCCCCCTGTAGCAGGGTCTCCATTGAGGCCCTGTTGCTAAAGGAACAAGGGCAGCTGGAAATAACTACCCCACAAGGAGGGCAGGCCCCAGCCCTTAAGGAACCAATGGTGACCAGACTCTGGGGGATAAGACGAAGAGAAAGAGGAGGAGGGATGCTTTTGGGCACCACAGTGGAGAGCACAGAGAGGCGCTGCAAGAGAGAGAGCCTCTAGAGAGAAGGATCGGGGAAGTGGGACCTAATGCAGGATCAGAGGGAGCAAAGGGATCCCAGAGCCCAGACACCCGCTGACCTTGACTCCACAGGAATGGCGGTGAGTGCGGGGAGAAGCAGAGCCTCACCGCAGGCTGGAGCTGAGGCTAACATCAAAGATCGGGGAGGCTATGGTGAGTTGAAGGGGTAATGAGAGGGGGATGCCTCCTACCCAGACCCCTGAAGAGTCCAGGTGACTCTAGGACCCCCCAAGGAGAGCGGGATGCTGAGGATCAGGAAGTCAAGGGAGAGCTGTGGAGCCTGCACACTGGCTCTGCCAGAGAAAGCCGCAGGTGGCGGCTTTAACAAGCCCGTAATTGACTCATTAGCAGCAATGACAGGACAAACCGCAGCCGTAACAAGCCACTAATAGGGTAAATAGAAAAATGCGGCGTGGCATCCATTGACTGTAACACTAGAACGGGGGCTGGCCAGAGCTGGAGACCCCAAGATTAACCCATTGGACTGCGATCTCCCACAAAGGGGAGTTTCCTGTTAACAACAGCGAACCATTGAATAAAAGCACTAAAAGTAAGTTTATTTCAGCATGGTACTTCCCGCGGGTACTTCCTCCTATAAAAACCACTTCCTCCCTATTTCATTTCTTTAAGATCCAAGTAGTGGCAGGTGGGAATTACAGGATTACAGGGATAGAGGGGTACTTGACAGACCCACTGACGCCCTCCACCTTCACATTCTCAAAAAACTCATCCCTGTTTATGAGCAGCCAGTCAAAAAGAGCTTCCCCCTACTCTAACCTCTCCACCATCTGCACCAACACGTTATTCCCAGCACAATCCAGGAACTAGCTGGACTACCTGTGTACTATGGTGTTTCCCTTCCAGAGGATATCATGATTAAAGTCCCTCATGAGAATCGGGTCCTGTGATTTGGAAATGTTAGTTATTTAAGGAAGGCATTGTCCACCTCTTCTTCCTGGTTCGGTGGCCTATAGCAGAAGCCCTCCATGACATTGTCCCTGCTGTTCATTCCCTTGACCTTTACTCAGAAGCTTTGTACAGGCTCACTTCATACTGCACCTCAGAATACTTGTACACCTGTTTAATGTATAGGGTAACATCTTTTTTTTTTCGTCCTGTCTATCCTTCTTGAACAAGTTCTATCCATCCATCACAGATGTATAGAATGAATGATTACCCTAGAGTCAAATGCTGAATTAGCATCAGTCTTCCAGTTAAGCCAAGATTCACTGCTTTGTCTTTCACTTTTTTTATTAACACAAACAAAATCATTTTATTTTTCATTCACTAAATTGCCATTTGATACTGGATTCTCATGAAATGGGTAAAGTGAGTAAAGACCAAGCATTCAGAGAGGAAATGTAAGCTATTAGGTGTCCATTGGGAATAAAAGCAGACAATTGGATTACTTCCTTGTTACTCATTCCAACATTTTGATTCTTTTCCATTTCAGGCATTATTTGTAAAAACCAATATATATGCCAGGAACACAATAACATCAAACAGATAATACTCTGCCAGTAATATAAAATCTGTTATATTGGCCAGCATGCAGACAGGTTTACATTTCTATGGCTTCACAAGTAAACGCAAGTAAGCCAGAACAACAGGCTTGGAACAAAGTATCTAGGATGTGGTTTGAAAACATCAGTGTATGCGTAAGCCAAAATTTAGCTCTCGCTTTTCTTTTTAAGCATCAGTGTTGCCAACTGTCACAAAATGTATAAACAGTTCATAAACTGTAAGAGTTCTCTCTTAGGCAGCTGCAAGAGCATAAACATGTATTTTTCCTTCTCAAAAGCCTTCATGAAACATATAATTTAGTTTCCAAAATTAATAAATCTTTTGCAAATGGTACAAAAAAAAAGCATAGCCCATAAGCCCAGCCTCTCTGTTCTACTTATTTAGGTTCCCAAAACAAGTATTTTCATGATTTTTCTTATGTTGCCCCTCCCACTTGGGAGGAATTCCCTATAAAAGTTTCAAAGCTAATTTATAACTCTTTCAAATCCTCCTTTAAATTGTCCCTTTACCACAATGCCTACAGAAGACTTAAAAATGGTAAGGCTGTCAATGTGTTGAGACAGCTGATATCCTGCTAACCAATATTGCCTCAGTCTTTCCTTGTGCTCTCCTATCTGCATGTGTTCATTTTTCAGGATATCAGTTAAATTAGGTTAAGTAAAGGTATTTACCTGGGCAGGTGTCATATTTCAGCACATGCTAAGCTAGTGGCTCCCAACCTTTTTTATACTTGAGGCACTCTTTGGAAAATGCCATCTCTTAGCTTTCACTCATTTCTTGGCTACAGAAACATCATAGAGCAATTCTTCTGTTGCAAAATGGTCAGAAAGACCATGGCATGCCAGAATGTTTTAACTCTAAATTTCTATTTTAAATCTCTGGGTTATGTATAGGTATTTATATCCCTAACCATGCTAGTACTGTGTGGCACTCTGTGGCATCCTTTTAAATACTTCACAGCATGCCAAGGTGCTGCAGCACCCTGTTTGAAAATCACTGTGCTTAGCTGGTTCTATACTCTATATGACCTTTGTCTGTCTTTTACGTTAATTTACATACTTACTATTTATACTGCTTCCTGGTAAATAGACAATGTTTTTTGAGGTCATGCATATGACTTAAAACTTCCTGCCCCTTCTGGCTTCTATTTGCATTTTATCTGGAGTTGTAATTTATTGACTTAATTCTAAATCTTTGTTTTCCCTTTACTTGTAAACTAGTTGGAAAATGGTCTTTGCCAGTTCTTTTTTTTCTGATTTACAGAATCTAAATCTCTCCAGCCAGCAATCTAATCTAGCTGACTTCTAGGCCAGGTCTATACCAGTAGCAGAATTACACACCTGAGACCATACTGGTATCAAGTATACCCTCATCACCCACTTTGTTATCTGCATTACATTTAATATGCTCCAAATACATCCACACTGTGCACCCCATGTACCAGAGCATGTTATAGCAGGTATCACAGGTTCTTTTCCATCACAAAATTGAGTCCTTCTGGTAATTGGTCACCTAACTACTTGTCTTCTCTTATTGGCACTGAATTTAGATTTCATGGAAACATATGACCCTGTGGTCTGGGAATCTTTCATGCTTCAGAGAGTGCTACTGATTTCAAATTGTTTGTTTTTTCAGTATATTACCCATGGATGTCTTGGGGTCCCTTTTCCCAGTATTCTGAAAAATTATTTTTGGGGCCAAGGGATGCTGGAAGGTCTTTTGAAATTGAGTTGTCAGTTAGAGTCCAGCCATCCAGTAGGTCTTCAAGGGATGAAGGCCATAGGGGATCATTAAACATGGAAGTAAGGGTGTTTTCAAGCTGATGCGAGCTGTTATTGTTGACTCTACCCCCTGCTGTTGATTCACAGTTCTAGACCAGGAGAACTAGTACTGAATGGTAGGTACACACTGTTCTCCAGACTTGGGATATCCAGCAGTACCACCAGACCTTCTGCACAAAGAGGCAAACCTTCAGGGACCTTTGAGGTGGTTACATCAGCCTTCCACTGGTCCAGTAGTTCAAACCATCCAGAAATCTAGCAATCTGGAAACTGGTTACCCCAGCCCAAGATTGCTGCAGATCTGTGGATAATCCATTTGGTGTTAGAAATGCAGAATTTAGGAACTTTGTCTATTATATATCCTCTTTTCAGTGGGAACAGGAAGGCAAGTTGGATGAATGGGAGGGGATTGGGCTATATAGTCAGGGGAGGGGGAAATTTCATCTCCTTGTAAACTGTTTGCACAGTTTCTTACCAGATGTGTGGAACAAGGCCAGGGATAAAAATTTGTCCAGGGCAATGAAAAATACCTGGGGGAGGACCAGCAATTTGGACCTTTCCTCATTACATATCCTCCTTTCAGCATTCATAGACTGAGGGAGTGGGGGGGAGGCTTGAGAGGCTTGGGTCTGGGAGGTCAGGGGCACAGGCCTTGCAGATTATTGGAAACTGTTTGGGAGATATTTTTCAGATGTTTGTATTAATGGCTGGAAATTAAAATCCTGCCCAAATAAATGTAAATTGGTCAGGGGTGGCAGCATTTGGGACCTTTGTTTATGACATTATCTCCTTTCCATAGGCACAGGAACGTAAGGGCTATTCAGCTAACCCCATGTAGAAGTAATTAGCTTACTTGACTAGAAAAAAACAGACAAAGACCAGAAGTGCTGATACTGCTTAATTCAAATGTTCTGAGATAAGGAATCCACATTCCTGCATTCCTTGGGTTATCTTGATATCTTGCCCTATGCATAGATAGTTTGTTTAAGTAAACTTTCTAAATTTCTGTGTAATTTACTATTGTTTTGTTTCTCCAAGGTGTATTTTTTATCTCTTTCTCTGTCTTTAGTATAAATACGCTTGTAAACTTAGAGAGTCTGAGAAATCCTTTGAAACAGACAAGTGGGTGATTCCCCTTGCTGTATGGAATTCTCCCTGTGATCACAGTATAGCCTTAAATAAAGAAAAGCTGGCTCTGTCAGTTCTGATTCAACTACAACACAGAGTTTGATTTCTTCCACACCCACAATATTTCTTTCGCACATAGCTAAGCAAGCAGTTCGCCCTATACCTAGATGAGGCACACCAGGAAAAAGCAACATCTGCTCTCTTGCCACAGGCATTAGTCAGGCTCTCCACATTACTCAAAGAAAACATTAAAAAAATTGGTGGGCACTTCTACCAAGCTGAGGTGCAGGAATATTCATATGGATTTATGGTCTTTGGGACTGCTGAACTGCTTCTTGAAGAGCTCACACATGCTTTAGGGTGATGGTGTTTTTCAAGGGCAATTTCAGGCACCAGTCAGATATTTCCTTCTGGCTTATGACTTAATTGCTCTTTCCTCTCTCTGGCTGAATAGCTAGGCTGTAATCCATACTGGGAGCTTCCCCTGACACCTCTTTAAATTGCTCATAACATAGTGTTCACTACTGCATCCTTCTCCTCCATTCCCTGGTGTTGCTGCCAGCTCCCATAGATTCCCTTCTCTGCCAGCCTAAAGGGCACTTCCTGCAGGTTGTATACATTTTTAAAATTTCATCCATAGCCATGAGTGTGCCATGATAATCCCTGGAGATATTCAAGAGGAGGCTGGGCAAGCACCTCATGGAGTTTGTTTGAACCCAATTACCTCCTGCCCGTGGCAGGGGGCTGGACTCGATGATCTTACAGGTTGTGGCTTAATTCTATGATTCTATAGGCAGCAGTGGCAGATGGGGGGGGGAATGGGGGGGAAGGGGGGCATGGAGAGAGAGAAACTGCCATAAAAACACACCCCACACCCCCTCACATATCCCAGCCTCCCTCCCCCTCCACACATGCCACAACCCTCCCCAGCCACCCACCCCACCACATACTCATACACTTCTAGCCCCCCAGGAACCCCATATCCACACACATACCCACATATTCCCTCACCCCACATACACACATACCCACACCCCACACACCCACTTCCCTCCACAAACCTAAAGCCACCCAAACATACCCGCCAACCCCCATACAATGTTCAAGAGTAAGTAAGGCTTCACTTTAAGCCATTATATAATCACCTCTATGTACACTATGCAAACACAAGTAAATCAGAACAAAAATATTTTTTTAAAATCAAATTAATGAATGTTGTAGTACATGTTTGATTTTTAGAGCATAATTTGGTATTTTTCTGGTTCTGAGATGGCAAACCCCTTGCTGAAAGTACTTTGAGAAGCAAGGGGAGGGACTTTTGGTGGCAAAGGTCAGGAGTTAGGGGGTGGGACTTCTGGTCCCAAGATGGTGACCAGGGGGTGGATCACGTGTCAAGGGACAAGGCTACCCTTGTGGCCCTCAATGGCTTGGTAAAACTTGGTAAGCGGCCCTCCAGCCAAAATAACTGCCTGCCCCTAACCTAAGGGGATAACAGTATAGATAAACTAGGTTTAAGAATACTCTCAGACATATTCAAAACTTGCAGTATAGTTTTACCTTCTCTTATATTATTTTGGCTGATTTCTAGCTGAGCAAAACTTCTGTTCTCCCAAATGAAGTTCTTTGGTCCTGGTGCATGTTGCTTTGCTTTCATTTGGCTCACCTTGCCAGATCAATGGGAGTTTCTCACCACAAGGATATTCTGAACAACCCATCTGTCTGCTGGCTGTGATTTGAAAAAGAACTTTACATAAATGCATCTGGGTTTCCTTTGTCTGCATAGGATTATTCCCACTGAACTTTCTGTATTTTTATCATCTACTATAACAGAAATGAAATGTGAAAGTAAGTGAAATTTAGACTAGATTTTCTACTAGTTTAACAGTTCTGTTGTTACAGATGACATGTAAAATACCCTTTCTGAATGAATAACATTATTTATGGGTATCTCAGAATGGGTATTTATCCAAATAACTGAAAACAGGCATGAGGATGAGGTCCTAGTGGCAGCCTACTACTTTATGGACCAGGCATTTTCCAAAGTGTCCAAAATATGTTTTCTGGGCTCCTACTATATAGTACATAACTTAGAGTAGAGTTTGTTTAGAGTACCAAGAGAACTCAGCTTAGTCTTTGAATCTTCTCATCTTACCCCTTCATAGGAGGAGAGAAGATACCGAAAGATGGAACCCTTTGATCATTCTTTCTCTCAGAGACAGCCCATCAGCAAAATCCTAAATCATCTTTACTTCTTTCTTTCCTCCTTTATGTTTGGCATTGACCTGTAGAAATAAGTGGCCAGGAAAAATGAGTGGATAGAGAGAAGATAGTAGAGAGGAAGAGGGAGTGGAACACTACCATCATATTATGTACGAGGAAACAGAGGCAGAGAAAGATGAGGCAGAAATAGTA
Organism: Crocodylus siamensis; assembly: GCF_052110815.1. Taxonomy (NCBI): domain Eukaryota; kingdom Metazoa; phylum Chordata; order Crocodylia; family Crocodylidae; genus Crocodylus; species Crocodylus siamensis. The sequence continues at coordinate 115,329,721 of NC_143396.1, read as the reverse complement.
AAACAACTTGATCTCCTGTTTTACTTGATTGGACTGTCTCTACCTGTTTTGCTCAATGAACAGAAGATAGGAAGGAGATTAACTGTGGGATTGCCTTACACATCAGAGCCACAGACTATAGAGAGATGCACCCCACCTTCCATGCCAAAACTCATGCCCTAGAAAGAGAGAAGGTCCACCAGTGTATATGCATCTCTGGATGCAGAAAAAGCAGCGTCATGGGGGCAGTTATGCAGATTTTCCAACTAATATCTCTTTGTATCCTTTCTTAAATGATTAAACCCTAAGTAGCAATAACAGCAGGCAAACTGGCCTCCTCCAGCTCAGTGCCACAGACTGCTGCACAATTATAGTGTTTCAAAAAGTAAAGTGGTTGTCCAATGACAGATTGTATGTGCAAGGTATAAATTTAAAGGAATGGAAACCAAGAGAAAAAATAAGCACCTCCTATTCACCCATGCATTTTGGATTTTTATGACTAAAGGGACAACAAATACAACATTGGGGCTATAGGGGACCTTACAAAGTCATCTCATCCTGTCAGGTTGTAGACTTGAACCTGGGGCCTTTTATTGCTTGGTACAGCGTCTCATTCTGGTCTGCCATCTCCTCAGCAGAACATTGGGGTGGCCACAAGGCCAGCTGGACCTAGCCACACACCTACTTCCTGCCACCAGAGTGGCCAGCCAGAGTTGCCTGACCCCTCATCCCTTCCTATATAAACCCTGGACTTGGAAAAGAAAGTGTCTGGGTGACAAGGTTCAATCCTATATCTAGACTGCTGCACCTTTGGTTTATGCTGCTACTGGTTTCCTGACAGACTCCTTGGATACCCAACCTGGCTTGCCAATGGACCCTGAATTTGGCCTGATCCTTTGGATACCTGACCCAATTCTAATTTGTTTTCCTGGATACTTGACCTAGCTCACCTCCTGACCCTGTGTGCTGTCTGATCCTCTGGATCTCTGACTCCGTTTCCCTGACAGATCTTCTGACTTCTGGATTCCCTACACTTTGACTTGGCATGCTCCTCTTGGACCTTGGCTGCTTCTCCTGACCTTAAAGTAACCCCCCGGTCCTGGCTGCCTACAATCCAGTATGACAAGTCCAGTCCCCTGCTCAAGTGGGATCAACCCTGAATGAATCATCCCAGTCAAGTGTCTGTCTAACTTACTCTTGAAGATTTCCTAGCATAGGGATTCCACAGCTTCTCTAAGTAGCTGGTCCAATGTCTTCCTGCCTGACTACCTTCATAGTCAGAAAGTTCTTTCTTATCTCCAACCTCAACTTCCCCTGCTGCAGCTTGAGGCTGTTGCTCCTAGTTATGTCCCCTCCAGCCATAGAAAAAAGTCCATCTCTATCCTCTCTATAATCATCCTACAACACTATTATCAAATCTTCCCTCAGTCTTCTCTTCTTCAATCAAAATAACTCTATTTCTTTCAGCCTTTCATGATAAACCTTTCCTCCCAGGCACCTAATCATTTCTGTTGCCCTGCACTGGACTCTTACCAAACTGTATATATCCTTCTTGATGTGTCAGGCCCAAGACTGGACAACATATTCCAGGTGAGGCCTTCCTAGTGCTGAATAGAGTGGAAACATTGCTTCTCTTGATTTGCAAGTGACACTCCTGTTAATACAGCCTGGTATGCTGGTTTTTTTCTGGGGGGGTTTTTTGCAGCAAGTTTAGATTTCATAGACATTCAGGCTGGAAGGGACCCCAGAGGATCATCGAGTCCAGCCCCTTGCCCCAGGGGCAGGAAGACAGCAAAGATCATAGGATCCCAGCAAGATAAGCATCCAAATGTGTTTTGAAGGTGTTCAAAGTGGGTGCTTGAACCGCCTCTGATGGCAGTCTATTCCAAACCTTGGGGGCTTGGACAGTAAAGAAGTTCTTCCTTATGTCCAGCCTGAATCGGTTGCGGTGGAGTTTGTGACCATTTGATCTTGTCATCCCTTAGGGTGCTCTAGTGAACAGACATTCCCCCAGATCCTGATGAGCACCCCGATAAACTTATATGTGGCCACCAGATCACCCCTGAGCCTGTGCTTTTCTAGGCTGAAGAGTCCCATGGCTCTCAGCCTGTCATCATAAGGTCTGTTTTCCTGACCTCTGATCATGCTTGTGGCTCTCTTCTGCACTCTCTCAAGCTTCTCCACATCCTTTTTGAATTGTGGAGCCCAAAACTGGATGCAGTACTCCAGCTGCGGCCTCACCAAGGCCAAGAACAACGGGAGAATGATGTCCCGGGATTTGCTTGAGAAGGATCTATGGATGCAAGCCAGCATTTTGCTCACTTTACTAGCTGCAGCATCACAGTGAAGGCTCACATGTTTATCTGGTGGTCAATCATGACCCCCAAGTCCCTTTCATCTGTAGTGCTAGCCAGCATAGCACTGCCAAGCCTATAAGCATGCTGCGGGTTTTTCTTCCCAAGGTGGAGAACCTTGCATTTTTCGGTGTTAAACACCATCAGGTTCTCATCCGCCCATTTCATGAGCCTGTCAAGATCTGCCTGGATCACCCTCCTATCCTCAGATGTGGATGCTTTACCCCAGAGTTTGGTGTCATCGGCAAACTTGGCCAGTCCGCTTCTGACACTGGTGTCCACATCATTGGTGAAGATGTTAAACAGTATAAGCTCTAGGACAGAGCCTTGAGGAACCCCATTGGTGACTGTGCACCAAGATGATTGGCTTCCATCAACCACCACTCTCTGGGTCCTGCCACAGAGCCAATTCCCAAGCCAGCAGATCATGGTGAGGCCAAGGCCACAGTTAGCTAGTTTTGCCACGAGGTGATCATGGGATACCAGATCGAAGGCTTTTTTGAAGTCAAGATATACGATATCAATCTCTTCCCCCTTGTCCAGGTGATAGGTCACCTGGTTATAAAAGGAAATGAGATTGGTCAAGCAAGACCTACCCGCAACATACCTATGCTGGGTATCCCTCAGGATATTGCTGTCAGTTAGTCTGTTAAGGATGGCTTCTTTGATAATCTTTTCTAAGAACTTCCCCAGGATAGAGGTCAGGCGGTAGTCTGCTGGATCTACTTTCCTCCCTTTCTTCAGATAGGTATAACATTGGCCTTCTTCCAATCTTTGGGCACTTCACCAGAGCACCAGGAGTTCTCAAAGATCCATGCCAGGGGCTGAGCTATGAAGCTTGCCAGATCCTTGAGTACCTTGGGGTGTAAACTGTCAGGGCCAGCTGACTTGAAGTTATCCAACCTGTCAAGGTTTCTTCATGAGGTCAGCTTCAAAGGAGGACAAGGAATCTCCCTCACCCAGGTCTTCCTGACCCACAGTGAGCAGGGGCGTCCCATGGGACTGGTGAAAAACAGACGCAAAGTACCCATTAAGCAAGTTTGCTTTTTTATGGGCGTCAGTTGTCCCATCTGGTTTAGCAGGGGTCCAATGTTGCCCTTGCTTTTTCTCTGGCTCCCCACATATATCTAAAAAAGGACTTTTTTTTGTCCTTGATATTTGTAGGTAGCTGGAGTTCCATCGCAGCCCTGGCTTTCCTGGTTTGCTCTCTGCAGGACCAGACCAGAACAGAGTATTCCTCCTTGGTGGTGGTTCCTTTGTAGGTCTTCCTTTTAAGATGCAGAAGGTCTGCCCATTCCCTGGAGAGCCAAGGGGGCTGCTGTGACTTTTGCTGCCTTTCCTCCAAGATGGGATGAACTTTGCTTGCACATCCAGGATTGCTTCCTTGAGGAGCAACCACATGTCCTGAACTCCCCTCCCCTTTTGGGTTGTGGCCCTTTAGGGCCTCACTGACAAGCCTCCTTAGCTTGTCAATGTCAGCTTTCCTGAAGTTGAGGACTTCTGTATTACTGACTTGTCAGCTTTATGGCAGATGGTGAAGGTAATCAGCTCATGGTCACTGTCACCCAGCTTCCCTTCAATTGTTAGATCACTGATTAGGTCATCCCCAGTTGCCAGTACGAGGTTGAGCAGCATCTTACCTCTCATCAGCCTGTAGACTTCCTGCATCAGACAGAGGTCATCCTTACTTGAGAGAAAGTTTTGTGACCGCTCGAATTTGGCTGACTGCTCCTCCCAGTGTACACTGTTGGCTTTTGTTCAGTTAATGGTCTACCATAACATTCTTTGCAGTAATGCAATCAAGCCAGTCATTCCCAACTGAAAAATAGAACTTGGTGAAAAGATGTTGGCTTTTGACTAAAATATGGGACAGGTTACACTTTTCAGGCATGTCCACACATGCAGGCACATGTGCTTGAAGCAGCTCAAATAGGAGCGGCATAAATTTGAGCCGTGGATTTTTGCCTCAGTGCACGTGCCTGGACATGCATTTTGGTGTTAGGCAAGTTGTGCCACTTGGGGCAAAATTAGCCTGCCTGGCTCCTCCCAGATCTGCAGCCAGGGGGAGCTAGAGGCTGGGGCCAGCGTTTGTGCTGGCCCCAGCAGTATAAAAGCCTGCCCTGGTGAGCATTGCAGGTGTATTTGCTCTCTGGAGCTTCTGGGGGAGGAGCCTCTCAGAGGAAGTTGGCTATGCCTGTCCTGTCCCAGGCTGCTGCTACAAGCTTGGTCTGAGGAGCTTCTGGGGAGAAGATGACAGGGCCCTTCCCTACCTCTGGCTAGTTGCTGGATTGTTCTCAGAGCTTTTGGAGGTAAGTTGACTGCAACCTTTCCTGCCTTGGACTGCTGTTGCTGCTGCCGCCCCTCCCCCCCCATTGGGGCCACCACACAGCACCCCAGCTTCTGCACCCTTGTTCTGGCCTGCTGCCCGCCCCACTGCCAAGCCGTGGGCAGGGAACAGCTTGGGGAGGGAGCCTGCACCCCCTACCATCACTGCCAGAGCCTAAAGGTGTCTTGCCTGCCCCAGTTGCCTTGGCAGGCCACCCCCCACCTTCACCTCCACTTTCACCTGAAGCACACCCTGAGTGGCTGAACTGGATGGCTACTACCACCACTACTGATGTTGCTATTACTGGTGCTGTATGTTCTGCTGCTGCCCCTTCTCAGGAGAGAGGGAGATTCCCTGCTGCACCACTCAACACCACACCTGCACTAGATTACTCACTAACTGACTGATTGCTTCTGTACACTCCCACAGCTGCCTCACTGCATTTGATCCTGCTTTGTTTTCCTGTCTATTGCCCTGCTGCTGAATGCCTGGCTGGAGGCCTGAGGGGCTCCTGGACTGATCTCCAATAAACAGTCCCTCCACTGCTTCAGCCTTCTTTTACATCTGCTTCAGCAATCTTCCCTATATGGTGGTGTTTTTTTTTTTTTCTGCCCTTGGGTAGTAAGTCCTGTGGTCCACTTCCCTTGCCCTGGTGTTTGTTGTGTGGCTGAGTAAGCCAGCATGAGTCTCCCCAGCCATTGTGTGTGTGTGTGTGTTCCCCCTCCACCACATTCCCCAAGCATAGCCCTCCCAGTTCTCTTCCTGTGGAGCTGTAGCTCAGTGAGCTTCAGCCCCACCCCCACCCCACTTCCTCCACAACCCCAACCTGCCACTACAAGATTCACCAGTCCCACTGTAAATTTTTGGTTTGATTTATTGTTTTCCCCTCCCTCATGTGAAGCAATGGCAGGGCAGGAACATTTGGGGGGGCAGATGCCCCCACATAGCTTCCTGCAGCCTCCACTGTGGGGATGCATGCCCCTGCAGACCCCACCCAAAAGACAGTCCAACCAAATTCCTCTGGGGGTAGAGAAGCCTGCAACCTTTGCTGCAGGGGCTGGTAGGACTGGCAGGAAGCCAACAGGGCCAGGGGATCTACCTTAGCCAGGCCCACACTGGAGGGGTTCCCAAGCCCCCCTTCTGCCATCAGGGACCAAGGGCAGTTGGAGGGGGTCCTCTTCAGCCTCCTCCACAGATGGGGTGGGAAGGGCAGCCTGGGCCACAGGCACCTGAGGGGACCAGGTGTGCTACTCCAGCCATCACACCCACTCAGCCTGGCCCTAAATATCTGTGTGTTTTGCTGTTTGCTTTTCAGTTCCTTATCATAAAACAATTAGAGCTTCCTTTGACCCTTCAATAACTAAGATGTGGGGACAGCTGCCCCTGCAACCACAGCTCCTGCCAGCAGGTCTCATCCTGTCTGGTAGCTGGGCACAATAGATGTGTGATGTGGGGGGATGTGGGGTTTGCAGGAAGGGGTGTGTTGGGTGTGTGGGGACTGTGTGTGAGGGGGCTGCTCAGGAGGGGTGGGTCCCCTGCTTCCCCACAGAGCACAGACCTCAAAACAGCACATGGACTGCCTCCCCACAGGACCCACATGCACCCCGCTGCAGGGCACACAGCCCCCCTGCATGGCCCACAGCTCACCCACAGCAGATGTCACCATCAGGGTGCTCAACACCCTCTTGGTACAGCCCCACCTCTGCATGGCAGCACCTGGTGCTACCTGTGCCATATCACTTGGGTCCACCCCAGCTTGGCATGGGGCTGTGCACCTTTGAGCAGCTTTGGGTTACTCCAGGACAGCACTTTTTGGGCTGTCTCCCGGGGGCTGGTGCTGCTTGCAGTGACTGCCTGTCATGCTGGACTGGATCTTGCATGCACAGAAGCGGCCTGGCCTGAAGGCAGAGACCATGTGTGCAGAAACCAGCCCAGCACAACAGACGGTCCCCACGAGTGGCATGGGGTCCCAGGTGACAGCCCAAGTGGCCCAGACCTGCCTGAAGGTGCATGGCCCCATGCCAAGCTGGGCTAGGCCTATGTGATTTGGCACAGGCAGCACCAGATGCCAGGGGGCTGGGGCTGAACCATGCTGCCCTGTGCTGCAGGGGTCTGTGCCAGGAGAGTCCTGAGTGGTCCAATGGCTGCTGCAAGTGAGCTGTGGGCCCTGTGGGAGGTGGGTGAGGGACCCACCCCTCCCAAGCTGATTTCCCCCCCCCCCCCCCCCCCCCCCCGGCCACAGTCACGTACATCCTCAGGGCCACCCCCCCCCAACTTCTCCCTACTTACCTGGAATGGAGCCCAGGTCCAAGTCACTGCAGCCTGCATTGCTGTTTGCCCTGCATGGACAGGCAGCATACTGCAGCACTGGGGCAAGAAGTAGACATAGAGATGCTCTGGCTGGCTACCAGAGCATCTCTTTGGAGGACCTGAGCCTCCAGTTGCCTCAAGCCTACCTGCTGAAAGCCTGGCACTTTTTTCTGTGTTTTTTGATACCTGGATATTCATGTATCAAGTTTTGAGCTTGTGTTGCAAATATGCAGTGTGGGGAATGGGTTTTTTTGGGGGGGGGGGGAGAGTTGTTCCCAACGTGCCTCTTGCCATGTCTCAAACTGCTTTGAGATGCAGCCACAAGTACAGGTGGGCTCATCTGGATGCTCCCCTCAAATTTATCTTGCTCCAGTTTGATGACTAGTACTGAAATACTAGTTTTCTTTTCTCTTCTAAAACAATCTTGCCTTGCTTCTAGATTTACAAGACCTATATTTATTTAAAATGATACTAACATTAGCATCAAAAAACAAAACTTGTAAAACATGCAGGAGATAAGAGGGTCATCATTGAAAAAGCTGCATAAAACTAATTGTAGGGGAAGAGAAACAGATTGCATATCTGATTATTATAAACACCTAAAATCTTTCTTTCTAGGATTTGTAGGTTCTGTTTATTGACTACTTGGTTACTAAGGCCCCTTCCAGTCTTACAGTATATGAAACAGATTAAAAAATCAAATATGCAACTGACAACAGGTATGTTGAGCCAAAGGTTTAGGTTTTGCTGAACTTCACAACACTGAAAATCTTACATTTTCAGCAATTTTAGCACTGGATGGTTTTGGCTATAGAGTAAAAGGGTTACACAGAGATTAAGCAGATGCAATCAGAATACAGCAGTGGCCATTTTACAATGAACTGACAGATAATGTGAAGGATTCAACTGGAACGCCTTCCAGCGCACAGGGCTGAGATCACAGATTCTAGAGATGTTAATATTGCTTTTATTAGCTATAAACTGAGAAAATAGATAATTGTCATAACATTCACCTTGCTCCCAGTGAAACTTTGCCTGATCAACTACACTTAGAATTATATTATATAGAAGGAGGCTCATAAACTAGGACCTTAATATTTTAAAGTTTTACGCTTAGTATGTGAACTTTCCATATTGCTTGTATTAATGATGGTATCAATCTCTCATCCAGGTTCTAAAAATGGCTGTTTCTCCTCTTGTGAAGGTGCAGAATATGAAATCTCTTCAGTGTTTTTGCAATTTTCATCCTTATTACTTCAATAATTCTAGGCAAGATACTTAAGGAGTCACCTGGGATACCATATACTGTTTGCTCTTTAGTTGAACATAGTGCTTTCATTGGTAAAAGGATACCTTGACATTCGTTTATTTGATATTTTTCTTCCCTTCATTGGATTGAGTGCTTAGCCTATATACCTTGTGGTTGAACATCTGGGTCAGCATTTGCAATGAGAAGGCCATAAATTTCACTTTTTATTAGCCAACACTGTTGCAATCAACTTCTCATCTGAAGATCTGCCCTGCTTGGTTCAGAAGCATATAAATATTTTGGCAAGATTTGGTATCTCTTATCTCCCCAGGTTTTTAATTTTTTTTACATAAATTTTTGCAAAAAATGTCAGCCATTCTGGACTTCCATCCAAATGTATTATATAGGTCTCAACGGGTCACATTGTAATTTGCTTCCAATGTCTGTATTTTCCTCTTTGCTTGTCTGTTAGCATCTGGGATACTATCTGAAAGAGAACTTTGTACTACATGGTACCAAGTATCACAAGTTCTTTTTTTAATGTGAGATCACGTTTGGTTGTCCTATGGTTGCATAATGCAGCAGTACTGGGACACATTTCTTATTCACTAAATTCTAGAACAAATTTTACACACTTTTATTAGCTATTGTGTTTGATTTTTAAAAGTTACAGCTGTCACTTTAATGTACTTTTCTCATGATTCCTTATGTAATAACATTTATTTATTTCCTTTAAAAGAAGAGACTTGTGTGCAGTCTAACTGCATGATGGAGCTGCTTTGGGTAAGATGCTGTGCTATATTCCTCAGGTCTGGGATTTTAGTGCTTTATGGACATTATGTGTATTTACTAGAAGACTCTGTCCTGGGTACAGTTCTAATCTCAATACTCTTTTCCCACTAGGATAATTACTTTATTTTTCCTAATTCAAATATAGGGTCCTGCATCAGGAAGGTTGTTAAAAATATGCCTAAGTGTATATTTAAGTATTTTGTTGATTTAGGGCCTAAAGGAAGAATCTGGCACAATATGTGTTGGATTCCAGATGGAAGAGAATTATGAGATGTGTATGGTCCCCCTCTTTCCTTCCCACTGCCCCAAGGGGAAAAAAACCTACTTGAGAAGAACAGAATTTAACTGTTAGGAGACTGAAACAGTCACTTGAATTGTAATGTCATCTGTATTATTTAATTTCCCCACTCTAGGCTGCGGTTTCTATACAGAGCTTTGTTAAATCTCAGTTTATTCTGAAACATCTTTATGATTAGACTTCTATGATTGTCTCTCATTTTACCGGCAGTCATACTGAGGAATTTAGTGACTTTTTTCTAACATCCTCAGCAGCAGTACACACTACTCCCCACCCATTCTTCTTCCTGAAGGAATACATTTTGGGTTGACTTTCCTGCAGCCATCTATTTTGTTTCCCAGAGAGGTAACTGTTGTAGTTAGCCATGTTTGTCTAAAGTCA